>NC_137611.1:43906723-44104223 GCF_963280865.1 Gymnoscopelus braueri
GAAACCTCATATGACCAAAACTGTTACTTTTCAGGATTCAAATTCAAAAGCAGCAAAAATAGCAGATCTACAAGCTCAAAACGCGTCGCTTTGCGCCGCGTTTCGAGCTTGTGGATCTGCTATTTTTGAAGCTTTTGTGTGACGCTGTATTGTGATCAAGTAGGGCATTAATTTACGAAAAAGAAACACTAATACGGAGATAGGAGGTTTCTGCCCGACAGCAACGATAAGCATTTTACTGCTGACTTCCCGCCGCCCTCTGCTGCTGTGCCGACTAAATGATGGAGTTTAACTGGAAATCAAACGGATGTAATAATCCGTGCTGCACACGGACACCATATGAATAATGAATTGAATCCATAAAGCGGGTTCCCCACCGTGTTCGAACGGCAACGTCTCAGCAAGGCATCCATGCCTTAACTCATCTAGACCGGGAACGCATTTTTGTATTTCTTTGGGCTATTCAAAAATAGCAGATCTACAAGCTCATACTGTAGCGCTATGAGCTTGTAGATTTGCTATTTTTGGTGGATTTTTTGTGAAAATCGTGGGTCTTTCAATATATTTTTTAAAGCGAACATTTGTAACTCACATCTTTGCTTCTGGGGATTTCTACAAATGTATTCTAAATCCTAACTAATGTTGCTATAATATCAGTGGTTCTCAAAAATTATAATGTCTTTGGCTGTGGACCCCCCCATCTCAAAACACGTTGTTCCAGGGACCCCCAGAAGTTGTAACAGAGTTTAAAATGTTCGCTTTAAAATATATATTAAAAGATTTGCGCAAATCTATTTTTCAAAAAATAGCAGATCTACAAGCTCATAGCGCGGCACTCGGTGCCGCGCTATGAGCTTGTAGATCTGCTATTTTTGAATAGCCCAAAGAAATCTTAAAGACACACAGATAGATGCGTTCCCGGTCTTAAAGGGTTAACGGGCCATAATTTTTTACATTATTTAGATATTCAGACATTTAAATCATCACACTAAAGTAATTAAACATCTCCAGAGGCTTGAGACACAGAGAGAGACGTGTGATGAAAGGCCGCCCTCATGGAGAGCTAGAGGAAGATCAATAGAGGTTTACTGAGGCCTGCAAACAAAGATAGCTTGTTTGACCACTCGAGCCCCATTTTACATTTCATCGCACGATGGCGTCGAGTGGCAGAAAAAAAGACGCTTTGCACCGTGACACACTGTGGGCTTGTAGATCGGCTTTTTTGTGCAATTTTTTTTATATTTTTCGTAAATACACCAATGTAGGGCCGCCAGGTTGAAAAAGTTTAAGGGCTTGGTTTATGTCTATTTGATTTGACAAGGACATCGCAATCACATTGGACGAACCAGATGCATTGTTTAACCCATTAAGACCGGGGAAGCATCTGTGTGTCATTTTAAGATTTCTTTGGCTATTCAGAAATAGCAGATCTACAAGCTCATAGTGCGGCACCGGGTGCCGCGCTATGAGCTTGTAGATCTGCTATATTTGATTTGAAGATTTGCGAATCTTTGAATATATATCATTTGTAACTCAAATCTTTGCTTCTGGGGGGTCCCTGGAACAAAATATTGTACAAATGTTCGCTTAAAAAAAATATATATGTAAAGATTTGCACACATTTTCCAAGATTTAAAAAAAAATAGCAAATCTGCAAGCTCATAGCGCGGCACTCGGTGCCGCGCTATGAGCTTGTAGATCTGCTATTTTTTTTATAGCCCAAAGAAATCTGAAAAGGACACACAGATGCGTTCCCGGTCTTAATGGCTTAAAGTGTAATAGCACGAGTGCCAATTTTCAACACCTGTCCACAGGAGGCTTTTCTAAATAGAAACTCTCATCTAAAACCCAATCAAATGCAACACAATCATTATAATCAAAAAAGACAGACACAATACATTAACTGTGAAACAAAAGCCACGTTTGTGAAGAGATAGTGTGGGGTTGTTGGGTTCAGCCAGCAGTCTGGTTTACGGATGGCTGACAACACGCGTGACAACCGCGGTGCCTGATGTATTCTCTGTCATCTGAGCTCACTTTGATCTCTGTCTGACACTCTCTGTGTCACTCCGTGTCTGTACAAAGATGATTTAAATTGAAGTTTGTACGTTTGAATGTTGCCAGGTAGACCATGTAGGTGGGTCTTGAGCAGTGAAGTAACTAAGTACATTTACTCAAGTACTGTACTTAAGTAAATTTCTTCTACTCCACTACATCTCAGAGGTAAATATTGTACTTTTGCTCCATTACAAAGATTTGAAAACTGCAGTTACTTAGCAGATATAAATCATTACGTTATAAAACATACATTAACCACTTTACCCCTATTTTGTACCTAGGCTATTTGAAAATAGCCGATCTCCAATACAGCCGATCTCCAAGCTCACAAGACGACAAGTAAGCTTGTAGATCTGCTATTTAAAAAAAAAAAAGTTCTGTTACGCGTTGTGAGCTTGTAGATCTGCTATTTTCAAACATTTTAGTACTTTTACTTTTGGTACTTTAAGTACAATTTGATACCAATACTTTTGTACTTTTACTCAAGTAAATGTTTAATTCCGGACTTTTACTACTTCTTCATTGCAGTATTGATACTTTTACTTACTTTTTCCACCACTGGTCTTGAGATATAGAACGATAAGATTGTGTATACCTACAATATTGATTTCAATTCAATTGCATTTATATATACAGTGAAGATAAGTTATCTCATGACACATAGAGCATGTCCAGTCTAATGTACTAAACAATTACTCAATGAATATACACAACAATTTCCCCATCAGAGAGAGAGAGAGAGAGAGAGAGAGAGAGAGAGAGAGAGAGAGAGAGAGGCACGCACACGCGCACACGCACACACACAGAGAGAGACAGATATAGGGACAGAGGGGGAGAGAGACATACAGTCAGACATGCACAGCAACAATAACTACAATAATAACAGCCCACAGCTTTAGTATAGTCCATGGAACGCCTCGATCAGCAGTCAGGGGGGGTTTGTAATCATGATCCGTGGGAGCCTGTGAGACCAAGCACAACATACAGCTAACACCGCAATGCTCTGCAACGAGCAGCCAAACCAAACCAATAAATGTGCCATCTCTCATAGGACAGATAAGCCCTATTCCTTACTCGTATACCCGCAACAACACTCCCAAGTTAATTGTATCTGCTATAATTACTGTACAGCTGAGCCACCTGACATCAATCCATACCTCTATGGGCTCCAGCTGCATTGATTGAGTTTCCACTGAAAGCCGCACGCCTACAGCCTCTAACTATGTCCTGTCACTGATGTATGATTGAATGATAATGCTGCTGCTGGACTGGATTCAGTTGTGGAAAGTAACTAATTACATTTACTGAAGTATAATTTCCTTAATTGAGTATTTCTTTTTTAAATACTTCAACTATTGCTTTTTTTTTTTACTCCACTACAATTATTTGAAAACCTTAGTTAGTATTTTGCAGATTTTGATTATTATTGCAAAACATACTTTAACCAATTAAGCCCTATCTTATACTTGGTTGTTCACAATATATATTTTTTCAAAGTGTGGCAAAGCACCCAAACCTTCCTAAAAGAGAATTAACATTTGCATTAACATTATAAATGTATACATACCAAGAGACGGTGCCGGGGCCCTGATCCAGAAAAGGTTGAGAAGAACCAATTCAATTCAATTAAATGGAGCTTTTATTGGCATGAGAAAACATACGTGTACATTGCCAAAGCAAGTGTCAAAGTATAATAAATACAGTTGAAAATGGGGAAAGTATAATACAGTTGGAGGGGGTACAGCATTGTGTTAAACAGCTATGTCACATTGCGTCGTTATATACATGTTATATGTACGGGGTATAAAGCTTTTTGAGACAAATAGCAGCAATCTTTTGCAGTCACTTTGGGACAAATAGCAGCATTTCTTCTCAAAGCTATTTCAATAGTAGATTTCAAATGTGTTTTAAAGGTAGCAGCTCTGTTTACATGTGCAGTAGGTCTAGAGTAGGGATGGGACGATAACCGTTATAATCGTCTATCGCGATAAAAAAAAACGCTCACAATAATCGTATTGCGGAGATTTTCGGTTATCGTGAAATTGTCCTCCATCATACACTAGGAGGAATTAGCTTTTGTTGAGCAGCAAATTCAGTACAACCTCCAAAAATAGCAGATCTACAAGCTCACGAGCTTGTAGATGGGCTATTTTTGGCGAACACTCCCCCCAGAATCGGGATGCTGGGGGTTCAAGTGGTTAACAAAGTGGCATTTTAAGTTTTAATCATATTTTGATTATCGCGATAATATCGTTAATCGCAAAAATAAAAATTTGCCACAATTCTCGTGACATGTACTGTTCATATCGTCCCATCCCTAGTCTAGAGGTCTACTCGGGACACTGGTTAGTAGTCCTTAGTCCTTAGCCCAGAACCACTGTACTCATTTGAATATCGCTCCCCCCCCAGATGCCCTACGAGCGGTCTCTGCTGCTCAGCTCCCCCATGCTGGGTGCCTCGGTGCTGGGTCGGTCGGTCGCGGACGCCCCCCGCTCGGCGGAGCACCAGGTCCATCTGCTCCAGAGACAACTGGAGCAGCAGGAGCAGCAGGCCCAGGCTGCCTCGGCACAGGTATGTGGACACTCAACCACACACTCAACTATGGAAAACATCGACAAAAGGCGGAAACCTTGTATGTACAAAACCGTTACTATTCAAGAAATGGGGAAAAAAAGAACCTGTGTTCCAGTGGATCCAATGCAGTTATTAATATTATCTAGTCACAAGCTGCTTTTCATAGGTTCAATATTCATAAAACTGGAAGAGACAATGAACCACTTTCAAAATTCTTCGAAAAAAGCTCACAACGCGTCGTGATGTGAGTTTTGTGCGACACGATTGTATGACAAATGTCTTTAAGTTACGAAAAAGTGGAACAAAATGAAATGGTTAACGAAATGTATATGTAACTTTTTGTACTGTGTGGGGATTCAAGAAAAGAAAATTTGAAAATGTAAAATAGAATCCCAAACTTGGAAAACAGTGACTATGGGTAACTATGGATATAAATATTAAATATAATCATTATTTAAAATAATTAGTACCGTAGTATTTGAATTAGTATTAGTTGAGTATTTTAATGTGTTGACATGGAAGACATTTTCGGGGCAATTGTATCTCTGTGTTGCATTACTGTTTATATTATATCTTCCAGTGAGAGAAAAAAAGAAAAACTATGATGTGTCGGCACCAAAATGTATTTAGAAACCAGCATGGCAAGAAACCCCCATAGGACATGATTTTCATGCTTGTTGCCACTAATGAACAATGGAACTATTTCTGGTTCTCCGTTAAGTCAGCTGCTGTAAAGAACTCTCTGTCTTAGTTCGTCATGCCTTTTCACATCATCAAATATATCTGCCGTGGCTGAAGGCCCTTGTTAATGATGCACTGCTTTTTTTGAGTTTTAGAACAATGATTCTCAAACTTTTTTCATTTCAAGGACCCGA
The DNA here is from genome assembly GCF_963280865.1 of Gymnoscopelus braueri. Classification (NCBI taxonomy): domain Eukaryota; kingdom Metazoa; phylum Chordata; class Actinopteri; order Myctophiformes; family Myctophidae; genus Gymnoscopelus; species Gymnoscopelus braueri. The sequence continues at coordinate 43,912,231 of NC_137611.1, forward strand.
TATTGTTGCTGTCGGGTAGAAACCTCTTTTATTTTAACTTTTTAGTTTTTTTTTCATAAATGAATGCTCTACTTTGTTATACTACAATGTCACACAAAAGTAGCAAAAATAGCCGATCTACAAGCTCAAAATTGTTTGCTATTTTTGGTCCATTTAGACCCCTGGTGGTCCCTGGATCCGACGTTGAGAACCATTGCTTTAGACAATTTTACTGGCAAAGGCATTTCACACAGAGGCGACTTGGCCTGTGCATGTGTTTTTCTTTTGTAACAAAAAAAAAAGGCATGGGTTTCCGAGGCTAGTGCATGTGTAACGCCCGGGATTGGAACCCGGGTCTCTCGCTCCGGGATGGGACACAATAGCACTGTTGAAAGTCATGTCCATAGCGCTCGCATGCAGCGTTTATTAACACCCACAACGTTCAAACCGATCAACCATCGCTGTGCTCAAATGTCTTTATCTATGCTATTAGCACAAATAGCTTAGCTGAAACAGCGGTAAACGAGGGCTATGCTCGAGCGTTGGGAAGAGGAGCGCAGCAGCTCGTCTTTACTCGCCTCAAAAGGCGTTCTCGGTGGAGCCGGCGCCTTAGGCTTTTGGTCTTAAGGCAGAGGCTCTGAGCCACTCTGCTACACATGCCATTGCATACAGAGCTTATGGAGAAAGACCATGGCTAATGTCAGGGGTGTCACGGTAGGAATCTAATGGGATTTCACGGAGCTAATGAGCTCCGCGTTCCAACTTTCACTTTCTGTTCCATATTTAGCAGATCCTCCTCTGGCAAGATAATGGCTGTAACGATTTGGTCCTATCGAATGAGAGGAGGAGAGAGCTTTAATCATATCTAAATGTCAGCATCATTGCCATTGATTTGTGTGTGTGTGTGTGTGTGTGCGTGTGTATGTGTGTGACCATTATCTACTGTAGACACATGAGCGTGTGTATTCACATGTACAGTATGCGTGCATGTGTGATTTGTGCGTATAAGTGTGCATCTACGATAGACCATTTGAAATAACATCTAAAGATGCCCCATGTGCTTATGTTCTTCTGTCTAGTCAACTTCATGCATATTTGCATACAGGATTTAATGTCTTTAAATACTGTAATGATTTTTTTCTTTGCATATTATTTTCTTTTTATTGTGATTCTTTTAGTTTACTGTGATTTACTTGTTTGTTTGTTTGTTTGTTTGTTTGTTTTTTTGTTGCTGGTCATCCTTGATTGGAAAGCAGTTTGGGTCAATTGCTGTTGTTTTGAACCCATTAAGACCGGGAACGCATCTGTGTGTAATTTTTTGATTTATTTGGCTATTCAAAAATAGCAGATACACAAGCTCATAGCGTGGCACCGAGTGCCGCGCTATGAGCTTGTAGATCTGTTATTATAATTTTTTATCGTGAAAATGTGTGCAAATCTTTGAATATATATATTTTTATGTGAACATTTGTAAAATATTTTGTTCCAGGGACGCCCAGAAGCAAAGGTTTGAGTTACAAATGTTCGCCTTAAAAATATATATATTCAAAGATTTGCACACATTTTCACGATTTTTCAAAAATAGCAGATCTACAAGCTCATGGTGGGGCACTCGGTGCCGCGCCATGAGCTTGTAGATCTGCTATTTTTGAATATAGCCAAAGAAATCTAAAATGACACAGATGCGTTCCAGGTCTTAAAGGGTTAAAAGTGCTATATAAATAAAGATGACTTGACTCAATCTCTGTACGTGTGTGCGTGTGTGTGTGTGTGTGTGTGTGTGTGTGTGTGCGTGCGCGCTCTTGCCTCGGCAGGTGCACGTGCTCCAGGAGCAGCTGTCGGTGGAGGTGTGCGCGCGGACGGACGCGCAGGCGCGCGTGCAGAGGCTGCTGCAGCAGAACACGGACCTGCTGCAGCACATCTCCCTGCTGGTTAAGCAGATCCAAGAGCTGGAGCTCAAAGCCACCGGCCCGCTGAAGTCCAGTGAGTTACTTTACGCTATAAGGCTCGGCGATGTGACTTCAAATCCTTATCCGCATCATTTTTTTGTGAAAATATATGTTTACTATTTTTTGTACTGTACAACGAACAGGGTTTAGTGGATTATCCGACGAATCAGTTTAGCTGACTATAACAAATCGATTCCAATTTTTTCGTGTCAAAGATAATGACCTAGGGGCACGGTGGCGCAGTCGGTAGCGCTGTAGCCTCACAGCTAGAAGGTCCTGGGTTCCATTCCCGCCGGGGACGCTGTGGGCGCTGGGGGCGTGTTCTCCCCACGTCTCCTCGGGTAGTTAATACCCTCACAAAAACATGTAGTAATCCTGGTCGCTATACCGCCTCCCCCACGACAGCCGGGGCGCCTGATGGAGGGGAAAAGGAACTGGTTGGAATAACGTGTTCCTTCCACGCGCTACGTCCTACCGGGGAAACTCCCCCCTGTCAGGTGACAAGAAGGTCAGTTGGCTCTCATGCATTGAAGTAGGCATGAGCTCGGCCCTGGGCTCCCTAGGCTGGTGGGGGGAGTGTAGCGCCCAGGATCACTTAGAAAATTGACACCGGGTGAAAAAAGGGTTACAAAATCGTGGGATAAAAATAAAAGAAAAGCCCCAGCCCGTAGGAGTACATGCAGTGAGAAATATCACCCTTCCCACTCGGCTTCCCTCCCCCGAACACGAGCCAATTGTGTTCGTACAGACCTTCCTCTGTTTTTGAATCCCCTTTCCCTTGCTTGTGCATCTCTCCCGTTGCTTTTTCAACCCTCTCTTCACGGACCCTCTTTTCTTTCCTTTTTAATGAAGTCATGGTCACCCTCTCAGAGGACTGTGCTCTCTTTGGAGCTGGTGGCAGTGTTCTGTCACCAGGTCTTGAATTATCAAAGTGTGACAGCAGATTGTCAGCGCCGCTCGCTCTAATCTCATTTTGTATGCTCGCACCTCTCCCCCCCCCTGAACTCCCCTCTTAAACACTGTGTTTCTCATCAAAAAACCTACATTGGATACTTAAATGAGTAGTTCACCCAAAAAAGGACTACTATCAATTACACACCCCATGAAGCACTGCATGGAGAGTTTTTGTTTTTGTCGCATTCCTAAGCCAATCATTTGATGACTGGAGGAAAGACGCGAATGTATCCGGAGACTCAAAGAGTCTCCTTTCCACCATGTACAAATGGATACAAATGGACCCGGTTCCATTTTTACACTCTCAGAGCTATGGAGGTCCTTGAAAAAAAAAAAAAAAAACCTTGGCATAGACTAATATTTATTTAGAATATGTATTTATTGTTACTACTTGTACTGTATCTCTTTCTGTCTCTCCTCTGTCTCTCCCTCTCTCTCTCTTCTTTCCCCCGACACGGTCGAGGCAGAAGGCCGCCACCCTAGAGCCTAGGGTCTGCCTGATGTTTCTTCCAGTTAAGAGGGAGTCACTGTCGCAAAATTGAATTGAATTGAATTGAATATTATTTTGAATACAAACATTGAGACTGCGTGCGTGATTTGGTTCATTCAACACAGCGTTTGAGGCTCTCAAGGCACGCCTGAGCAGCCAATAGCCTTGCGCGTCGACAAGCACTCCCGCCGCACGTCTCGGATAATCACAGTGATTGGGGTGAGGTTTTGAAGACAACAGGTTTGGGAATTGCTTACGCATAAAAGAAACCAGGGAGTGTACTGTATATTTAAAGAAGGAGATAGGTCACAGAACACGTTCTAAGCCTTCTTCCTCCGCACTGGGAGGATTTCGTGGAATACATTTTACACGAGAGTGGTGCTGTGACTCCAGTTTGGTTTCGTCTTATGATGAACGGGTGGTTTCCTTTGCATCCTGCTTGCACACGCATGCCTGGGTGATGTCAGTGTGATGTGGTCTGATCCATGTAACGTATGTATATTAATACGTAATATACAGTAGCAAGTCCATTATTGTAAATAAAAGAGCTATTATATTAATAACAAGGCAGGTACGCTGACAGATGCAGGCGATATGGTGGCAATCAGTTATAACCTACTACCAACTTGCATAGTGCAACTGTTAGGGCCAATATGTCTATATTTTTTGACATGGCAGACATTTTCGGGGGAATTTCATCTATGTGTTGCATTACTGTTTATATTTGTCTTCCGGTGAGAAAAAAGTAAGTTCCTAAGATGTGTCTTCATCTAAATGTGTTTTGAAACCACTATGGAAGAAACCCCCTTAGGACATGATGTTCATGCTTGTTGCCACTGAACTATTTCTGGCTCTCCTTTAAGTCAGCTGTGGCTTAGTTCCTCATGCACTTTTCACATCATCAAATATACCTGCCGTGACTGAGGGCCCTTGTTAATGATGCACTGCTTTGACTCAAACTATGTAGAAAACTAATTTGGGACGCCTTGTATCCCCGATCTTATTCTTTCGGTCATGACCCACACTTCATCACTATAGGTGAAAGTAGGAATGAAGATCGACAGGTATATTGAGAGCATTACCTTCTAGCTCATCTCTCTTTTTGTCACAACAGTGAGGTACAGTGACTGCAATACCGCTCCTACTGTATATGAGAATGCTTCCTTTCATCGAACCACTTTTCTCTTCTAATCATCTGTGATTGTGTGTTTCTTGTTTGTTTCTGCCCTCTTCCTTTCCTCCATTCTTCTGATGCGTGTGTTCTCCCCCTCCCCCTCTCTTTCTGTGTTCCAGTGGGATCCATGGACAGCCTCCTGGAGATCACCTTCCGCGCCAAGCCCCCCCACGCGCTCCGCGACACGCCCGTCGCCTCCGCCACTCGCCCCTCCTCCACCTCCGGTCAGCCGGCGGCGCTCGAACCCCGGGCGATGACCAACGGCCCCTGGGCCTCCGCCGCCGTCTCCGGGCCCTGCTCTCCGGGCGCTGCGATGATGACAACGGACGCCAGCTCCCTGGGGATCAGCGGCGGCGCGGTGCGGCTCGAGTGTTTCCGCTTCACCTCCTCCTCCCGGTTGACCCAGGAGACCCAGGATCGCCAGACCCCCATCAGCGACCGAGGAGGAGGCCCCCCGGAAGAGAGCTCGCCGCTGGGGGAGCAGGTCCTGGGCGCCCTGGAGCTGCTGCGCTTCAGGGAGTCGGGCATCGGCTCCGAGTACGAATCCAACACGGACGAGAGCGACGACCGGGACAGCTGGGGGCACGGCGAGGGGGCGGGGGGCCTGGAGGGCGGCGGCGCTGCCGCTCGTCTCTTTAACGTGCTGAGCGCCGACAGCCCCTCGGACAGCTTGGGGGACGAGATGGCCGTGTAGCGGCGCCGACCACTGCCACCTGGTGCCCACATTTAACCTCTTGAGCCCCAGCGTTCCTATTCCAGGCAGAAATGTTCGCCTGAAAATAGCCGATCTAGAACCAGCGTTGCGTTGCAACACATTGTGAGCTTGTAGATCGGCTATTTTTGGACGGAGAGATTTGGCGTGGAGGGGGGAAAGAAAGAGCGGACCAAATACAGAGGCAACTCATGTCCAGTTTACTAAGTACAGAGGGTTTGGGTGGTTAAACCGAACAGCCTGCGAGATAGAAGGAACACTGTGTTGTTTCACGCTCTGCTGTAAGCAGCTCACATGTCCATTTCTGTTCACGTTTATTTGTTTGTTAATATATATACCGTAATTGTGTGTCGTATGATAGTTTAGCCAATTCGCTTTCTTTCAAAGTTTTCTCGATGGGATTTTGGTGCCATCGTCAACTGTTGTGTTGGGCTTGTTTACACTGTGTCTTGTGTTGTTGGAATAGTGACACACACACCCGGTACAGACAGAGTCACCCTTGTGTTGTGTTCGTGTAGCTAAATTGGTAGAGCACTCGCCTTTAGACCGCAAGGTTCAAGGTCCAATTCCGAGCACCGTCAACTCAGCGCTTGAGTAGCACGGCCGTAAGTAACTTGTACAGTTCGTACTTGGAGCTGATGGTAGGTGTTGCACTCCACCTTGAAAAGGGGATAGACACCCTTGTTTTGAGCCGATACCAACAATAAGTCACTCCTTAAAATCACTTATCCTTATAATCCTTATCCTTATCATTCATAATGACTTATGAATAAGTCATTCTTGTATTATAATGGACAGGCTTTGACATTCACACCAAGAATCATAATCGATAAATATGTCGTTTTAAAAGTAATTCTAACTCAAATGGATGGCCACAGCACATCTATAAAGATATCGTTAGGATCACTTTCATCTGGGAATCTGGGAATAGGCTCTATGCACAGCAGCCATATTGGAAAGAAACTGGGCCTCTTCTTACTTCATTCACAGGTGTTACCAATGATACTAATGAAGGCTCTGTTCCATTCTGGTCAGGGTGCTGATAACGTGCATGTTGGCTCACAAGGAACACTCAATTTTGGTTCCCAAATGGCCCCTTATGGTGGGTGTGTAACTCTGAGAGTGTACAAATGGAACCAAATGGACCCGTAAGGGTCCATTTGGTTCCATTTGTACACTCTTAAGGTCCTTACACACCGGGGCGATTTTTTTCATGCGAATAATACTTTTTTTTTTAAAAACCTTATAAAGTCAATGCAAGCTTCCACACCAGTTTCGCGGAGCGAAAAAAGCGTCTTTTAATTATTCGGAACGAGTCCGAATTTTGCGTATATTCGCATATTCGCCGGTGTGTAACCGCCTTTAGAGTTATGGGGGTCCTTGAAAATAAGACAACCACTATGCCACACTAAATGGAACAGAGCCTTAATTAGTATTATTGGTAACACCTGTGAAGGAAGAAAGGAAGGGCCCAATTCATTCCCAATAGAGCGCCGAAGTCCTGACGTCTCTCGTTCATCCCCAGGTTTGCGGAAGTAATTTCTCTATGGAGAATAACATTGGGTCATCTTAGAATCGTCTCATATAAGAATTGTGGTCCAAAAATAAACACACTGTCCCGGCGTTATTGTCAGGGAGGAGGTTCTGTATCGTTTATGATAGTCAGTCACTTATATTTGATACAGTCTGTTTCTGGCAAAAATGTAACTAATTCGGCGGAAGTAACATTAGCGTTTTCTCACCGTCAGTTGATGCTTCATATCCATAAGAGTCAAACCGCCGGGGTCATTTGTTTATTTTTGGAACACAGTTCTTATTTGACGCGATATTAAATACGTCTATGGGATTCAGAACGGGGGTGGAAAACTGCGAACCAGGTAGACAAACAAAGGATGTGTAAATGACGTCAGACTTCGGCGGTCTATATGGCTGCAGTGCATAGAGCCAAAAAAGTTTTTTCTTTTAAATTTTACAACCTATTCACAACCTCCTTTTTTGTGTTAAACAGGAACTTGAGTTCTGCTCCCTCTTTCTTTGTCCACTTCCTCCCGGGTGCTTCTGTGTTTATTCCTACTAACAACAACATAACATGTTTAAGGCAGTTACTGCTGACAGAATCTGTTTTGAGAGATTACTTTCAGAGTGATGGAATGAACGATAGTATCACCGACAGCCAATACAAATCGTTCAAAAATGTACAGGGCATCACTTTCAACACATTTAACATGTTTACAAAAGGTTATGGTTCATCAGTGTGGATGCTAACATTGCTATCATGATAGTATGGTTATCTTTATAGTTACAGGTTATGGTCCTTGGTGTGGATGGCCCTCAAGTCTTTATGGGTACGCTAACACAGTGGTTCCAAAACGTTTTTTTTACTCGAGACCCAAAAGACAAGTCTGCCAGGGACCCAATGTAGTGAAAATAGCCGATCTACAAGCTTGCAACACGTTGTGAGCTTCTAGATCTGCCATTTTCACTACTTCTTTATAGTTGTTGTTGTTGTTTTATTTTCTGGAATTTCTTTGATTTTCTTATTTTATTCATTAATTGTTTTTTTTTATGTTTGACTTTTTTCTGATTTTTTTATTTATTTAGAAAATGACATATACTTGCGACAAATAAAAATGTGTCCGCAACCCACAAATGGGTCCCGTTTGTTTGGGAAACACTGTGCTAACGCGTTTGTTTTGCGTGTGTAAATCATGGCGTGGCGTGCTGTGTTGCGTGCCTATGACACTTAGTTCTGTAAACTGTACTGAAACAATGGGTTCAACATGAGCTTGTATTATCTCACTCTCATTTGCTTTGCTTTTCCAATGCAGTGTAAACTGTTTTTTTCTAATCCAACTGAATAATAATATCCAAAACCTGAAATATCAAGCATGGATTTGATGGATACTGTTAGTATTGTTTTATATGAAAATGACATCGGAACGTTCTTTCTCTAGATAGCTGTGCTGTGTCTCATGAGGAGTTATCACTCTGTTGTGCAGCGATTCCCGACCTGTGGGCCGAGACCCACTGGTGGACCGTGAGGGTATTGCCAGTGGGCCCCCAAATAATTGTCAAAGCACTAAGACTGTATTGATATTATAACATTAATATTAAAAAAATAGTAAAAAGAATCATGGTATTTTTTCTTTAAAACCTTGAAAAATTATATTTTTATTTTTATTTGTGATACCGATAAATGAGAACTTAAAGTATAGTATAGTACGTTAGTTCCATTGATCCAAGCCGGAACACGATCGAATGATTGTTCATTCAAATAAACACGGCAGCCTTCCGGCTGCCGTGTTAAGTGGTCAGATGGGTGGGCCGCACATAATGCTGCAAACGCTTTTATGTTCAAGTGGGCCCCTCATCCCAAAAAACGTTTGGGAAGCGCTGCCGTAGTGGTCACTCCCGTGCTGCTATTCTGTCTTATCTGTGTTCACTACTAGTGTGCAGTTGCCGTCACCGAGTGCTCTTGATGCTGGACTGTTTTCAGTGTTGTATTATTTATTACGCTGTTTGCTTTTAGCTTTTCGGAACTTTCAACAGGACTTGAAGAGGCAGGAAAGATGCCGCTTTAGAGCAGTGGTACCCAGCCCTTTTTTTGCCCCCTGTGGAGCCCACCCCTCTTATACCGTAGAGACCCCCAAAATGTGTGCAAAAACACACACACACACACACACACACACACACACACACACACACACACACACACACACACACACACACACACACACACACACACACACACACACACACACACACACACACACACACACAACCAAGCACGGATGCATGCACCCACACACACACACAGAGTTGTGTTTTTCAGACACGTTTACCACTTAAACCCTTAATACTCATGCGACGAATGGCCAACGTATAGCCGATCTACAAGCTCACAACATGTCGCATCTCAAAGCGTTAGTAGCTTGTAGATCAGCATTTCCCCCCCTATTTTTTAAACATTTTTGTTGTAGTGTGCTTCAATCACAATGATGTTACATGTGGGACTTAGTTATGGTTTTGTGCATTGATTGATTGAATATTTGTATTAGGCAGAAATGTGAAAAACAGTACAAGTACAGTCAAAACACTTTGTCTGAAAAGTCCTTGCGGTCTTGTTTCCATTGGGGTTCCTGGTATTCATGCAACATGTAAAAATGTAAAAAGGAAAATTGGACGACCTCCAAAAAGACATGCAAACAGGCTTTGTGAGCTTGTTGTAGATCAGCTATTCATCGTATGAGAACTACGGTATATAGCTTGAGGAAACCGTATATAACATGGCGCCACTTCTCCATTGAACCTAACCCTGAAACATTACTGTCATACCATGACAGACAAGCGTCATGTGAACCATGGCTACATTGAACCCAATGGACACGGCCGCCATCTTCTATTTGTCGTCCTATTACTTTGAATGGTGTCCAGGACAGGTTACCGATAGTGTGTGTGTGTGTGTGTGTGTGTGTGTGTGTGTGTGTGTGTGTGTGTGTGTGTGTGTGTGTGTGTGTGTGTGTGTGTGTGTGTGTGTGTGTGTGTGTGTGTGTGGGGGGGGGGGGGGCTCCAAAGAGATAATGTCTGGGAACCAGTGCTTTAGACTATAGGACTTGTATAATAGCCAGCAGTCGTGACTGGTGTGGTCCCTGTGCCGCGGTCTGCCAGCGGCAACGACACCAAAAGCTCTGTCATACCGCTGCTGTCGGGCAGAAACCTCACATCTCCATATTTCAACTTTGTATGTATTTGTTTCGTAAGTTAATAGCCCTACTTCGTCATACAAGAGTGGCGCACAAAAGTAGTGAAAATAGGCGATCTACAAGCTCACAACGCGTTGCACTGCGACGCGTTGTGAGCTTGTAGGTCGTCTATTTTCACTATAAAAAAATTATGATACTAAAAGGAACGGTTTTGGACATACAAGGTTTCCACCCGACAGCGGCGATATTCTAATGGGTCAAACTGCTCCACCGGCCCTGGCAGCAGGCCAACTCTTTAAATCACTGTATTGGGGGGAGAGGTCTTTGAGTTCTTTCCAAAATCAATAAATCTCCTTCTCCTTTCTTCTCCCTCCCTTTTATTTTCCTCCTTTCACTTACCTCACTTGCTTTAAGCTCTTTCTTTCTTTTTCATCAAGCTTGTTAACTGGGTTAGGGTTAGGGTCTTTCTCTTTCTCTTGCTTTTTCCCATATGGGTCCAATATTCCAGTGGTTCTCAAACTGTTTGGTGTCTAGGACCCCCATAATATGTATTTGGCTGCGGACCCCCACCTGAAAATATTGATTTGGCTTTAAAATTATTACACATTTTTCACATTTATACCAAAAAATAAATGAATGAAAATAGCACATAGCGGTACTGTATTTACATGTTTTATGCTATATTAAATAATTTAGCCCCCCCCCCGGACCCCAGTTTGAAAACCACTGCAGTATCTCTCCCTCTCTGACATTTCTTTTCAAGGTGATGCCTGTTTATGTTAAGTGTGCAAAGTGGAGGTGCACTTAGTTTGATGTGTTTCCTTGTGGAATTAAAATGGCCGTTCTAAAATGCCACACGTGCACGGATGCATGTCTGCCGGTATGGTATATCCCCTTCTGTTCCAGGCTGCCGCTGGAGTTTTGCACAGTCATCATGGTGAATTATAGTATACTATATAGTGCAGGAGCAGCGAAAATACACCCCGTTGGTGGTCGTATATATTGTCACTGTGGGGCAGAAACCTTGCATCTCTTTCTTTCATCTTTTACAGTGTGTTGTTTTTCATAAATGAAGGCCCTATTTCAGTGCTTTTTAAAACGTTTTCCATGTCAAGGACCCCCAAATGAATATGTATTTGGCTTTGGACCCCCAGATCTGTACATGTTTTGTTACAGGAACCCCCAGAAGAGAGGTTGTGTTAAAATAAACATTTTTTAAAATGTTCAAAAATAGCAGATGTACAAGCTTGCCAACGTATAAAAGCCAACGTATAAATGGATAAAGTGGTTAAAATGATTGTGATGCTGTATTGACACACTTTGCTTGGGAACCCCTGGAACCCCCACCCCAGGACCCCTGGGGGTCCCCAGACCCAGGGCCGGATCTTTCATATGGGCACTTTGGGCACGTGCCCAGGGGCACCTGGGCATCAGGGGGCACCCCGCGGTGGTAGAATTTTTTTGTGGGGAAAAATATATATATATATTTATTTTTTTCACGAAAGTTTTCCCCATTTTGTTATTAATAATGAAGATATTAACATAACACAGTGTCAAAAATCTTGCCCCCCCACCCCTGCAAGAGTAGTTGTATAAGTAGTTCCAGTTCCAGTAGTTCCAGTAGTTCCACTGAGAGGTGTTAATCCAGCCCTGCCCAGACCCCACTTTGAGAACCACTGCCCAATTTTATACTTTTTCAAGCTACTGTAATGTGTGTGACCCAAGGACACAGGCACAGCAATTAAGAGGCAAATGAGGGTTAAAAGCCCACAAGGGGCAATTTATTTAACCACAGGTCAAACAACAAGGGGAGGAAGAGGGGTGAGGGCTCCACTGGCTGCCCCGACTCAGCTCGGGATCCCGGGTACTGGAGAGGAGTGGAGAAGCAGGGTCAGTGATAAAATCGCAGAGGAAACAACAGTGCGCTGCACCTGCGTAAAGTTAACCAGGCTAGAAGAAGCTCTACAAACGCTGGAGTAAATTGGCTGGCTGTACTTTACTATACGCAAGGCTGGTTAAGCTCTGGCACTATACACAAATCCACGGAGCGCTGCCCTGCGCGCAGCCATTGCTGCGGTGTCAACGCTACGCGGACGCGACACCGCAGCAATGGCCGCCTACAGGCAGCTACAGGCAGCGCGTCTGTGGATTCGTCTATATGTAGCATGCAGGCTAAGCTTTTGTAGAGTGGAGGTGATTGTAGATGAAGGGCAGGTGAGTAGATTGGAGGCAGGTGTGCTGAAGTGTGCTGTGAAGCCCTCTTGTGGCGCTGATGAGTGCAGAGAGTCCACAGAACAAGGATGTGGAGGCGAAGACATCAACAATTGGCTTAAAATCTATTCAGCTGAGTAGTCAGTAAGACTGTTTTTGCATTGGATTTTTGCCTCCTAGGGAACCCACTCTCCACTTTATGTGTGATACTTTGTAAACTGACAGTGTCGCACAAAAGCAGCGGAAATAACAGATCTACAAGTTTACAAGTTTGTAGATCTGCTATTTTTGAAGATGTTTTGTCTATAATGACCCACTCAAGATAGGGACGCCAGGTTGAAAGTGGTTAATTTTTATTTTATAAATATTGAACCAATGAAAAGTATTAACAAGAGCTTGTGACTAAATTATAACTGCCGTACATTGGATGCATTGAAACACAGATTATTTTATATTTTTTCCCATTTCCAGAAAAGTAATGATTTTGGACATACAGTACAAGGTTTTCACTGACAGCGATACGCGATCTTCTGGCCCAGCTCCAGGCTGTGGCACAGGCTGACCGTTTCAAAATGTTAACCATTATCAGTATGTTATTATAGCACCATTACACAATAGGCTCGGTGTGTTTTGTGCGCGTTGGAGGAGGTCCTCTAGTGAAGGCAGATGACCTATCTGTCATTGTAAGGGGTGACAGCCACTCCCGCTGGGCCGACCTGCCTGTCCCGCGTCATCCCAAAATCTATACCACTTGTGCATGATTGGCCAATACACTTGTGCAAGGACGCGCTGTGATTGGCCAGTAGCCACTTTGTGTGGCAGTTGGGGCAAACGCTCTCACCAAAACATGATTTACTATTCTGTCCCTATCGGTACATAACTTGAACGGCGCTGAGTCCGCCCAAGCGAACTTCGCTCAAGTTCGCTTGAGACGCCGCGCCTCCGTCGCGGTCCAAAGCTATACGGGCTAAAGAAATAGCCCGCAGTGGTTGTAGGCAGAGGCACTTCCGCGTTGGCCACAGAAGGGGGCGTGGTTATAAAACAACTGGTATTCACCTGTTTCCTAGGCTGTGTGTTTTCCACTTCCTGTCGATTTCATTGGATATCATCGGTCATCTGACCAGTTTCATTGGATTTCATTGGATCAAATTGACAGGAAGTGGAAAACACACGCCTAGGAAACAGGTGAATAGACTTTGGAATGACACGCCTGTCCCACAGCAGTGGGTTTCAAACGTCCTGTGCTCTAGGTACAGCAAAGGGTAAAGGTCAGAATCCCAAGGCACACTATTCACATCCGTGCACAGTAGCCTCTATAACCCTGTAAACCTTTATTGTTTACTTAATAATAATAGTTTAACCACTATTTTCACAAATACAAATAAAAAAATTGCTGATCCACAAGCTCATAACATGTTACAATGTTGCGCGTAGATGAACTTTGGCTATTTTAAAAACATTTGTAAAAATGTTTTAAAATAAATAAATATAATTTCAAATAGGGAGGCCAGGTTGAGGCCAGTTTTGTTTTTTCTTCTACAATGGAAATAAAGGAGTGTGCACAAAGTACTGACACAGTGAATTAGAAGATGTTTTTTTTAATAATATTCTTTTTAACTTTTTGTACAGTTGCATATATTGCAATAACAATGTGTGCTAGTCACAAACTCTCAAGGCATACCTGGTTTTGTCCTACGGGACACACCAGAGTGCTGACCGAGGCACACCGTTGGGAACCAGCCATTATGCATCCAGCTCAGATAAATCACCCTGTTTATTTGTTTATTTAAAAGGATCCCCAGCTAGTCTTCCTTGGGTCCTAAGACAATAATATACATCAACATGAAGAAAAACATTACATTCTCAATGTATTGCACACTTTAAAAAAAAATCGAGAAAGGTATTTCACTAGTCATTTATCACTAACAGCAATACAACAATTGAAAATCAAGTAGACAAAATAAGGTTCACCAACCATAAAACCATCATGTAAGCGAAGACAGAGCAAAAGTTCAAGTTTACAAAGTATTGAGGGTTAAGTGGTTAAATGTCTGACAGTACACATTACATAAATCCAACATGGAAAAGCTCATGTGAAGGGGGGGGGGGGGGGGGAGAAAAAAAAGAAAACTTTAATTGAAAAAACACGGTGTCCTCACGTAGAAGGACACTATCAGTCTCCAGAACCAAGGATGACTGTTTTCAATGAATCTAAACATGGTTAAAATGTTTGAAGTTAATGGGTTTGTATAGGAAGGGGGTGTGTGTGTTTTTTTTTTAAATGAAAGCAACTTAAAAACTGTCTGGGGTGCTCACAAAAGCCTGAGTAGACCTCAAATGACACCAAACGTGTTTGAAAGTGAAATATCCCTTTAAGCTGTATCCTGACTGAGTTCTCTATTCTGATTGGATAAAATTGATATCCCGACCTGAAATTAAATGTATTTTTAATAAAGAGCTGGAGAGATGGAGACTCCTGTTACTGAGCTCTCTATAGCAACGACAAGTACTCAGAATCAGAATATAGAGCTATTTACATATTTTAACCAAAGAAAATCACTAACCCCACCTTTAACCACTTAAGTAGCCCTATTGCATGCTTTGGCTATTCAAAATTAGCCCATCTCACAATGCATCGCATCATGACGTGTTTGGTTCCATTTGTACAGTCTCAGAGTTACAGACCTGTTTGACCTCTGGTCGTCCCCAGACCTGACATTGACAACCTGTGAGTTTCAGGCCGGTGGTTCTCAGACCCGTTTCATGTCAAGGACCCCCAAATGAATATGTATTTGGCTGTGGACCCCCATCTGAAAATATTTTGTGACATTGTGTGGCACCTATTCATATTCAAATGAGCTCACAACGTGTCGCGCGTTTTAAATGAGTTTTAAATCCTTATTGCTTTAATACTTCCCACCTGCGAGAGCAAAGCATCTGGGCCTTGAAGTATTCATCAGCTCATGTGGGTGGTACTCATGCATGAGCAGAATGTTCAAAGGAAGCTGAGGTAATGAGGTGCAGGAGCATTTATGATGACCCATAAATATATTCCATCTCTCTGAAGACAACATGATTGTACTGAATCTCTGCTGCCACCCAGTGGTCAAAGGTATTGACTAAAGGCAAGTAAAGTCAAAGGCAGTCTTACCAGGCCACTGAATAAAGATAAGCAAAATGAGCCAATAATATGGCCTTCTGAAGGTATAATCTGCCTCTCTTCTCTCTACCTGAAGAAACATGAATTTAACAGAGATTAAAGCCAAAACAAATCTCACAAATATCCCTTCATGTATACCGAGCTTTTAATAACTAGTCTCAAGTTCAGTATAATTTAGGCTTCTCTCTTTGTGTGTGAGAAAGTGACAACGCTGTATGCGGCCAATGAAATCATCTGTATTATGTGGCTGTGCCTTTAACCAATTGGATTGGCAGATCTACAAGCTCACACGTTGTAAGCTTGTAGATCAGTATGGAGGAAGAATGCTTAGGATTTTTACTGTGATCTCTCGCTCTTGAAATATATAATCCTTGGTTTCTGTTGTGTGTAAACAATAATAGCAATTCAAAACAGTTGTCCCCCAAACCCCACCTCCAGTGGCTGTCATAAGAACGGAGGGAGCTAGACCGGGAGCCAGGCCCAGCCCTCAGGATGTTCTCTGCTAACTTTTTTTCACTATCATTTCCTGTTAGCATATACCTTGGGCCATCACAAGTTCATACTGAACACCCCCAACTCGGGGCCGTTTGGTCTAAGGGGCCCCAAAAAGGGGTTTTGGGGCCCCTTAGACCAAAATTAATGTTAATGGCAATATTAATTTACTAAAATTACATAAATTGTCTTACACATATGAAATTCGGCATGGACTATCCTGACACATAGGGGTAAGTAGCAAAATAGGATTCTGGTGCTTGCTACCATTGTATTTTTAAATATGACCTACAACATCCCCAGAAACACACACAAAAAAACTGTCCGCTTGACAAATAACAACAAAGATTATTAATTTCCAGCACTTTATGGTGAATATCACTGCCTCACTTGTATATAGAAAACCTCCCACGTCCCTAAACTTCAATTTGAGCCCAAGATGACCTTTGTATCTTGAAAATGACTCTTTCTGTAGCCAAAATTCTGCACTATACATCAAATCGGAGAAAATGTAATATTCAGTCATATTAGAGGCCCTAGGAGGGGTCCACGTGCGATTGCTTATTATTTATTTTTCTAGTTTGGATTTTTGGTCTCTAATATAGGGATTTTGATCATCCCAAGAATGTCCAAAGTGTTTTTTTCAATGTTTTATTACCCTCCTAGGGCCTCTACTATGACTGAATATTCAATTTTGAGGTATAGTGCAGAATTTTGGCTACAGAAAAAGTAATTTTCAAGATACAAAGGTCATCTTGGGCTCAAATTGAAGCTTATGGACATGGGAAGTTTTGTATATCGTGTCCAGGACGAACCAGCTAACTCCATTTTCATCTTTTTTTTTTTCTTTTTTCATAAATCAACGCTATTGAACACCCTTTACGTCTGTGTAAAAAATCTAAACATTTGAACCAATGAAAAGTATTAAAAAGCGCCTCTGACGAAAACTGTCAACTCCATTGGATCCTCAAACTGTCCGTCAAAAACAAACAACTCCCCCCTCTCCTCTCCAGTGCTGCATTTCACAGCATGAGTAGTAGAGCGCGCTGCGCAGTGGAGGAGGAGGAACATGTAAACAAACTCCCCGTAGTCTGTTAAAACTATGCAGTGTAACTGTTTATCAAACTTAGCACTGACACTAATGTTATGAAAACAAGTAATTATATTTCTAAAATCTATGAAGTGTTTAATGAGGAGAGCAATGTGACAAGAAGAAAGGCGTTCATAGCATTTCTGTCGCGCTGAAACCTCTCCCTCAGCAGCGAGTGGAGCTATTGTTTGGACACCTAACTCCATTTCAGCTTGATTTCTGCTCGTCTGAAACTACTAACTCCACTTGCGCTGGGTAAAGTGTTGATTTACCCGCGATTTGGGTAAAGTGTTGATAATATAATGACACATGCAAGTATCTGACAATATACAAAGTCACTATACCAACTTTGATGAGGCAGTATTGCTTTGTTTTAAAAATATAAGGTTTTCTTCATTTCCTGAAAAACTTATATTTTGTTTTTTCGTTTCCTGAACAATGAGCGTTTTGGAGTTAGCAGGTTCGCGCTTGACAGCAGAGATATACAGTACAAGTGAGGCAGTGATATTCACCATAAAGTGCTGGAAAATAATCATCTTTGTTGTTATTGGTCAAGCGGACAGTATTTTCTTTGTGTTTCTGGGGATGTTGTAGGTCACTTTAAAAATCCAATGGTAGCAAGCACCAGAATCCTATTTTGCTACTTACCCCTATGTGTCAGGATAGTCCATGCCGAATTTCGTATGTGTAAGACAATTTACGTATTTTTAGTAAATTAATATTGCCATTAACATTAATTTCGCCCCAAAAAGGGGTTTTGGGGCCCCTGAGACCAAACGGCCCCGAGTTGGGGGTGTTCAGTATGAACTTGTGATGGCCCAAGGTATATGCTAACAGGAAATAATAGTGAAAAAAAGTTAGCAGAGAACATCCTGAGGGCTGGGCCTGGCTCCCGGTCTAAGCGCTCTGTGATCATGGCACCAGAACCTGCTCTTGCTCACGCAGCTGCAGCCCGTCCCGTGAAGGTGTCGCACGCAGAGAACGTCTGAGAACAGCAGACCTCCAAGCTCACAACGGTCTCATCCGCGACGTGGTTGTGAGCTTGTATGTCAGGTGTTCGGCGCGCAATACCGTTGCGGGGTGAAGTACATAATGTCTCACTAGGACGCACCTCACTAGCCAACACACGAGAGGGGGTTGAATGAACTAAAACCAGCGCACCCCAAAACAGCAGGTTTGGCGATCTGTTGGGAATAGATTACATGAAGCAGTCACCTGTGCGTCCAGTGTCAATGTTTGTTAACAAATAATTGGTCTATAGCACACTGACTACTTATATTTACACATCAAAATGTAAACTTTGTTCAATTGTAAACTTTTGTTGTATTGCCAAGTGTTCCATTTTTCTTTTCCCATCTTTTTTTAAAAGATTTATTTTGGGTCTTTTCTGACTTTATTTATAGGTATAGTGGAGAAGGACAGGAAAAAAGATGTGAGAGATGGGGAGTGTGAGTAAAGATCGTCGGGAACGGGACTCGAGGCCTCCCATCTTCTTTTTAAGCAGCTCAGCCAACACCAGACATTTCTGAGACTTGTTTCCCAACAACCTGAATGTGAGTTTTATTTTGATGCTTTTTTATTCAATGGTGTCCTCTTTGTAGCTGAAGACTGAAGACTATCTATTCCACTGTACATTTGTACTAATTATCCTCTCTAGGTAACATGCTGGCCATGCCAGCATGTTACCTAGATATGCAGGATATGCAGGATATGCAGGATATGCAGCTAGCGGCAGGCGACCACGGCATGAGGGGACTTAAGCAGCTCAGCCAACACCAGACACTTCTGAGACTTGAATTTGTATCTTTTTTTATTCAACGTGTCCTCATTGTAGCTAATTATGAAGACTATGTACTCCACTGTACATATGGAATAAGTATCCTCCCAGGTACATGCCGGCCATGTCAAATATGCTGGTGACAGCCCCTCCCCACACCTCAACACCAGGTATACTTAAAGAAAGGCTATGTTGATTAACTCATAGTCCCTAATCCCCTGAAGCAAGCCCATTTTATGACCATGCATGCACCTCATGGTACACTAGTACCTCAAAGGCATTAAAAGCAAAACTTCAGACCTCCCAAAACAAACTGATCAGGTTACTACTAAACCTCAAACCTAGGACTCGCTTAACCCCTGCTCATTATACTATAGGGTGGGATGGCTCAGGGTAGAGGACAGAGTACAGCAACTTGCAATGGGCCTGGTCTTCAAGATACTCAAGGGATCATTGAGCCCATGTACCTGTCTAACTGCTTCAACAACGTGAGAGACACATGCAGGCACAACACCAAAAGGAGCTCCAAAATTGTTCTGTTATACCACCAAAATGTGGAATGCCCTACCAACACCCATCAAAAAGTGAGACTCCGTACCCTCCTTCAAAACCGCCATAAAGAGCACCTGTCTGCAATTTGCAACTGGTCCTAGACAAGTCTTCTAAGCTTGACACCAGAAATGTATTCAATTAATCAAAATAGCTTGATACGGTAATGTCAATCTTTACAGCAGCTATAAGTATAAATGTCAAACCACATAACATTGTGTTTTCCGCTGTAGATCTTGAAAGTACTCTCTACTGCACATCAAGAGCCAGAACAAGCACAAGGTATCTATCTACAGTATATGTATAGATTCAAATATTGTTTATGTTGACTGTTTTTGTTCATTCGTTTTCTCACATGCATTATCAGGCCAAAAACGAAATGCTCTAGGCCCTCTTGAAGAAAACGGCACAGGGCTAACAATCTGTAGAGCTGGAAAGTGTTAAACTGTATTTTGTATTCAACATTGGGGCCATATTCCTTTACAGCAAAGAGTGAAGACTGCACAAGGTACATTTTAGCCACATCAACCCTATAGTCCCTATTCTGGACACGTCATAATAGACAAACCATCTGTGAAAGTAGCCGATCTAATAGGTCACAACATGTCACGTTGCAGCGCGTTGTGAGCTTGTAGATCAGCTATTTTCGGCACAATGGATTTGGTGTTGCAGTGATGGCATCGAAGAGATGCAAGGCTTTAACTAACACCATATTGGCGTATATCAGTGGTTCTCAACCTGTGGGTCGGGATCCCACATGATTTTGGGGGGGTCGTCAGATGACAGTGAAGTGACAATTTAAGGACTTTTAAGACCGTTTTAAATAATACCTAAAAAAAAGAGAGAAAACTAGAAAAAGTGCTCCTCGGAGCACAGGTCTCCGCCAGGTCAGGTAGGTTATTGTGGCCTCCTGGTGGCGCTATAATAGGCCAAT
Source organism: Gymnoscopelus braueri (assembly GCF_963280865.1). Classification (NCBI taxonomy): domain Eukaryota; kingdom Metazoa; phylum Chordata; class Actinopteri; order Myctophiformes; family Myctophidae; genus Gymnoscopelus; species Gymnoscopelus braueri. Next base: position 43,932,405 of record NC_137611.1, read on the forward strand.
GTGAAAAGGGTGTCATTTCTTCTTAGGCCTTTCACGGCAATCAGACACTGCATTCATGATTTGAGGCTTTTGTTCCAAAAATGTGTTTTGCTAAATTAGACCTGCTGGTGGCGCTATAACAGGCCAATGTGCAAAAGGTGCCATTTCTTCCTCGGCCTAGTGGGAATGTGCGTGTGAAATTTCACGGAAATCGCAAGCTGCGTTCATGATTTGAGGCATGTTGTTCAAAACGGACCAATCCTGCAAACTTTGGAAGCCAACCTTAGCCAATCAGGATGGAATATGGAAAATGGGACAGATCCGTGTTGATCACATGACTATAGAGATACTGTGTACCGATTTGCATGACGTTTGGATAAAATCTGTAGGAGTAAATGGGTTTTGCACAAATTGGCCTCCTCGTGGCGCTATATAAATAGCGTCTGCTAAATGACTGTAATGTAATGTAATGTAATGTAATGCTATAACAGGGCTATGTGAAAGATTTGGGGCAGAGGTTCTGAATTGGCATCCAGAGAGTGTGTGTGCACAGTTTCGGAGCGAGCGGGCCAACAGTGCCGGAGATTAGCTGTTCACAGACGGACGGACACACGGACACACACACACACGGACGGACGGACAGGGGGCAAAACATACTCTCTCGCCATGCCTTTCGGCCTGGCGGAGACAATAAATAAGACCATTACTGCATCAAACTATACCATAAACGGGTAAAACATTGGCCAAATTGTCAAATAGCCTAATATAACAAAATTTTGAAAATAGCCGATGTACAAGCTCACAACGCCTCGCAACGCGAGGCATTGTGAGCCTGAACAGGAGCCCACAGTGTGCGAGCCTTTTTTGTTTTACAACATGGGAAGAGCGCCTTAAAGGGCAAGACCACTTTGGTAGAGGTTTGGGTTGTGTAGTTACCTTGCCATGATGTAACTCCAAAGGTGGGCAAGAAATAAAAAATAATTGCTCCATTGATTAGAAATTGATAATTCAAAATATGCTCCTCATTGACTTACATTGTACGGTAAAACTGCTCTCAAAGTCACTCTTTTAGCACAAAAACGAACGCAAACAAAGTTGATTCAGACAATATAGAACATCACCAAACCCAGTACTGTTTGTTTTTTAAATAAAAATGTCAACTTCCTGTTGATTTTGCCATTTTTAATAAGTAGAAAACCCGGACTGGATCGGCGGATCCGGATCCAGATCTTCAAATAGTAAAATCAACAGGAAGTTGACATTTTTATTAAAAAAACAAACTTTTAAAGTACTGGGTTTGGTGATGCTCTATATTGTCTGAATCAGCTATGTTTGGGTTCATTTATGTGCTAAAAGAGTGACTTTGAGAGCTGTTTTACCGTACAATGTAAGTCAATGAGGAGCATATTTTGAATTATCAATTTCTAATCAATGGAGTAATTATTTTTGATTTCTTGCCCACCTTTGGAGTTACATCATGGCAAGGTAACTACACAACCCAAACCTCTACTAAAGTGGTCTTACCCTTTAAGGAAGACAGCCACTGGGGCGCCCGCTGGCCTAGTGGTCCTTTACTGTGTGTCACCCCCCATCTCTCTCCCCGTTTCCTGTCAGTCTACTTTCCTATCAATAAAGGCAGAAAAAGCCCCCAAAAATATATTAAAAAGAAAGACAGCCATCCATTCTGTCAGTGGAAGAGTTATGTGATTACTTCTTCATGGTGTACACATGTGATTGATAAGATGTATAGTCATGAAGGAAAATTTGTCTTGTCTGTACTACGCAACATCTATATTTGCTGTTGATGTTTTTTTTGTTGTTTTTTCATTGCAGAAGCCATTGGGACTACATGTACATGCTACAAAGCAGCAAGTCAACAGCGCCATGACCGATCACTTCAAACAGGCTTCAGGTTGAAAGTGGTGGTGGGGGCTAAAGAAACGGACTGCAATCAACAACAGAATGAAGTGGTCTTGTCTTTGTGGGCTCCTCAGCTTTATCATATCGTCAGCGTGAAACAGAAACCTTGCATGTCTAAAACTGTTTCGTTTTCAGGAAATGGGGAAAAAGAACCTGTGTTCCAATGTATCCAATGTAGTATTTAGTCACAAGCTCTTTTCATTGGTTAAATATTTTTAAAAACCTCCACTTGACCACATTCGCTTTAAAAAATATTTTAAAATGGCAGATCTAGAAGCTCACATTCTGTCGCTATGTGTTGTGAGCTTGTGGATTCACTGTTTTTGCTACTTAAACTCATGGTTCAAGTTTCAAGGTTGTTTTATATTGTTACATCTTGTGCACAGGTAAATGGACTGCATTTATGTATTTAACGCCTTAATAGTCTTTCCGGCCCTTCAAATCACTGTACGATGTACTTCACATTCACCCATTCACACACCGATGGCGGAGGAAACCATGGAAGGCACCAACCTACTATCGGAAGCAGTAGGGGTTCAGTGTCTTGCTCAAGGACACTTATGATACTTAGCCAGTTTCCTTCCTCTTGTATGTCATAGTAGGGCTTTAATTTACTAAATATTCTAAAATAATAGTCTGCACACTATGGCTTGCAGGGCACCCAGTTAAAAACTTTATTGGGTATATCAGAGGTCTTCAACATTTTTCAGCTGAGAGAGAGATGGAGCAGGGACCCCCCGCTACATACTGGATTCATGTTAAATGTGTGTTTTCAGACATTTAACCACTTAAAACCCTCAATACTTTGTAAACTTGATTCAAGTGGTTAATGTAAAAAAATAGAAAAGAAAATCCCTATCACACAAATATTTGGCGGCCCCCCTTCAGTATCTCTGAGGGGTCCTAGGGGTCCCGGAGCCCCTGTTGAAGACCCCTGGTGTATATCATACAATAAAGCTTTTGACTGGGATCCCTGCAAGCCACAATGCAGACTATTTTAAAATTGCCTGTGATTTGTGACATTCTGCATAATGAGTACTTTTACTTTTGGTACTTTAAGTACATTTTGATGCCAATACTTTTGTACTTGTACTCAAGTACATTTGGAATTCCGGACTTATACTTGTAACAGAGTACTATATTGCAGTATTGATACTTTTACTTAAATAAAAAATGTGAGTACTCTTTCCACCACTGGTGTTGTGACACTGCACTTTTTGGACTTGTTTTATTTTTATATACTGTACTGCTCTGTATATTACTACGCAGCCTGTGTGGACGCACGTAGACCCTTCGTAGGACCTGCGCAGCATCTCTACGCAGCATCTCTTTGGGAAACCCGGCCAATAGCTCCAATCGCTGCTGAGGGAGAGGTTTCAAATTAGGCTAAATTCCTAAAAGCTAACAATGGATCCCCAAGCTCACAATGCATCACAACGTGTGAATTAATGCCCTGATGCTTCATGACACTTATTATATAGGCCTACAATAATAAACAGGACTTTAAATATTACAATAATGTCTGCAAAGGGGTTCACAGAGTTGGAGTTCCTGTTTCTAAAACGTTGTTGATATTTAAGTATGAGTTATTGGTTGATATATTGATTCTTGTACCACACCTCCTCAAGTCCATCTGTGATTATTACCAAGATGTATTACTGTACCAATTCTTAATAATTAAATATTGAAATATTACAGAATCCCAATCAATTGTAATGTAAACATTACAAATGTAATAACAAATTCTAAACAACATCAGGTAACAACTACATATTCTTGTAACTCATGTCTTGCATTACCAATGCTGGCCAAATCAATCAACTTGGCAGAAAACACAAGCATCACACATCCCACTATCCACTACATGCCTGACCTCGAACAGACATACAGACCACAGACATACAGGGACTGACCTGCTTCACACTGTCGCCAGTCTATACTTGACATCTATGTAATACCTTCTTGTTAGTTTATGTGCCTCCTAAAGGGCCAAGAAGAGCTGCACAGGCAGCAAAAACCATTGCTGACTGTGTACATGGACTTCAACTGCAGTACCCAAGCACCAGCAATCGTGCTTGGAGACCTGAACCAGTGTTATCTGGACACTGTGTTGCCAGGATTTGAACAGTATGTCAAGGATGCGACTAGGAAAAATAATATTCTGGACCAGTGTTATGTGAACATTCCAAATGCATATGTTGCCAATGTTGGGCCGCCTACAGTATATTGACCACTGATCATAATGTTGTGTGCATGACTCCAGTTTATAAGTCAAAACTGAAAAGAGGAAATCTGGAGAAGAAAGTAGTTAGGACATGGACAAATGAAAGCAAGGAACAACTAAAAGCATGCCTGGACTGTACAGATTGGGACACTTTTAGAGATGGTTCATTGGACGAAATAACCACAGTTACAAATGATTATATACATTTTTGTGTACAGCTGGTTGTTCCTACAAAGGAAATTAAAATATATCCAAACAATAAATCATATGTGACCAAGGACATAAAAGATTTAATAAATGAAAGGAAAACAGCCTTCAGAAACAAAGATTTCGGTGCACTTAAATTGACACATAGACAGCATCTAGAGGAAGCGTTTAAAGCCAACAATCACAAAAAGGCGTGGGATACTATGAAATCCATGACAGGAATGTCATGCCCAACCAAACCTATTGTGACAGACAATGAACTTGGCTTTGCTAATGACCTAAATACTTTCTTTGCCAGATTCGAATCATTAGGCGATTCATGTACTGTAGTGCACTGAAATACTTAAGACTGTAACACCTGCCCCCTCAGACAGAATCATCATCACTGAAGTTGGATGTCAGGAAAGCGTTTGTGTACAGCCAAGACAAATTTCAGTGTGAACTGACAAAGTATTATCGTATCGTATCGTAATGTTAAATGTAACAATCGCCCTTTAACTCGAAAGGGAAACTATTAACTAACAGGAAAAAACAACGGGATTGGCAGGATGCTAGTTGTGGTTACTTTATTTTGAAGCCACAATAAATAATAATTGGCACAATCAAATGGTAAATAATAATACACCTCTTGGTTTTTAACTACTGTCCCTGTCTCTTTCCCTAACAAATAAAATAAATAAACAAACAAATCAACACATAACAATTATTTCATATACTCTCCCAACCCCAAACAAATCCCACTGTCTTTTGTAACCCCGCAGATCACAAAATAACAATAAACAGTAAACAAACACGCACACGCACGGTGGTTAGAAGTCGGCTATTCAAATAATAAATAGTCCCTGCGATCGTCCACTTCTCGTCACGCTTCCGCGAACGCACAGTTCCTTAATCCAAAAGAAATGAAAAGTATCTTCCTCCCGACGTGGCCCAAATAATAACTAAGGATCGGGGTACCCCTATGATTTGTAATCCACAAAGAACTGGCTGCTTGGTATTGTCTCACCGGCTATTCGGCTCCTCCCGACTCCAACACCGACCGGCGTCTCGTACGCGAACCCTCTTCTACCATGCCGTTGAAGGCACAAGCGGCGGGCTAAGTTAGTGCAGTGAGTGGCAGTTGGGGCAAACGCAGTCCCCACAATATTATTTACGATTCTGTGCCTATCGGTACATAACTCGGACGGCGCTTAGTCGACTAGCAGACCATCGGCCGGTCGTCACGGGCACTCGCGCCTGGAGGCGCTCGGGCGCGACTCCTCGGCCTCAAGGTCTGCTGAGTCGGCGCGCCTCCGTCATGGTCCAAAACTATACTTTATCGGCGAAAAAAATAGTCTGCGGTTGTTTGAAAAAGTATTGTCCCAAGCAGAAGTCGTACCCAGACTCCCAGAGCTGGTGAGTCGATAGTCCAATGATTAGCGAGGTGCGCCACTGAGGCCAGTGCTGAAATTTGGTATTCGGATTGTATTAGAATGTGACGTCCTAACTCTTCTATTGTCGAGGAAAGAAGTCCCCGCCCGCGTGCCCGCCCAATGGGGGCGAGGCTTCCCCTTGTGCCTTCAACGGCATGGTAGAAGAGGGTTCGCGTCTCGTACACCACCGCAGCGCTCGAATACCCACGGCAGCAACGGCACGTTCCTCTTCCACTGGGCTCGATAGTTCTTTCTTGGTTGTCGGTTGCAGTTTACTATCACGTTCAAAACTGTTACATGATCATGCTGCTAAAGTCACATAACTAGTATCAAATAATGATACACTATAGTAATAGTAATATATGGATACTAACACAATGATGCATATCAAGGGTCAGTAAATTTCACAAGACGGTTGCTGTAAATCAAGTGGTTCCCAAGTGGAGTCTGGGGACCCCTGATTTACAGCAATTGTCTTATTGATAGTTAGAAACCAAATGGACCCTTACAGTCTGAAACTCTGAGGCCCCTTTTACACAAGGGTTGAACCGGTTCCGTTCTTTTTTCCAGACACATTTTGAACCAGTTCAGAGTGTTTCCACTGAAAATTAATTGATTCAGAACCCTAAAAGTTTGTTCGTAACTGGAACCAAAAAATACTTGCTTTGTCTTGCCCTGAAACAGTGAACCACAGTGGGCGTGTCACTAATCTACAGTTGGAAGATGCAGACGCGATATAAACAATGGCAAAAGCGAGCGTAAAATCATCACTAAAAACGAGAAAGAAAAGAAAAGGGAAACTGTAACTGCCACTGACGATTGAATTTCCCCCGTTAAATGGTCACTTTGACCGGTCATATTTGACACATCGCTGGCCAGGCCTGGAATCGAACCTGGGGCTGCCCCTAATTACAATGGTGCTTTAAACTGGTGAAAACGCAAGCCGGTTCGCAGCCAGTTCTGTGAAAGCACCAAGGTTCCAGGGATCTAGAACAGAACCAGTTCTAGAACCAAAGTTCTTTTGGTGGAAAAGGGGCCTGAGAGTTGTGGGTTCGTGATCGTGGCCTAATGCATACCAAACTGGGGGTCTGTAAAATTAAAAACTAAAAGCCATTGCCATAAATGACGGAGCTCTCTGATGCAGATCAGATGAGGATAAACAGTGGTGTGACAGTTGAAAGGAAACTGCAGTTTATGTGTTTCTACTAGCCCTGAAAGTCCTTTGTGCCTTCAGGCTCCAAAACAAGCGTGACCCCCCCATACGAGAACTTACAAGACTATTCGTTCCTGCATGGATTCTGTTTTACGTGCACATGGACTATGTACTGTAAATTGTGGAGCTTTGACAGGATATATTTTGGGAGATTGCACATTATACTGTATATTCCTGTACTGTACATTGAATGTATGTCAGTGTAGGATCAATGCTGCACTCTAGAGGGGATTCACAGTAGTGTAGTAGTACAAATACAAACTTGCCTGTGACTACACATACATTAGAGTATCAGGACAGTGGTGGACAAAGTATATACTCAAGTAAATACTCAAGTAGTATCTCAAGGAGTCATTGTATTTATAATATCAATGCATTGCTGTTTTGAAATTGAGAACATTTCCAAAACAATTAAAACATTTTGAGAATTGTTCAACAAAATTAAAATAGCCGATATACAGATAAATGGTGCATTTATATCGCCTTTATCCAAGGTGCTTTACATTCACCGACAGCAGAAGAAAATGCAAGGCACCAACCTGCTTATCGGGAGCAATTACAGTAGGGGTTCAGTGTCTTCATCAATGACACATCGACACTAACTTTGGGGGAGCTCGGGAATGAACTCTTACCTCCTGAGCCACTGCCACACGGCTATTTTCGCTGTATTTGAAATAGGGCTTCGGTGCTTCATTCTTAGAATATTTGTGTAAGTTTGCGTCCCAAGAGTCCCTACCTAGAAATGTAGTCGACCCAAAAGTCCAATATTTATTTTTTAAATGTAACGGTGTGTAGATATGAGCTTTTTTTTTTAAAAGCACACCCCTGGTGTATAGTAAAGCAATAAGCCACTAGAGGTGGATGTATGCCGTAGATTTTACAATGGCTGAGTGGCGTACTGAGGCACAAGGCAAAGCGGAGTGCCTCATTCTGACCCTCTCAGCCATTTGTGCTTTACTAAATGTTATACACCAGGGGTGGGCAATCTTTTCAGGCACTTTTTTTTCAAGTCAGTGAATAAATAATATGATGCAGGTTGTGGTATTGCCTTGCAAGGATGCAAGCATTTACCAACAGTAGGTTCCATGAATTGAGGTGCTGACTGGGCCTGATTACTGCTGCACTAAGTGATGTGAAACTTTATATTATTTTATAAAACTATATATCTCCACATTTCAACTTTTCATTTTTTCCGTAAAGTATTGCCCTATTTTGTCATAATACAGTGTCACACAAAAGTAGCAAAAATAGCCGATCCACAAGCTCAGAACAAGTTGCGATGCGACACATTGTGAGCTTGCAGATCTGCAATTTTTTCTATTCAAATTTGCTTTAAGTGAAACTGAAAGCGGTTAAGTGTGTCTGTGGGCTTTAAAAAATGTAACCAATGAAAGGTATTAACCAGGGCAAAACCGTTTCTGAAAAGTAACGGTTTCGGACATACGCAAGGCTTCCACGTGACAGCGACAATAGGTTATATACCTAGTATGTATCTCTGTCCACCCCCCCCTCTCTCTTGGTGCTGACTGTCATCAAACTAGTTGTGACACGCCTGCCATGCCCTTTGTTAGTTACTAATCATGGGTGTATCTGTATGTATCTCAAGTTTCCTTGGCATATACTGTACCTCACAGTAACCATGCACAGTAATGTCATCTAAGGCTTTCTCGTCAACATAGAATACCTGTTGAACTTAATGAAAACGGAACTACTGAAGCTACCTTGTCAAACAAAATAACTAGTTTAGCTGGTAGAACTTGATTTCCTGTGCTCAAGTGACACTGTTGCAACAACAACAGTCTGTATAATAACCATAATAAGCACTCATCCATCTTTGTAACTCGCTTGCCAGAGTGGGCTTACACTTACAGCATATAAGTCATTCATAAACTGAAAGAATGAGAGTAGGCCTACACAGTTCTTGGGTTTCAGCTCTTCCACATTCCAGGGAAAAAAAGATATAAGAAGAAGCACCAATAAAATAACAACAGAAAGTCATTGTCAGCAGCAGCAGCCCTAGCAGCAGATTCTGAACTACAATATCTGCATAAGTTGTCTGCTGTGCCACTAGTTGTTCACTAAAATACATTCAACTTACAGTTGTGCAGTGGCGTATGGAATAGACTGTAGTCTGCACTGTGAGGGGGCCCCACATTGATATAACATGAGCCTTCTTAGGCATTTTCACATGTGATTTTTTTTGAAGGGCCTAAATTTTTATGAAAACTTTTTTATAAATGACATAGTAAAAAATAACAAAACAAACAAAACAAGTTGTTAAATATCTAGTTTAATATGAACAAGTCCAAACCCAAGGATGCGCACACCCCAAATACTATGCAGAAATACTAATAAACAGCTTGTGGTGTGGACACAATGTCCGATGAATTTACATTGGGGCCTGTGCTGGGAGAGATATGATGACCAGCACACAAAAGTTTCAAAATCAGAATTATTAATTCCCCCCAAAAAATGGAATAACAAACAAAAAATAATGCATACTTCACAAGACACCCTGTCATAACATGTAAGTATACATACAAGAGGAGAACAAAATATTTAAACATATTGTTAACAAAGTATACAGTTATCTTCTCAATTGGCACAAACAAAATAAACAGTGACAAAGTTAAAGAACAATATTGCTGGTTTCTAAGGTAAAATAAATCATTTGGGGCTTTTATTTACTTAAAAAATACAGTTTACTTTTTAGAGGCTGGCAATGTTGCCCTTGAGATATAACATTTTATAAAGAAATTACTCAAGAGACAAAAGCGAGTCTCAACTACTTGTCACACAACTCAGCGGTGCTTCCAACAGCAATCCAAAATCCAGCATAGAGAGTCTGGGTGAATGTGGTCTGGACTCTGTGGAGGAGAGTCATGGTGTCAGAGACACTGAAGAAGGACAGCGTACCTGCACTGTGATCCAGGTACACTCCTACTATGGAGGACACATGACCTGGAATATGAGTATCAATATTTCTGTTTCTGAAATGATAACCTAAATTAAAACACTGTAAAGACCAAGATTTATCATTCCATCCAAATCCACTTTCATTATTGTTCCCTGTCCTGCTGATATCTTTATACGATACTGCTATGTCAACCTTTCCACTCCACTCTACCTCCCAGTAGCAGTGACCAGTCAGACCGTCTCTACTGAGAACCTGACTCCATACAGTGAATCTCTCTGGGTGATGAGGATATGAGTGTTGTTGGTTCATCTTTGTTACTTTTCTGTTACCTTTAGACAGACACAGGTGTTGGTGTGCTGTGTTTGGATCCAGTGTGATCGGACATGAATATTGTAAGAACTCAGCTCTGGTCTTGGGCTCTGGTGTTGTTGACAGTAAAACATCCACTGTATTCACTGTCTCTGAGACGTTTGTCCCTTCCTCTTTAAGAATGTCCTCTAGTTTGTCCCGCATCTTTGACACAGCCACAGTCACATTTTCAAAGTAGCTCAGAGTACGGACATTACTGCTGACTGGATGTGTAGATTCACTGATCTTTGAGAGTGAGGTGTAACTGTGTAGAAAATTGATGTGATCCTCTGTACGTGAGAGCTGGTCCAGCTCAGTACATCTCCTCAGGTCAGAAACCTCCTGCTCCACACGCTTCCTCTGTTCTTCAACACGACTCACTTCACTTTTCTGCTGGTCTCTGATCCGCTCCCTCACCTCAGTTCGCATTCTCTCAGCGGAAGAGATGTGCTCAGTAAAGATGGTGTCACTGTCCTCCACTGCTCTATCAGCACTGTAATTGATAGACTTCACCTCCTGGTGAAGCACCTTCACGTCTTTCTCTCTCTCCTGGATTCTCAGCTGGATGTTCCGTTTCTGTTTCTTCACCTCATCGTGATGAAGGCAGATGTTCTCCTGAAGCTCGGTGGAGGCTTCGACCAGCCTGTGATTCTTAAAGGCAGGAGACTGATAGTGAGGCTGGAGGTGAGTGTCACAGTAAGAGACCAAACACTGAAGGCAAGTCTTCACAGCTTTCAGTTTCCTCCCAGAGCAAACATCACAGTCCACATCTCCAGGTCCAGCATAGCAGTGATCAGGAGGAACAGCTTGGAGTCCTGTCTTTTTCAGTAAATCCATCATGTCGGCCAACATGTTGTTTTTCTTCAGAACAGGTCTTGGGTTGAATGTCTCTCTGCACTGTGGACAGCTGAATCTCCCTCTTTGATCATCCTGATTCCAGTATGCCTCAATACACCAACAGCAGTAGTTATGTCCACAGGGAACACTCACTGGATCCTTCAGTATATCCAGACAGATAGAACAGCAGAACTTTTCCTGGTCCAGTTGAACTCCTTGCTGTGCCATTTTACAGCTCACACTCTGTCTGACAAACAAGTTTAGTTAGCTTTAGTCATTCACTCAGAGATCATATGACATGGGAGGTTCTTCCTGGTTGTGTGAGTGTGGAGAGGAGGAGTGTGTTTAAAGATGCAATTCCTGTTCCTTGATGCAATAATATGAGAGAGAGAGAGAGAGAGAGAGAGAGAGAGAGAGAGCGCGCGCACTGGTCCAAAACACCCCAGTATACACACACACACACACACACACACACACACACACACACACACACACACGCACACACACACACACACACACACACACACACACACAGAGGGAGAGAGCAGCCTGCTACTTGCAACATGCATCACAAGTAAGACACGCGAACGCGGGAAGCGAACGCAGCTCGAAAATAACAATAAGAAGAATAGAAAGGAATGAGCAATTGTAGAGAAGTGGGTGGTACAGTTAAATTAGTGAGAACAGGGCCGCCACAAGAAGGCTCCATACCGCTAGCCCCATTTTTTTTTGTCTTTTTAAAATTGTTAAGTTTGTTTGTTGTGTTTTTTTTTTTTTTTGGTAAATGTTTTTTGTCTTTGTAGTTGTTGAAATGTGTTTGGTTTAGGCATGTTGCAGGCTGTTGTGCATTTTAATCAGAGCATTGTCTACATTCCTGCATTCTTCATGGCCCTTGTTGATTTTCTCAAATCTGGCCCATGTGTTGCTACTAATGTCGGAGGGCAGCATGCACAGGCCTTCGGGAGACTTTACTCTGGAGCATCCCACAAAAGTAATCCCTAGTGAATGTTCCGATGTTCCAATGTCAAGCATCACCTTGTCTCTTGTCCATCACTGGCTTTTGTGTATGGTAAAACTGTTCTCAAACTAAGGCGTTTAATGTCACGGTGCGGGCTTTCGGCCCCGCCCCCCTCCTCCTCTCTGACTCTGTTGTGGCCTTGTATGTGAGCCTGGACCCGCATGCCGCCCGGCTGCAAGCCCTTTGGGCTGATTACCTATGTAACTATTTAAGACTTTCCAGCCGGTGCCTCTTTGCTGGATGATAATTTGTGTCTCGGTGCGACCTGCCTGTCGAGCCGGTTACTTCTCTGTTTCCTTACCTTTCCCTCCTGTGTGAGGATAGCCTGTGTTTGACTTTAATGTGAAGTAAAGTGCCTTTATCATCATCATTCCTGTGTCGTGTCCTGCATTTGGATCCTACCTGTCCCACCGAAAGCCCGCACTGTGACAGTTTAAAGGATAAAAACACACCATTGTAGTAGTTATTGGTACCCCCCCCCAAAAAAAATCTTATTTATTTGACTGTATCTGGCTCTGTTTTTCTTAAAAGTGCAAATTAGTCATTTGGAATCCCATGTTACAGCATAGCTAGCTAGCAAGAAGAAATCTAAAACTGTCCTCAAACTAAGGCGTTTTCAACTTGCCATCCGGCCTGAAATATGCACAAATGACATGGAATTCTTAGATATCCCAATAGATGAACTCGTGTAGGTGCTTTTAGATGTGTTATTTTTGACTGTAGCTGCTTTATTTCTCTCAGAGGAGTGTAATTAGTCACCCAGGGGCAGGCGGATTTCAGCCACACTGTAGTGCACTCTGAGATCTGTCAGCAGCCAATGAGAGCGTGAGTCACATGGGGGCGCGGCTGCACACAGGCAGTGCACACAATATTGCACACAGACACACACACAACCCGAGCACGGTTTCATAGTAAGCTCCACTTGCGTCCTTCCGCTGCGTTCGCAAAGATGAAGTTTCAATAGCCTCGAACCCGGGCCCTTTATGACAAGTAAGACGCGCGAACGCGGGAAGCGAACGCAGCTCGAAAATAACAATAAGAAGAATAGAAAGGAATGAGCAATTGTAGAGAAGTGGGTGGTACAGTTAAATTAGTGAGAACAGGGCTGCCACAAGAAGGCTCCATACCGCTAGCCCCATTTTTTTTTTGGTCTTTTTTAAATTGTTATGTTTGTTTGTTGTGTTTTTTTTTTTTTATTATGTTTTTTGTCTTTGTAGTTTTTGAAATGTGTTTGGTTTAGGCATGTTGCAGGCTGTTGTGCATTTTAATCAGAGCATTGTCTTCAGCCACACTGTAATCAGAGCATTGTCTTCAGCCACACTGTAGTGCACTCTGGCGCACTCTGGCGGCTGCACAGGCAGTGCACGCACACAATACTGCACACAGACACACGGACACACGGACACACGGACACACACACAACCCGAGCACAGTTTCATAGTAAGCTCCACTTGCGCGGGCGCGCCTCCTTCCGCTGCGTTCGCAATAAACCACTATTCGACACCTTCTGTTCAAAGGTGTAATATCATCAAATCATAACATCCCCTTTCTTTGAAGGATATACTGCAGAGTTAGGCAGGCACATCAGAGGTGTCAGTTACAGTATCTTAATATTTTTGTTTTAAAGTGTATCATGTAAATCATACAGAATCATTGCAACACATCATGTAAAGCATATAGTAAGTTAGTATACCTATAATATTACAATACAATCAGTATTGAACAGTAATTAACCACTTAAACCCCATGTGTTGTTGAGTGGAGTCCCTCAGGGCTCTATACTCTTTTCTGTTTTCGCTCTACATACATTTTTTTTGTGAAAGATTTATACGAATGCTGGGGTTTAAGTGGTTAAGTAATGATTTCTTTCTCTATTTTTGTTCATTATGCTTTCTTGTTTCTGAATAACAACCTAAGCCAAATATATAACATTTAGAAGAGTCTAAGTGACATTTAATGGTTACAAACAGTGTCCATCTTGTCTCTAATAGGTCAATAATGTATGGCACCGCGTTAATGTCCAGAATTCCGCATTTAAAAGTAAGAGAGTTGTCTTTGGGGATGACCTTGAACATGGAGTGTTCAAGGCTACTGGTGAAATTGACCTTGGAGTAGGTAGCATCACCATGGATCGGTATAAGGAAATATTATACTAAGTGGATCAAGGTCAAGTCAAGGGGTCCAATGTCTCAGTGTCACCCAAAGATGTGCATATTTGGTTTTATAGGGTGTTCTCTACACACAACCATCAAACATGACCTATTCTCAATGTATATTATGTGCACTTAGGGGGTACCCTAAGTGCACACGCCAAAACAACCCTTTTTGGAATCAAAGTCAGGTATAAACGTACTTATTCAGCATACAGATTTAAACCTTAAATGAGACCAAGCTTTAAACATGCCTCTGAGTCTGAAGCAAGGCATCACTTAGAATTAGACTTACTTTAATCTTTACTCCTCATTAAAATGTGCTGACATTAGTGAGCAGTGCACACACACCTCTGCACTGTGAACTTGCTACACAATAAAATCCATAGTTGTTAATTTAACTCAGAGAGTGTACACATGTAGCCGAGTTTTGTACACTCTACACCAGGGGTGGGCAACCATGTTAACCACATGAACCCTAGCGTCCATATTCTGGGCATGTCGGTGTGTTACTTCATTAGTAGCATAGGCTACTAATATTGTTCAACCAAAACTAATGAAACGAGAAGAGACAACAGTATTGAGAATTAGTTCGGGACCAGATATCATGAAACAAAAGACATACAGTAAAAAAAATCCCCCCAAAAAGCATTGTGTTGAATGGAAAATATATTTGTCTGATCAGCAACAACTGCAAGAAAGTGTGAAGCAATGGAGAAGAAAGGGAACTTGGAAAAACAATTTCCGACAAACCACAAATCAGTAACTAGTCTTCTCCAGCTAGAAAAAAAGAACTGAAATCACAGCCATATACTGTATGTTTCTTCTAGAATTTGTTTCAGGCCTGGTGGTGCATACTGAAATCATACTAAACCAGGGGTAATCAACATGTCCGTACAAGGACAAGCGTGCACGTCCGGGCAAGACTTGTCCATGTCCGTGGCACATTTTGTATTTTGGTTATAATGTGTATATAATCTATCCTAAATATTCACAATATATATTTTTTTAAATAATTTGTTTGAATGATTTTGGTGACTCGTAAAGTGTCGGGATGACATGCTCATTAATATGCTGCAGAAGATTTGTTGTGTTGGTACCCATACATGATTGCATCAGGTGAGCAAGATAAGACAGACAGCTAGAAGTAATGTTTGCTAATAGCTGTCTTAATTCTTCCATTGTTTAACATTGAATACTTGTTCACCTTAACAGAAACCACAACTCTTGAAACTAACAAATTAGTGGGGCAGTGTGAATTAACTCAGGATTGACCCAGGCAGCATGTCAATGGTACAGGTGTGTTACCTGATTTTTAAGATACTACTATTTTTCAACCACATCTAATGACACAAGACATCAGTTGAATGAGTTTGGGAACAGACCTCATGAGACAAAAGACATTAGTATACAACACATTATTTTTGATGGGAAAAGGAATTTCAACAACTATGCAGTAGGTGAATAAAGGGAACTTGGAAAGACACTTTCTGACAAACCATAAATCATTTGACTGAACCTTTCCAGCAGACAAAGAACTGAGAAAAGGGAACTGAAATCTCGGCCATATGTATTTGTGTACCATATGGAACTGGATAGAGCTCTCTCATCATTATTCTACTGTAAGTATTTGTCTCATCAGCAAGAACTGCACGTGATGGGGAAGAAAGAGAACTTGGACAGACACTTGCGGACAAACCACACGTCATTTGACTAGACATTTCCAGCAGACAGAGAACTGAGAAAAATAAATAAACTTAGGAACTGACATTTCAACCATTGCCGTATAAAATCAAGTCAAGTGCAATCATCAGACGTTAATCATACTTTTTTAAAAATGATTATTGTTTGATGTGCATAAAAATGTTTTCATAATTATACATACTAGACCATACCCGTGGGGGGATATGCGCACATGATTTGGCAACCCGGGAGCCAGCGAACACAAACACGCTAATAAACAGCTGACATTTTGGGAAAGCGATGCCTTCTCTGACCTCTGCCAAGACGATGGCTGACTGAGCTGCCGTGATACACCCACCTGGAAACCTCTCCTGTGTTATGAAGTGCACTGAAACAATGCAAATATATTGGTGTTTTTTTTATTGTGGCAACAAATGGAACAGGAAAATATTTATATTATTTATTGTCACAGACTATTTAAAGAGTAAACTACCTAAGTATATAAAATGTGATTGCCACACCATTGAAAGAGAGGTTGCGCCATCTTGTGTTCTGTTTCTTTCTTGGGCGTTTCTACGTAAATAAGCCACAATGTATGAATCAATTAGGGCTAGTAAATGTAATGGTTCATTTGTACACTCTTTAGGAGGTAAATTAGCTGTAGACTACTACTGTACTGCCCTCGCTACCTGTACGTGTACTAAACAGTCAGCCAAACTCTTTCATAAAATGACATGGGAATCAGGAAGTAGCGTCCAAGCTTCTTTTATCGTTACACTTTGCACGTCATCAAGTGGAGTAAAACCACGAAAAAGAAAGAAATGTGAAAGAAAATGACAGGCTGTAACAAACTGTCACTGAGGTGCCCACTCCTCCTGTATCCAATAACTGATGCTAATGATGATAATTGTCTCCGCCAGGCCGTAAGGCATGGCGAGAGAGTATGTTTTACCCCCTGTCCGTGTGTCCGTCCGTCCGTGTGTCCGTCCGTCCGTCCGTCCGTCCGTCCGTCCGTCTGTCACCAGCTAATCTCTGGCACCGTTGGCCCGGTCGCTGCGAAACTGTGCACACACACTCCCTGGATGCCAATTCAGAACATTTGCCCCAAAATTTTCACATGGGCCTGTTATAGCGCCACCAGGAGGCCGATTTGTGCAAAACCAATTTCTTTATATTACACCTACAGATTTTATCCAAAGGTCATGCAAATCGGTATACAGTATCTCTATAGTCATGTGATCAACACGGATGTGTCCTATTTCCCATATTCCATCCTCATTGGCTAAGGCTGGCTTCCAAAGTTTGCAGGATTGCTCCGTTTTGAACTAAATGCCTCAAATTATGCACTCAGCTTGCGATTGCCGTGAAATTTTACACGCACATTCCCACTAGGCTGAGGAAGAAATGCCACCCCTTTCACATTGGCCTGTTATAGCGCCACCAGCAGGTCTAATTTAGCTAAACACATTTTTGGAACAAAATGCCTCAAATCATGAATGCAGTGTCCGATTGTCGTGAAAGGCCTAAGAAGAAACAGGCACCCTTTTCACAATGGCCTATTATAGCGCCACCAGGAGGCCACAATAACCTACCTGACCTGGCGGAGACCTGTGCTCCGAGGAGCACTTTTTCTAGTTCTGACATCCACTTGATTTAGAACAACTTTTAAAGCTTTATCTATATAGTTAATAGTCTAGTTGTAAATTTAGTTATGGATCTGTAAGGGTCCATTTGGTTACATTTGTACACTCTCAGAGTTAAATTAACAGTGAGGATTTTTGTTAAGTAGTAGTCTAGAGCTAATTTAACTCCTAGAGGGTGTACAAATGAACATTTAGCATTAGCCATTTATTTAGAGCCACGTCGACCATTAAGCCTGATTTATCCCTAAATGAAAATGTAATAAACAGATGGTTTAATTTTAAACCTGATTCATTTAAAAACTAGATTTCAGTAGTAAAGAGCACATGCACCTTCAAATAATACATTGTTTTTAGTTCATTTTAATTAAAAGAATGAAGGAAGGATGAATCTTGTCTGGCGGAAATGGCCACGGGGAGTTGTGTCATGGTTCCAGGAATCCAGGGATTTTTTATTTTTATTTTTTTGTCTGTAGGCTACAACCTACGTTTTAAGAGTTATAGGCCAAAATGTGAAGGGGCCTGGAAGAATAGAACACACTGTGTGTGTGCGTGGGTGTGTGCGCGTGTTGAAGCTGGATTAAATCGTGGCCAATCCAATGCCCGCTTTTCATTACACAGTAAAGTCCTAAGGGTTATAATTTCACTCCCAGAAGTGTACAAATGAAAATAATGAATCTTTCACTGTCCCAAAACAACCCTTAGTTTTGTTTCTTCAAAAAAAAAAGTGACTTAAGCGGTTCTGTGGGCCGGTGGCCGTGAGGATATTGTAAGTGGGCCCTCAAAACATTTCCAAAACAGATTTTATTGATAATATAACATTACTTACTTATAACATATTTCTTTACAACCTTGAAACATGTGTTTTCATTGCGATACAGATACATAGGAACCTGAAGTATACTATGGTGGTTCCATTGATCCAAGCCGGAAGACAATCGATTAGATCATTAAAATGTACATGCTCTGAAAAATGTACATGCTCTGAGAATGCACACTTAACCGCGCACAGCCGAGAGGCTGCAGAAGCCTCCACGAGGACCCGGATGTAAACAAAGCGTGTCTGGGCGATGGTCGAGGGTCCCGTCCAACGACTGGAACAATAATATTTCCAGCGCGATCCGCCATTGCAGAGTGATCGAGCGTCAAAAATGGCTTGTTTTGACCACTGTACAAAAGTATGGAGATATGGACCTTTTTCTCAAGATCCTATCATTGGAGGCGATGGAAGTAACGTTTTTTTTGGACTGGATTCACAGCCGTCCATTCCATTTTACAGGGTCCTAGGATCATTCCTAAGTTGCCCCCCTTGTGGGGGAAAAAAAAACGTTTATGGCACTTGACGGGTGTATTTGAAAAAATGGCTATAGCCGTTTTTGGCACTCAATGTGTTAAGTGATCAGATGGGTGGGCCGAGAACGCTTTTATCAGATTTTCAAGTTGTCCCTGATCCAGAAAAGGGTGGTATAGCAATACTGTCAGTGGTTCCCAAACGGTGAGCCCTGAGACAAGTCCAGGTGTGCTATGGGATTTTGTGACAACCACTCATTATTGTTGCAATACATACAACTATACAAAACATTATGAATTATTTTTATGTTTTATTTACTTTATTAGTACTTTGTGCACACTCATTCCCCAATACAGAGGCAAATGTGATACCCTAATATGTATATATTTTAACCGCTTTCAACCTGGCATCCCTATTTTGGGCTTCTCATGTAGTACAACGTGTCACGATGCCACACGTTGTGAGCTTATAGATTGGCTATTTTTACTGCTGGATATACGGCCTGCCATGCAGCCTTCAAATCCTGTCTGCAGAGGTCCCCATATGGCCCGGGGGCTGGACCCGGCCCTTTGACCATCTCAAGTCCTCAAAGAAAAACGAAATGGACCCCCAAAAATCTACATCTTAAAAGGCAGCATTATGTTAATGGTTTTTAGGGAAATTAATTTATCGCGACTCCATTTATAGTAATTAATATTATGTACCATTTGAGTACATACAGTACCTGCATTCCATATTCCATCCGCATGTAAAATGTTTATAATGTAGCAGTGAAACAGTCTGCCATGGATCAATATTTATAACATAATGCAATAATAATAATAATAATAATAATAATAATAATAATATTATTATTATAATGCAATGGGCCGTATTTTGAGTGGCGTCTTCTGCCTTGTGACTAATCTTATAAGGCATGTTTTATTATTATTAAAAATAATCTACAGCGAGACGTTGTGAGCTTATAGATTGTCTATTTTTGCAATTTTTACATGTTTTTCAAAATAACAAAAATGCCTAATAAGATTCATAAGCCTTAAAACAGGGAATATGTTTGATAATGTTAGTGATACAGTACAGCTGTATTATTTTTATTTTTTTAAATAAAATGGTTGACCCTATTGTAAAGTAGTCTGTCGTCGTGTCTATGAAATTCATACAGTTTAAACATAATTCAGCACTATGCGTTTCAAGTTTCAATTCAATAGTCCAATGTGTGGCCCGTTTCTCACTTTATCAAAGTCAGTATGGCCCCCTGGGGAAAAATGCTGCTCACCCCTGTTCTGACCTCATCCACATTATCTGATGAGCCTCGGTTCTGTCCTTTAATTAGCTCGTAATGCCTCGCCATTGTTATTGCACTACGTAACGTCAGATCATCCTTCATTTGTAGCTTTTGAGACAGTGATTTATCACAGACTAATCTGTCCCTCAGATGGTCATCTTTTAGGGCTCCAATATTGCACTTTTACTCCACTACATTTATTTGAAAACTTTAGTTACTAGTTACTTTGTAGATTTTCATTATTATTACAAAACATACATTAACCACTTCAGCCCTATACATTTTGGCCATTTGACAATAGCAGATCTACAAGCTCACAAGCTTGTAGATCTGCTATTTTCAAAGGATGTTTATACATTTGAAATGAAAGATTGAAATGGGACCTTCTGCATAATGAGTACTTTTACGTTTGGTACTTTAAGTACATTTTGATACCAATACTTTTGTACTTTTTACTCAAGTAAATTTAGAATTTCAGACTTTTACTTGTACTTCTACATTGCAGTATTGATACTTTTACTGAACAAAAAAATATGAGTACTTTTTCCACCACTGCCCATGGAGTAAATTAAAGCGCTGACCTGTACTACTTCCTCCTCCTCACTCAGCTTTGTTGCAATTCTGTACCGGGAAAACCTTTGGCCAAGCTGCTGGCTCCCAATGGTGGAAAAAGTACTCACATGTTTTACTTAAGTACAAGTATCAATACTGCAATGTAGAAATACTCGGTTAGGTTAATCACAGCGCTCACAGCGCGTTGACTACTGGCCAATCACAGTGCGTCTTTTCTAAGACCTGTCAGAATCTAGTTGTCCCGCCCCCACCTGCCTCTGATTGGCCTACCGAACGCCCCCTTCTGTGACACACGCGGAAGCTTCAGGGAAGCTTTCCTACGCTAAAATGGCCCCCGTGATACCAATGCCTCAGAGCCGAAGGAGGCGTCTACCTTTATATGTCTATGGCCCGCACCGCCTGTGCCTGCTGCCTTGAGCACCATGTTGCTTCCTGAGTCTTGAGACGGTCCGCCTTCGACTCACCCGATTGGACAGAGGGAGACGCCTGCCTCCAGCAGTTTTATGCTTAGTCACAGAGAGCAGATAAACGCAAGGTCTGCGCGACAAGCGGAAAAATTTGCTCTTGCGTGAATCAACGCATTTGCATTGACAATGCATTGGCAGATTCTGCAAACAGCGGCCAGCCAACTCTTGGTGGGAGCGCGCCCTTACAAGTAAAAGTCCGGAATTCACAATTTACTTGAGTAAAAGCACAAAAGTATTGGTATCAAAATGTACTTAAAGTACCAAAAGTAGAAAGTACAAGTTTTCGAATGTATAACATGTATAAAAATCTTTTGAAAATAGCAGATCTACAAGCTCACAATGTGTCGCATTGCAAAGCATTGTGAGCTTGTAGATCAGCTATTTTCAAATGGACAAAATGTATATAGGGCTGAAGTGGGTAATGTATGTTTTGTAATAATAATATAAATCTACAAAGTAACTCAAGTTTAGTATATTAACTAAAGTTTTCAAATAATTGTAGTGGAGTAAAAGTAATAGTACTGAAATTCTCCAGTAGAAATAAGTAAAAAATACCTAAAAATGTTATCTGAAGTACAGTACTTGAGTAAATGTACTCTGCCGGCTTAGTAAAATCCAGCTAATCCGGAGGGGAAAACTCTGCCGTGGCGATGCACACACATGTTCAGATGACTCAAAATTACTATTCCTTTTCTTTCCCAACTGTAATGTTAAAGGGATAGTTCACCCAAACAAATACTTTTTTCTATCAATTGTTTTTTATCATGTTTTTTTTTTGCTTTTTTTTGCATTCCTAAGCCAATCATTTGATGACCAGCGGTTCCGGTAGGAGACACAAAGGAGACTCTTTGTGTCTCCTACCGGAACCGCTGCCGGTCATCAAATGATTGGCTTACGATTGCGACAAAAATATCCATGAATTCAAGTCTCCATGGGATGAGTAATCGATAGAAGAAAAGTCATTTTGGGTGTGAACTATCCCTTTACCTTCTGAGACCATGTGGCGTTTTCATGCGTTCGTAATCAATTTAGATTAGAACACACAGGACGCTCTGACACACGCTTCTCAGGGTACACCACCAGACTGATTTATTTCCAGATGCCATTCAACCACAACTCACACACACCGGTGCGCGCATGCGCATAGCAGACTATGCATGTAATATTCACTTTATGTGACATTTGGTTCCCTAAATAAAGGGGGTCCCCAGCAAATAGTTAATAGAGCATCAAAATCAGTTTAAACCCCTTTAAACTTATTTTACACTATATTCTAAAGTAGCCGATATTACAAGCTCATAGCTTGTATTTTCTAAACATTTTGAAAAATCTGGAATAATCATGGGGGGTCCTTGGCACAAAATATTTTGAGAAGGGGGTCCGTGGCTATGATACACATCAATTTGGGGGTCCCTGCTGTGCCTGTCCTCCTTTCTGAGGTTCTGCTGGCAGCACTGGACAAAGACTGAGACACAGGCTAAATCCACTAACAGGTGATGGCAACGGGTAATCAACACATGTGCAATTAATACAGGGATTACAAGCAAAAGGACAAGATGAGAAGACATCTGGTGGACAAGTATGGAAGTACAGGAGGAGACTGGAGGAACAGGCCGTGCACAGCTCGGACAACACAACTCCTGCTCCACAGCATCACTCACTTCCTAAGAGGAAAAGAACAAAACTACTTATTACCATATCTGTGCAAAACAAAACAAGTATTGACATTGATAATATTGGTGATGATGAGGATCTATTGAGAAAGATAAAAAGCATTCTAGAAAGCTCATCTACCTTGCTATTCATCAGCCAAGCTAAACTGGTAGTATTTTTATCGACTCATTTGGGGTCAATAACACCATGGAAATCAGGGACTCACCAAAAATCTGGTGTTTGACCTGGGCATACTGTAGTTTAGCTGGACATAGCAGTGCATGCTTCTGAACAACAACGTAGGTTTGCCTGAGCAAGTCGCTAAATGAGCGACTTGTGGGCTTGTGGGTTGAAAAATGCACTGAGGTGCATTTACCACAAGGGTGGGAATCAGTTACAACATATTCTTAAATTGTGTAGTACTTCAATATTAATATTAACAGGGCGGGAGACTCTTGGCACTTCTCATCATCCCGAAGTGCGTAGTAATTTGTTGTAGGATATGTGCATGGCCCTGTTTTGAATATGAACTATCCAGGTCATTGTCTGTAAGGTGCATAATAAGCAACAGCAGCAGGTGAACTCCACAAACACAACTCAGCTTCCAGATAAGGGCAGCATATGACACCCTTTCCTGTCCCAGAAACCTCGCCCAGTGGTTTGGAATCAAGCCATCCCCCAGCCTCAGATAGCGTAACACTCAGCTGAGCTCAAGCAGCTTAAAGGGATAGAGATTCTTTTTTGTTTTTATCGCATTCCTAAGCCAATAATGTGATGACCGGCGGAGTCTCTGGATAGAAAATAAGTACTTTTTTGGGTGAACCGTCCCTTTAAGTATTCCGAATTGGCTGCAGAGTGCAAAGACCTGGTCTGGCTGCAACCATCCACCCTTTGGAAGTTGGGTGCAGGGACTTTGTGGGCAGATCGGCAATCCAGCTTCTCTGTGCAGCTGGAATGACGGAGGCTAACCTTAAAGGAGAATTACGGACTAGCCTTTTTCTCACTTTTATATGATGTTATTATATCATAGGACGAGTGGTACAGTAGAACATTTTCATAACTCCATCCCTAGTCCACCGCAGCTAAAATTGTGAGCGGACGGTCCATGCGCTAAATCGCATATTTTTATCGCTCCATTTATTTTTTAGGTGATATGATGACAGAAACCTCGCCACAGTTTTTTTTGTCTCAAATGGGCCGCCGTAGTGTTTACAAGCGGACTTGGATGAAATCACGGGTGAAATATCGTCTTGCGAGACTTCCGGAAGGGCACATCTAACACAAACACTGTGGAGTTTTCTGTCAATATGAACGTCAGATATCATCCAAAAATCTAAAACTTGTCAACAAGTGCATGATCTTGATGATTTTGGCCGAATTCCCTCCCAGCTAGCCCCAATAAAAGCACTTTGGCTGTTCTGCCTTGCTGTGCTGTTATACAGTATGTCATTCTGTACATGTTATCTCGTTTTGATACATGCTGGATGCTACCATTCTTAATATGCTGCTCAGTTTGAATTCACTGCACTTTAGGATTGTATGCTTATTTATTGATAGTTATTTTATTGTACACTTCTGGTCCTGAGTACGATTTTCGTTTCATGTGCAATCATGTAAATGACAAATAAAATGAACCTCGAACCTTGATTTACAAAGATGATCATTGAGAATAAGCACATACCTGTTTCCTGTTGGTCCTGGAGAGAGGGAGAAAAAAAGAAAGAAAACAAAGACAAACACATTTGAATAGATAGATAATCATTACCATCATCATTACCAGCTCCTTTAGCACTTGTAAGACGGTATCGTTTTAAAGTGAGTGCTGACTGTGTGTATTCCTTACCAGCTCTTTTACCACTTGGTGGACGGCATCTTCAATCCCAGACTTGTGCTTCTCAAAGAGGGCTTCTGTCACAGCAGTGCATTCTGGGAACAGTAGATTCAGTTTATCAGACAGACTGCAGTTGATTCCTAGAACCATGACTATAACGCTGTTCTATTCCACCACTCTCTTCTATTCTCCTCTCTGTTCTGCCATCTTAGAACAGAGAGGATGTAATCTGGCACAACATCTGGCTTGTGGCATGTCGTTTAAAAAGGGGCCACTCCCGCAAACATTGAAAGCCAATCATAGTCAATCGGAATGAAATGTGAAAGATACATCTTGATCACTTGACTACAGGTGGAAATGGGCGTAGCCTATTTTGGGAGTTGTGTAATGATCTAAGGAATGATTGATTGATTGATTGAATACTTTATTAGATAGAAATGCAAACAGCACGAGTACAGTCATACACTTGGTCTGAAAGGATTTACTCAAAAAAGTCCTAGTGGTCTTGTTTCCATTGAGGGCCTATGTATTCCAAGGGAAAACAATATCATTATGACCTATTAGTTAAGTATGAATTAAATTAATATGACCTAAGGTAGCTCTCCACCAAACAGAATACTACAAATTACTGTACAGACTGGCAGTCGAATGAAGTCGGGAGATCAGATGGTTGGAAAGTGTGAAATAAAGTTTCTGGATACACCTGAGACACGACACCGACAGACTGCATGGTGCTTAGGGCAAGGGCACAAGGTCATCTGTAATTAAACTATTTTGGTGTATCATATCTTTCACATTTAATGTTAATTGAAACAATACACACTGTGTGCCTGCAGCAATAGATAGCTAGAATGATTAGAAAAAATGGAAGCCTATCATTTCTGTTCCGAGTAGCCTACTGTAGGATAGGCTATTCACCACACAAGCCTTGCACATAAAGTAATTCAACGTTTCATCTTCATCATCAGCCAACCAGAGAGCTCTACCTCCTCTCCGCCAGCCCGCTTCTATCCGACGGTCGAAATACTTTCAACGCTTCCCTACAACTTCCGACCCGGCGGGACTGTGTACCCATATTTATACAATCGTGCTGTTTGTTGTGCATGGTGTGGGAGAATGCAAGTCAACCAGCTCATATTTGAGAAAGGCAGCATCTAATATACAACATAACATGCAGCCAGGAGGACCGAGTGAGTGAGCAGGCAGGAATGTGTGGAATTGGAATGTGGCTGTCATCCTTGATTCCTCCGGATTCACATCTAATCCTCACCTCCTCGCACAGAGGCAGGCCTGAGTCCTTCATTGGTGTAACTTGGCTCTGCAGCCTGTTTCGTTAGGTCGATATTTGATCATTCCTATCTTTCGACCACTTCTTTTATACAGACATGTGTGTCATATCATTGGACTGGTTTCAGTGTCCAATCATAATATACATCATTGGTGTAACTTAGCCATGCCACCTTTCCTGATTGGTCAATGGCTGAAAAACATCTATCAGGGGACCACAAGGGGAGGTAGGCTAAATGTAATTTTCCCATATCCTTTGTACATGTAGTGTTTGTATTTGTTGATGACATGTAATATTGTATGCTATTTGATTAATCAAATACAAAGTCCCCAGGACTTTTTTGTGTTATCATTTTAGCTTTAATGTCTTACTGTACCACACACTGTTTACATTTCTGACTAATAAAGTATTCAATCAAACAATCAATCAAACTATACAATTTGATTGTTCCTCTCTTTTGACACATTTAAACTGCTGGTTGTACACTTGACTTGTGGTTTATATCACTGGACTTGTGTGAGAGTCCTTATCTGTTATTGGTGTATGTTAGCCCTGTCCCCTTTCTTGACCAATCAATTACTGACAGGTCATACATTTTGAACCACTTGACGTATAGGCTTGTGGATTACGTAATTGGACTCAGTATACAGTCCTTGTCCCTCACTAATGTTGCCCTAGCAACCACATCCTAGCAACTAAACTGCCTGTTTGATGATTAGAACTGCCTAAAATACCCAATTTGATGTGTTGCTAAACTACTTTTAGTGTTAACAGTAGTTGAACACAGCTCTCTGTTTTGCACAGTAGTTTTTAAGTGTTGCTAGCCCCTTCTACACGTTACTTTGTGTGTGTGTGTATATATGTATATCTGTCTGTCTCCATGAGCACGAACACCTGCCGCTGATTGCAACACAAACTTGCAACTCATTACAACACAAACAGGAAGCACAGCACGGTATTCACGGCACTTGAAAATACACGCACCCAAAACTAACGAAAGCACCCACGCGCGGTCACGACACACACACACACACACACTATAGCAGCAATATTCCATTGTGTTCAGTGGTATTTCATTTTTCTCTCCTTGGTGATCAGTTCACCAGTGTCAGCAAGCCTATCTCTGCAGGTTGGAGGTCTAAAACTATTCAACTTTCCATCCAAGTGATGGTTGTTGCATGGCAGCCTTCTCACCTGGAAACAGAGGTCTTTCATCCTGTTTTTGGTGCCAGCACCCCTCCATGAGTTGCGCCAGGTCCTCCAGCTCTGGGTCAATCTCCACCAGGGACGGCCTTTGTCCCTTAGGGACCTGATACTCTATGATGGCGGGGTCGGTATCTGAGAGAACAGAGTGGAGGATAGATGATGGGAGGGGATGGATGAATTGAAGAGAATCCT
This sequence comes from Gymnoscopelus braueri, assembly GCF_963280865.1. NCBI lineage: Eukaryota > Metazoa > Chordata > Actinopteri > Myctophiformes > Myctophidae > Gymnoscopelus > Gymnoscopelus braueri. The sequence continues at coordinate 43,959,739 of NC_137611.1, forward strand.
TAGTAATTTATAGGAGATCAGGCACTTGTCAAACAATGTGTTTCTAATTATTGCTATCGTTGAATTAACATTAAGCCAAAGAGTGCCATTATGTGAGGCAGAGGCAATGTGTGATTTAAGGAGTGAGAGATTGATGGAGAGACAAAGGACAAAGAAAGAAAGAATAAGAGAGAGAAAATCACTTGCCATATGGTTCTTTCCCCTTCACAATGGACCACAGAAGTATCCCATAGCTAAAATAAAAAGAGACATCGGCAATGTCAGCAATTACCTTAAATATAACAATAACACAACACATACAAAGGACAACAAAATAGCAACTAGATAAAATGTCCATATTGTTCAAATCAAATCAAATCAAATCAAATCCAACTTTATTTATAAAGCACATTTAAAACAACAGAAGCTGACCAAAGTGCTGTACAAGGTTGAGACAAACAAAGCATCAATGCATCAATAAGCGCCCATTGGCGCACAGACAAATACAGTACATTGTTAAGACACAATAGTGGATCAAGGGCAATTAAAAGCCAGAGAGAATAGGTGGGTTTTAAGGAGGGATCTGAAAACCCCAATGGACTGGGCAGATCGGATGGGGAGAGGGAGGTCGTTCCAAAGCGCGGGGGCGGCAGCAGCAAAAGCGCGGCCACCCCTGGTCCTTTTATTGGTTGGTGGGACGATCAGTAAAGACTGATCAGCAGACCTTAGGGCCCTGGCTGGAGTGTATGGTTCTATGAGCTCAGCGAGGTATAGTGGAGTTAGCCCATGTTGAGATCTAAAAGCAAATAAAAGGACCTTAAAATTAATTCTAAAATTGACAGGGAGCCAGTGAAGTGAGGCCAGGACAGGACTGATATGCTCACGTCTTTTTTGTGCCAGTAAGAAGGCGGGCCGCAGCATTTTGGACCAGCTGTAGGCGCCTGAGAGATGACTGTTAAGCCGGTGTAGAGGGAATTGCAGTAATCGAGTCGTGAGGAAATGAAGGCATGAATAGCTATTTCTAAATGTGGTCGGGGGAGATAGGCCTTAACCTTGGCGAGAAGTCGGAGTTGAAAGAAGCTAGCTTTTACAACGGAACTGATGTGTTTGTCAAATTTTAAGGCGCTATCCAGGATTACACCAAGATTTTTGGCAGAGGTGCAGATGTTGGATATGAGGGTGTCCGGGATGTTGGGGGGCGTGACGGTGCCAAATAATATAATCTCAGTTTTGTTTTGGTTGAGTGTCAGGAAATCCCGGTTTTTACATCCTGTAAACAGTCGAGTAGGGGTTGAAAATAATTGTTTGAGTCCAGTTTGATGGGTAAATAAATCTGGACATCATCGGCATAGCAATGGAAGTAGATGTTATGTTTGGTAAAAATGGACCCGAGGGGTAGCATATACAGTAAAGAGAGCCGTCTCAGTACTGTGGCCTGGTTTAAATCCTGACTGGAATTTTTCATGGAGGTTGTGGGTGATTAAAAATGACTGTAATTGGGCATAGACCAACTTCTCCAGAACTTTTGAAAGGAAAGGTAGCTGGGAGATAGGTCTAAAATTTGATAAAACAGAAGGATCAAGGTTTTTGTTCTTAAGAAGAGGATTTACCACAGCATGCTTAGTCTGGGAGGCATTGTGTCGGAGCTTGGACAGCAGGGGCGCGGCCACTGCGTTGTGATTCAAATCAACAGCCAATGAAGAAAAGGTGGCGGGATCCACATGCAGTGGGTGTTGCATCTAAATAGGATCGACGGGAAGCTATTTCCCCTTGAGAAATTGCGGCCGCCATTGTTGTGTACTGCTGTTTGCCTCTCGTCTGACTTTTTAGACGAGTTGCACAGCTCTCAGACCGGTAAGAGGCGTGTCCGCTCAGATTCTGAGCGTAAGCTACATCCCGCCCACAAATACCAGGGCTCCGGCCCAGAAGTTCCTCGCCAGAGCTGGCAAAAACTTCTGGGAACTCAGATTACAGCATGCTTGAAGGCAGCCGGGACACAACCTGAGGTGAGGGAGCAATTAATGAGTGATAAAACACTTGGGCTAACAGCACCAAGGACTTCTCTGAGGAGCCAGGGGGGGATGCTATCGGAAGGGCAGTTAATGGAGCGAAGGTGCATAATTGAATCATTGAGGAAGGACAGAGTGATTGGCTGGAACTGATCAAGAGTGACAGGGCACAGGGATTGTAACAGGGTCTGGGGTGGTGAAAATGTGTGCTGTGCTGACCTAAAGTCAGAAATCTTGTCAATACATTTTTTTTTTGAAAATGTACACAGAGGGCAAGAGAGGGGGCAATGGGAGGTGCTTCATGGGGGTTAGTGAAGGAGTTAAAGATATTGAAGAGGACTTGGGGTTTATGGCAATTTTTTGTGACAAGATCGGAGATGAATTTGGTAAAGGCAGATTTCACTGCCCTGTGGTAGTCAGAGAGGCGATTGCGTAGTGGAGTTTGTCCTTGAGCCATTTTCTCTCAGCACGCCGGCATGAGTGTCTGAGGGCTCGGGTGGAATCATTTAGCCATGGCTCGGGTAATATTGTTGGGGTATTTGTCACTGTACACATAGGCCTAAGTGAACTTAGGTTAGTTTGCACATAAGTAGCTACATGCATCTACTTTCTGTTAAACAAAACAAAACAAATCTAACTAGAAAATGTGCTCCTCGGAGCACAGGTCTCCGCCAGGCGAGGTGGTAAAACTGTGCCTGATTAATTCTGTCTTACCTATTTATATTACATGTGATGTCACGTGAAGCTTGACCAATGTTAGGTGTTCACAGACGGACGGACACACACACACACGGACGGACAAAGTGAAAACATACTCTCCACCATGCCTTCGGCCTGGCGGAGACAATAGAACAGAAAGATCAACATGACTACATGACAACATGAACTTTCTACTTGAATGGTATGAAGCCTATACACTACACGTAATGAGCAGTTCATGATTTATGTTGGACATTCACAGGGCTTTGCAGCAACAGACAGCTGAGTTGATTCTGGGGATATGATTAGATAGACACAAACGCTCCCACAGTGATTTATACCTGTAGACATCAAAGGCAAGGGTGGCTCTGTATGACAAGGAGGGGATTAAAGCCTCTGGAGGCATGTAGCTTCTCGTTCCCATCCCCTTGATACCAACGGACGTCACAGTGTTGACAAACTTGGAAATGCCAAAGTCAGTGATCTGAATGAATAAGAGAGGAGAATGGAGAGAAAATAAAGGAAACAGAGATGGAGGAAGAGAGACATGCAGAAAAATGGAAAAAGGAATAGAGATTTATTATTATTATTTTTTTTATTGTATTCATTTTTGTTTCATTTTCCAAAAAAAATATTAAAAATAAATGAAAAATGTTATTGAAAAAACACGCCCCCCTCACGTATTAGGAGGGCAGGGTGAGTCACCAGAACCAAGGACGGGTGTTTTCGATGAATCTAACATGTTAAAAATGTAGTTTGAAGTTATAATGGGTTTGTATAGGAAGGGGGCGTGTCTGATAAAATGAATATCAAATATCTAAATACTGAATCAAGCAACTTAAAAACGGTCTGGGGGGCTCACAAAAGCCTGAGTAGATGATAAAATGACCCAAAGTTTTTTTGAAAGTGAAATATCCCTTTAATAATGTATTTTGGAATATTTTGTGTGTTCTGTAAGAAGTTTGACATGCTACTTTATTGTGTTTGGACATGGTTATATAAGTTGAACTCTCAGGAATTGGTCAATGATAATTCAAGTACAGTAACTTAAAGCTGCATTAAGAAGAAGAAAAGTATAATTGCTTAAATAAATACTTGATAAAAAGTGCATTAAGTTAAAGTTGAATATTCCTGAGAAAGACAGGACAGTTAATGAAGGTCTGATTGAGTATTATTGTATGTTTTGAAGTGAGGATGTGTAACAGGTTTGCTATGTGAAAATATATGAAAAAGAATATGGGAAAAACATGCAGTATTGTAATGGTGATTAACTCCAGTAATACAGTTATGGTTCAATGATGTGTTTTGGTGAAAACTGAGTTGAAGACAAAGTAAAAGACATTGAAATGATAATAAGGAACAAAAGAAATGGGAAACAAAGTGAATTGTGAATACATTCTAATGAGAGCAACCAGTCTGAAAACAACTAAAACATTCTGTGTGCTTCTTTCTCCTGTTAAACAGGACATTATTATCTGCATGCTTGTCCTGGCTACCTGGGACCTGCAACATTATCCTTTTAGCCCAAATGTCTGACTGTACTAATGCGGTTTACATTTCTGACTAATAAAGTATTCAATCAATCAATCAAAAACAATAACTGAATGAATATGAGCTCTAACAATCCCAGAGGATGGACATGCTTGACCCATCATCACTGATGGTAATCATCCAAACATTTGTCTGTCTCACCTTGACATTTAGGTTGGTGTCCAGCAGTACATTGCCAGGCTTCAGGTCCTTGTGGATGATGGGATCAGGGGTGAGACTGTGAAGGTGCTTCATGCCCAGAGCCACTTGATGAGCCAGTTGAAAGACCAGGGACAAGGGTAGAGGGTGGTTTAGTTTTTTCTGTTGATGGAGGGGTTAAAGCAGAAAAGTCTGATTCAGAATCAGAGTCACACATACAAATAAAGGCTCATTTGAATATATAATTCTTAAAGAGGTGGTGCCATGGTTTTGCACTTTTTCTGTTTTTCATGTGTCTATGAGGTTGATAGAACTTCATTAAGCCCCCTGGTGGTGTTTTTATGGTGTTTTATGTCTTCTCTGACTATTTTGAGTTTCTACCTTGAGGGTCAAACGTGCCAATAGAAAAACAGCCCTTTAGTAACATAGTAAATATATACCCTCCCCCTCATTATCATAACACAACAGGTGTGGGCATGAGGAGGAGGAGGGACTAGGACAGGTGGGTGGTGCTAAGGTGGTGGAGGAGGTGCTAAGGTGAGAACCAGGTATACTTAATGAACTGGAGGCGTGTCCACATAAAAACATAATTTTAACAATTTCTGTACACTTTTTAAAAAAAAATCTTCCTCCTAGTATAACCATAATAGGGCATAGCAGTGGTGGCCATTTTCTGGTTCCACTTCAAAATAGTCAATGCACTTTTCCCATTGACATTTCCAAAAATATTTATATCAATTCATTTAAGCCTAGAATCAAGCCATCCAGGGTCCTGGTGAATCATGACCATAAAACATATTTTTCTGTGATGTTTTAAAATGTTATATTTAATTATATGATATACTATATTTAATAAATACCCATTGTTTTGCCGTTTTCAATTTTCTTTTTCACAGAATCAAACGTTTTATGGTCATGATTTACCAGGACCCTGGATGGCTTTATTCTAGGCTTAAAATAATTGATATAAATATTTTTGGAAATGTCAAGGGGGGGGGAAATCACAGAAAATCACGGCACCCCATCTTTAAAGGTTTCTTGACATACTTTTTTTGGTTTTGTTTTGGTTTATTTTATGACCTCAATTACACCCCAAAAAACTTTTAACATTCAGTGGAATTTCTGTGGTCTGGGGTTTTCTGAATAATTAGGCAAAACAAAGTGCTGGGATTGGCCCCCTGGACTTTGTTCTATATACCATTAATGGTATACTTTATGTTCTCTATAAATTTATAATTGATTTAGAATTTTAGATAAAGATGATATCATGACGATGGATGAAGATGGATATCATGAAGATGATATCCATCCATACATCCGTCTTCAACCGCTCGGATCCTGGGGGAAACAGTTTCAGCAGAGAGCTCCAGACTTCCCTTTCCCAGGAAACATTAGCCACTTCCTCCTGGGGGATCCCAAGGCATTCCAAGGCCAGTGTGGAGATACAGTATAATCCCCCCATCTGGTCCTTGGTCTGCCTCCAAGTCTCCTCCAAGTGGGAGAGAAGATGATGTGACATTTGTGTATTGTTTTCTTTTAACACATTGACTGCCAGAGTTTATTCATAATGTACTCACCCACTGCCAGCATTTTTTTAAATCATTTTTTATAGAAAAAAAATGAATTACTTGTCCGGTAATTTTTTAACATTGAAGTGAATGGTTTTTAAAAATATATATATTTTATATCTCCTAATTCGTTGTGAATAACGAAAAGAAATGAATACCCAATAATTAGAGAAACATTTTAGAAATTCAAAAACAAAATAAAAAAAAGGGGAGAATTCTCCCCTTTGGCGGTTAACACCATTGACTTTGGCAGTAGACCTTTAAGAATAAGGTTTTCAAATTTGGGAAGTTGTTTTTGTTTAATTATCAGATCAGTTCAACATACACAAATATAACCATCATCATAACTTTTTGAGATGAAAGACAAAAAATATATTTTTTTTTACAAGGACTCACTACGTTGGAAATTGTTCAACATCACTGGATCAGCAAATAAATCAGTGAATCAATGAAGGGGAAAAATATGACCTGCAAGGAGGCGAGGGATCCTCTCTCCATCAACTCCATGACCAGGCCCAGGCCGATCTTTGTGCCAAAGGCAGATGGTGAACGGCCCCTGAAGATCCCCAGGACCTGGATGACATGGGGGCTCGCTGCCCGTCGCATCAGATTATAATCACGATCCAAGTTGGATCTGAAGATGACAGGATTTCAATATATATAAGTATTTCATTTAATTGTGTGTGCGTGTGCGTGTGCGTGTGCGTGTGCGTGTGTGTGTGTGTATGTGTGTTCAAGAACAAATGCAGTGTAAGTACTTTGAAATACCGTTTGTATCTTTTAAATCCTCATCCATCACCAGTAACAGTACTCATCAGTGTTCATCACCTCATCACTTACCCGTCATCAAGACCAAATAGTTTAATGGCCACATCCTGTCTCCACTGAAGATGTCTGACCTTATAGACTTGACCAAATCCACCACTACCAATCCACTTCCAGTCCTTCTCGTCCAGACTCTTCTCATTAATCACTGCTAGATCTGGGCAGCTGGCCATGGTTCACTAAAGAGAGGGGAGAGGATTACAAAGACAAAGGTCATTTACATACTACACACAAATACCGGGGGAAGTCTAGGGATGTTCCAATAATTGCATTATTGAAATACCACAATATTAATAAGTCAACCAAAAGAGGTGGGAAGAAACTGCACTAACCGCATTTACCACATGTTCCAACCAATTTGAATAAAACTATATATTTGCATGTACACAATGTAACATAAACAATTCCTTGCATATAGTTTGCATCGTTTGGTTTGGGGGTGGACAAATACAAGACTGATGTGTTCCGTTTTTATTTGCATTTCAAATACACAGCGTACTGTTTTCATTTTGTGCCTTTTTTTTTAAGGTACCCCCCCTTTTTTTCTCCTGTCACAACCAAAGGACAACAACGGAAATATGATTTATTCTTGTGTCTATCCTTTTCAGACTATTGTGCACCTGCCTTCATTTCTACATGACTTGAACAATCAATAAAACATAATAGCCATTCTCATGGCCATTTACAGTACATTTTGTGTCAATTCATGAAGAGAATGGCTCTACGACACATTATGCATGGAATGCCCGAAATGGGTGGTTTTTGGGTGGTGTAGTATTCTGAATGATGACACTCGCACAATCAGTATTCTATCACTCGTTTGCAAGTCACATCACTGTGTGCATGAGTGAATTAACGTTGTGATAATGTCTGCCTGTCTGTCTGCTGCCTGGAACTGGGAGCCTGCTATGCAGCCTGGCTGCTGACTGAGCTGTGGAGGGGGAGGGGCGGCTGTTAGACATATAAAGGTAGACGCCTCCTCCGGCTCTGAGGCGTCTGTATGTCAGGCGCGAACGGGCCTTTTGCGTGTTGTTGAAGGCAAGGGGCCAGGGGGGGCGGGGCTGGGAGGCCACGCCCCTTCCGGTCATGGCGGCTTCTTAGCCGAGTTGCCTCGCTCCAAACAAACAATGTATCGCGAGCACTTTTAAAACAAAAACATGTGTGTATATATCTGTTTGCAGTGATGTATTTGAGCACTTTTAAAACAAAAACATGTGTATATATCTGTTTGCAGTGATGTATTTTGTACAAGTTTGATACTTTTGTGTGATTGTTGCATGTTTGCACTAACTTTTAACTTGCATGTGTGCTATTTGTATGTACAGTTTTTATATGCTAAAAAGCTCAATTAAGTTTGCACTTGCATGTATGCAACATTTGTTGCAATTGTCCCAAAAGTGTTATTAAGTATAGGGGAAATGCTGCTAATTGTCCCAAAAGTGTTATTAAGTCTAGGAGAAATGCTGCTAATTGTCCCAAAAGTGACTGCAAAAGATTGCTGTGGAGAGCAATTGCTCCCATCCAAAGAAGTGAGCACTTTTAAAACAAAAACGTGTGTGTATATATCTGTTTGCAGTGATGTATTTTGTACAAGTTTGATACCTTTGTGTGATTCTTGTGAACTTAACTTGCGAAGAAATGCTAATTGTCCCAAAAGTGACTGCAAAAGATTGCTGCTTGTTTGAAAATAAAGCACCTTTGGAATTGAAGCACAATGACAAATATTCTCTGCCTTTCTAATTAAATATCAACACTTTGCTATGTGGACCATCAACCCAAAATAGACCTTTGTTGACCCCCGGAGGAGAATTCACGTCATGGCATCAGGCCACAGGTTCACAAATTGGTGAGTTCAAGAAGCAGGTTTTGGGGATTATTTTTATTTTATATGAATTTCAATTGTAATAAAGGTGCTGTGCAAAAGTAGCTTTGTAGTGTTTTGAACTTGTAGATCAGCTGAAAATAGATAATCTTATCTCAGTTAATTTGTCCAATTAACTTACTTGGACCCCCAGTTGCAGTTTGTTCTGCTTATGAAAGTGCAGGAGTAATTCTAGGAGGAGCAATGTTCTCACTAAATAAGTGTAGAGGAATATCTTGTGGAGTTTCAATGTTACTATGCATCCCTGAAATGTATAGCTTTATAAAGATTTGTAAGGAAATGTAAATATGGCAACTCATTTAGATGTAGGTTTATGGTTTCCCATGGACTATAGCCGTTTCAATTTCTCTTCTTTCATAACAGATACATACATGTGCCAGATAATCCCCACACCAAGAGAGTAAAAAAAGAAAAAACGTCAGTCAGACTTCCGCTGTAGCCTTTTCATAAATGATATTTGAAAGTTTATAATATTTAGAGAAATACTATAATAATTGTGAATTAGCAAACTGGACATTTAGACTCAATGTTTTATTTAGAGAAATTAAAAATGTAAAATACAAAAGTAGTCGTAGTAATAGTGAATTAGCAAACTGGACATTTAGACTCAATGTTTCCTTGATCCTCATCTTGCGCTAATGCACGCAACTGTTTCTCATAAGCGTTAATCCCTTGTCCGTCAACCACACAGCCATCTGTGCCGCGATGCGTCTGTGCCTGTCTGCCCCTCGCTTGGTGTGGGCGGGGCTATCCGTCCAGGATGTGACGCAGTAACTAGAAGCGTCACCAGCCCCGCCCCCCCCCGGCCCCTTGCCTTCAACAACACGCAAAAGGCCCGTTCGCATGTCAGGCGCCATTTTGGAGAAGGCAAGCTTCCTGACTTGCTGACAGCTTCCTGTCTTTCCGGGACTTGGCAGAATCTAGTTGTACAAAAATAAAGATATTCTTATACAACTAGATTCTGACAAGTCCCGGAAAAGACGTGCTGTGATTGGCCAGTAGTCAGGAAGCTTGCCTTCTCCAAAATGGCGCCCGAGATACAGGTCGCTCCAATGAACTGCAGAGACCAATGAGGTATCTAGGTTTCTATATCTAGGGTTAGACTGACAACGTCACCTCATCATAGAGTGCACCCACATTGTTGAACAGTTAATGCAATTCCTAAAACCAGTCAGTCACACACACCAGAGGCAGCGCTAGCTTTCAAGTAGGTTGGTGGCTTAGCCCCAGGGACTAGGAGGGGTCACACAGCAGTCACACAGCATTACTTGTCACCCAGCATTACTGGCCCATCTGCATTGCTACAGAGACACAGGTGAAAGAAAGGATAACTTGTGTGCCCATCCAACCACATTGTTGTCAATGCATTCTGTGAGACTTAGACCTGGTAACATAACCCTTGGGTTACCACCTGTTCTGTAAAATACGGAATCGTTATTTTGAGAAATAAATGTTGGGTCCTGTATTGAACCAATACAGGACACAATTTGTCCTGTATTTTCCTACAGACCCCATACACGTCTGTCAGTCACACACACGTCAACACTGAATTTAACAATAATGAACAAAATAAAACACATGAAATATTAAAGCCAATTAAATAGTGCTGGCGGGATCGAGGCACGCAGGACCTCCCAAGGGCATACAATTCCCGTGGTGTACTCTGTGCCAATCCTCTGTCTGTGCCTGCCTTGCCCTGCCCTGTCATCGTTGCCTAGTTACCGACACCAGCGCTGCTCACTGCACCGGCACCACACATTTTTTAAATGTCTGCAGAGCCGATACTCCACCGCGTCCTCTAAAGAGAAAACGTCTCCAAAAGTACAAACATGAGTGGGAAGAGGCAAACTCTTGGTTTGACAGCGTCAGTGGAGATGATTACAAAGCGTACTGTAAAGTATGTCAGCAAAAGTTTTCTGTGGCCCAGGGAGCACTGATACAGTTCTTTGTCTGTCAAGCGAGCCAGTCCCCAGACTGGCTATGGGAAATCATGTCAATTAAATCAAAACATTTTGATTTTGTTTTTAAAACCCAACTGTGGTTGTTGTTACTTAGTCTAATATAAAAATAATTATGACTAGGGGATATTTCAATTTCAAATAAAATAAACATGACATTTTCTTTTTATAATTTTCATTTATTTTCTATATATATTTGTTTAATGTTTATTTTATTTGAAAGTGAAATATCCCTTTAAACTCCTCCTTGGTAACCAGAAGAGTGGGCACATGAGAAGCCTGTATGCTTTGGGAAATGGTCTGATATAAGGTAAAGTTTACATTTAAGGCCTAATTTCAACTATTACTATACAACTTGTTGATGTCATATGGCATAAACCAATTTTTCTTATTTATCACACACACACACACACACACACACACACACACACACACACACACACACACACACACACACACACACACACACACACACACACACACACACACACACACACACACACACACGTAACCTGCACAACACTGCTTATTACCTTTTTAAACAGTAACATTACATTACGTACATACGTTGTATTGTTAGCTGGTACAATTCTTACCTGGTGAATTCAGCAACAGATGAATTTAAAGAGTCAGTGGGTTCCATGTCTGTTAGTTGTTCAATGTCTTGTTGTTTTGTATATAAGTATAAAGTCCTTGTTTGATGTTTATGGTTGGTAAATAAAGTGTTTCTAAGAGTTAAAACACTGTGCTCTGTCTTCATGCTGGTAAGAAGATTTCCTAATTTGAACAACCATTAAGATGAGCAGGGGAGATGAGAGAGATGAGGGCTGTGTGGCTGAAGCCCAGGAGCTCTTTTGAATTCCGGACTTTTAATTGTAACAGAGCATTTCTACATTGCAGTATTGATACTTTTTACTTAGTATTGATACTTTTTTTACGGGGAGCGGGGGTTATACAGATCCTGCCCGGTCAACATTAGAGTCCACCCTACACCAGTGCAATGATGTGATGAAGTGTAGAGCAGTGTGAATTTTGTCGACTAAAAAATGATGATGAAAAATGTTTGTTGACGGAAACTAAACAAAAACTAAATATAAACTAAGCTATGGTGACTAAAAACTATATGACTAAATATATTGACAATGTTGTCAACTAATAAAAGCTAGACTAAAATGTTAGGGAGGGACTAGTGGAGAAGAGATCCAGTAGAACTAAAAAGTCATTTTATGCTTGGTTGCGCTCGGGTGTCTGAAAATAGCAGATCTACAAGCTAAATCAGGCATTATGACGCCATCTGTCGACTAATCAACTATAGATTTAGTCGACTAAAATCTTATATTTAGTCAACTAAAACATTCCAGATGACTAAAATATGATATGAATTTTGTCCTGCCCTGACTTCTGTACTTGACTGTTTGAAGTCTCTATGTGCTTGGTGGACAGACCTTAATTAAATGTAGGCTATTATTGGCCTTAGGGTTGTCCCGATCCCATCATGTGATCGGAGATCGGAGCCGATTTTCGAAAAGATCGGGATTCTTTTTGTTATAACATATTTTTTTTAATATAAAATATTTGTATAATGTTATTTAACGTTACAAAAAAAACTTTGGCACGGAGGGGTGGTGTGTGTGTGTGTGTGTGTGTGTGTGTGTGTGTGTGTGAGTGTGTGTGTAAATACACTTCTCCCATATATAGAAAGTAGCTGCTCCCTCCTACCTGAACGTTATATGTGCATACAGAGTTGTCTTGTTCTCTATCCAGCTGTAGCCCGTTAAAGCTCGTTAAAGTTTAACAAAGTGCACTGAGCAACAGAAGAGTAAGTGTAATATTGTAAGTCCCTCTACACTGTATAGAGGTTAGAATAAGCCAAAACAACAGGCTATCAAAGACGCTTTGATAGCCATTAGCCAGAGTCAGTGTTGCCAGATTTTGCGAAAGAAACAAGCAACCAGGAAAAGAAGCCCAAAATAAGCAACTAGGGCAGGTCAGTCAAACTTTATTGTCTAATGTTGTTTTAGAGCAGTGATTCTACAACATTGGCATGCCAAGGACCCCCAATATTTACAAGCTACTTTAGCTTGTACATTTTGCCTACTACTGTAATTCAATATTGTTGATTGTGTTATTAAGGCTAGCAGTGACATAAGGTAGTATTTTTGCCTTTGAAATAATTGAAAGGCAACAGACTAGACTAGAGTGACATAAGGTACATTTATCACCTTGAAATCAATGAAATGCAGACATACATGTTATTCTAGTGTCTGAATGGGAAAACCTTATTTCTTTATTTTTGCTTTAAAAAAATAATTTTGCATTAAGATTCTGCACTTAATTTGTTTACATGGTTATTTTGTGGTGCACCACTGAATAAGCTTTAATATTTATATTTTGTTTTGATCCCATGCTGCACTAACTTGTGATAAGTGGAAAAAAAGAAGCTATATTCATGTTGGATACTGTCATTTAAATACAAAAATAACCTTAAGGGACAACTTGAATACGTTTTTGAATACGGGACAACCCTAATTGGCCTCATTGAATACTGACAGCCCCTTTAAACTAACATTTACACCAATTTGTTACAATCCATTCATTAGTTAAAGCAGGTGTTTACATGTGTGATTTTTCACTGTGGGTGCTTTTCAGTGGTGGAAAAAGTACTCAAATGTTTTATTTAAGTAAAAGTATCGATACTGCAATGTAGAAGTACTCTGTTACAAGTAAAAGTCTGGATTTCAAAATGTACTTGAGTAAAAGTACAAAAGTATTGGTATTCAAATGTACTTAAAGTACCAAAAGTAAAAATACTAAAATGTTTTGAAAATAGCAGATCTCACAAAAAAAAATTGGAGAGCTCACAACGCGCCGCGATGCGACGCGTTGAGAGCTTGTAGATCGCCTATTTTCAAATAGCCTATGTATAAAATACGGCTAAAGTGGTTAATGTATGTTTCATAATATAATAATTTATATCTGCAAGACTGCAAAGTAACTAACTAAAGTCAATTGGAGTGAAAGTACAATATTTGCCTCTGAGATGTAGTGGAGTAGAAGTTAAAGTACTGAAAATTGGAAATACTCCAGTAAAGTAAAAATACCTCAAAATTGTACTTAAGTACAATTTTTACTTGAGTAAATGTACTTAGTTAGGCCTACTTTACACCACTGGTGCTTTTTGCTTTGCCCTGCTGTCAGTGTAATCTGAGCCATCAGAGTTCATAACCCCAGGCTCTAGGCTCAGGGACTGGACAGGTCTGTTTCAAAACTATGTGTGTTTGTGCCTAAACATGATGAGAATAAGGCGTGGGCAGTGGACAACTTGAGGCTTCAAACTTACTAGAGACTATTTTCTACAGCTATTAATTATATTGTCATAAACGATCAGTTCTGCAACAAAAATACCTTTATCTACAGAGCTACTGTAGATAGTCACTAAAATTGACACTAAATGAGGAGTAAACTCAGTAGAGAGTCTACTAGAGGTTGGATATGTACTTTCAGAGTGTTTCCTGTAAATGGTTTGTTACTAGTAGAGCGAGAGACAGACAGACAGACAGACAGACAGACAGAGAGAGAGGAAGTGTGTGTGTGTGTGTGTGTGTGTGTGTGTGTGTGTGTGTGTGTGTGTGTGTGTGTGTGTGTTTTAAATAGTAAAAGAGTGAATTATCTCATAGTATACCATACCACCGGCTTTGAATGCTATCAATGCATTGTGGTGCACCATACAGTCATACAGTTATATTATAAACATTTGTATTGTTTCCAGCTAGCCTTACCTGCTGAATTCAGCTCAACACATCAAGTTAAAGAGTCAGTAGGTTCTGTCTGTAGTCTGATAGTTGTTCAATGTCTTGTTGTTGTTTTGTTAAAGCTTTAGATGTCAAAGTAAAGTCCTTGTTTGAAGTTAATATCTGGTAAATAAAGTGTTTCTATCAGTGAAAAACACTGAGGTGTGTCTTCATTTAAACAACAATTGAGCTGAGCTGAGAGAGAGAGAGAGAGAGAGCTGTGTGGCTGAAGCCAAACCAATCACCACAGAGTCTTCATGCCTTGGCATGTATGCAGTTCACAGCAGAGCCATATAGAGCGTCGCAGTTCCCGCCCACTTCCTGTTTTTTTTGGTGCCGGAAGAAAAAACTCAATGCATTTTTCCATTGACATTTCCAAAAATATTTATATCTATTAATTTAAGCCTCGAATCAAGCCATCATGACATGACATGAATCATGACCATAAACGTTTGATTCTGTGATTTTTTTGTTTGTTGAAAACGGCAAAAAACAAAGGGTATTTATTAAATATAGTATATCATATAATTAAATATAAAATAAAATCACAGAAAAAAACGTTTTATGGTCATGATTCATGTCATCTCGTGATGGCTTGATTCGAGGCTTAAATTAATAGATATAAATATTTTTGGAAATGTCAATGGAAAAATGCATTGAGTTTTTTCTTCCGGCACCAAAAAAAACAGGAAGTGGGCGGGAACTGCGACGCTCTATAAGAGAGAGATAGAGAGAGAGATCAACTGAATGACACACTTCAGCCCGCCCCCAAAAATCTTACACAAAAATATTGAGGACAAAACATATTGTAGGGCGGGAAAAAAACAGTTTAAATGGCACTCTAAATGACTCATTTTTCATACATAGTTCACTGGCTTTTTTAAAATATATATAATATATTAAACATGTTTTCAGCCATTTCTTTTTAATATGTACAGTATAATTTAGAAAACACATAGTTGCACTGAGCAGAAGAACATTTGTGTTATTCATCCAGGGGTTTGTGGGATTAGCATGTACACTATGCACGCACGCGCGCACGTACACACACACACACACACACACACACACACACACACACACACACACACACACACACACACACACACACACACACACACACACACACACACACACACACACAAAGTGTAAATTAACAGAAAAGACGCAACAAGCCACTGGCTTTATGGCGTGTATGATATAAAGCATAATACAATTATATACATTGTAATATATTGTGCACACTTATTCTGTCTCAAAAGCTGATAGTTCATTTCTCTCCTTGCATGCCTCAATGCAGTGCATGGACTACTATAAATTACTGTGACAAAGATTATGTTTAAAATAATGTATTGTATTTATATATAGACTGAATATGAGAGGACACTTTCCGCTTTAACTATAGCCGTACTCATTCAATTCTGAACCGATTCTTAAAAATGTTAATTCTCTATTAGCTGTGAAGGGTCTTCTTTCATGTCTATCAGTCATGATTTATTTCGCTATCAAACAATATCAAGCAAAATCGTCTGAGTTTTTTTCTTTTTTCTTCGTCCCAGAAGTGGGGGGGATATCACCCAAACTCTCAAAACCCCGGACATTTGAAGGATTTTATAAAAAACCCCAGACAGCCCCCCAAAAGAGGATATGTCCGGGTAAAAGAGGACGTATGACAGACATACTCTGTAATATACGGTGGCTGTTATAAGCAGCAGTGCCGTGCGGGACTGCTGCGGGGGGTGGGGGGTCTGGGGACTGTAGCCTACGAGCAAAAAGAGGGACGGGTCAGGATTTAATTCATAAATGTAAGTTTGCTCATCCTGGCGCTTCATTCACTATTTCAGGAATAAATGGCTTTGCACAAAATGTTAACTATAAAGATAACAATGTGGCCATCCACATTGATGAATTGTCTATTCTTATATTCTGTATTATTCTTAGCCATGGTTCACATGACGCTTGTATACAAGCGTCATGGTGCCGAGTCCCCCTGGTCTAAAGTTGTGTTCGATTTTTTCACATTGCCATCTCTCACATAAACATAAACGTTCAGATTTCAAGTATAAAGTGCTTACCACCGAGCCACGGATGTTACAAGGCGATGCGGACCGCGATGAGTACCCGTATCTCCCGTATTGTTCAATAAAAAGCATTTTAATCCCATCGCCGGCCATTTTCTCCAAATTGTCTCCGATACTTTCAACCATGCGACACTAATGGTTGGGAGGTGTATTGCACTCTGATACATTACAAAACAAAAAAAAACAAAAAAAGAAAATGGCCGGCGATGGGATTAAAATGCTTTTTATTGAACAATACGGGAGATACGGGTACTCATCGCGGTCCGCATCGCCTTGTAACATCCGTGGCTCGGTGGTAAGCACTTTATATTTGAAATCTGAACGTTTATGTTTATGTGAGAGATGGCAATGTGAAAAAGCTTTAGACCAGGGGGACTCGGCACCATGACTGTCATGGTATGACAGTCATGTTTCAGGGCTATATTATTCTATACCTGCATATTATTCTATGCATGTATATTTTCATCCGCGGCTCTGGTCCAGCTGTTTGAGACGTCATAAGTGATCACGGAATTTGCCGTCGCTTTGAAATGACGCTAAGTGCAGTCCGATCCTTTGAGGCCAGCTGGTCCATAGATCTATGAGCTGGTCGGCCACTCTGTCCTCGCAAATAATCCTCGGCTCCTCGCAGGGGCGGGGCTTAGGCACGAGTGGAGGAAGCGAGGAGAGTGAGCGAGTGACCGAACTTTGGGGAATGGATTTCAGTGGCTCTGCTGTGAACTGCATACATGCCAAGGCATGAAGACTCTGTGGTGATTGGTTTGGCTTCAGCCACACAGCTCTCTCTCTCTCTCTCTCTCTCTCTCTCTCTCTCTCTCAGCTCAGCTCAATTGTTGTTTAAATCAGGAAGACACACCTCAGTGTTTTTCACCGATAGAAACACTTTATTTACCAGCTACTAACTTCAAACAAGGACTTTACTTTGACATCTAAAGCTTTAACAAAAGAACAACAAGACATTGAACAACTATCAGACTACAGACAGAACCAAATGACTCTTTAACTTGATGTGTTGAGCTGAATTCAGCAGGTAAGGCTAGCTGGAAACAATACAAATGTTTATAATATAACTGTATGACTGTATGGTGCACCACAATGCATTGATAGCATTCAAAGCCGGTGGTATGGTATACTATGAGTCGTATGAGATAATTCACTCTTTTACTATTTAAAACACACACACACACACACACACACACACACACACACACACACACACACACACACACACACACACACACACACACACACACACACACACACACACTTCCTCTCTGTCTGTCTGTCTGTCTGTCTGTCTGTCTGTCTCTCGCTCTACTAGTAACAAACCATTTACAGGAAACACTCTGAAAGTACAGATCCAACCTCTAGTAGACTCTCTACTGAGTTTACTCCTCATTTAGTGTCAATTTTAGTGACTATCTACAGTAGCTCTGTAGATAAAGGTATTTTTGTTGCAGAACTGATCGTTTATGACAATATAATTAATAGCTGTAGAAAATAGTCTCTAGTAAGTTTGAAGCCTCAAGTTGTCCACTGCCCACGCCTTATTCTCATCATGTTTAGGCACAAACACACATAATTTTGAAACAGACCTGTCCAGTCCCTGAGCCTAGAGCCTGGGGTTATGAACTCTGATGGCTCAGATTACACTGACAGCAGGGCAAAGCAAAAAGCACCAGTGGTGTAAAGTAGGCCTAACTAAGTACTGTACTTAAGTACAATTTTGAGGTATTTTTACTTTACTGGAGTATTTCCAATTTTCAGTACTTTAACTTCTACTCCACTACATCTCAGAGGCAAATATTGTACTTTTACTCCACTACAATTGACTTTAGTTAGTTACTTTGCAGACAGGGCTGTATTAGCCATTGGGCCGCCGGGGCCGTGGCCGGGGCCGTGGCTATTTTCAAACATTTTAGTATTTTTACTTTTGGTACTTTAAGTACATTTGAATACCAATACTTTTGTACTTTTACTCAAGTAAATTTTGAAATCCAGACTTTTATTTGTAACAGAGTACTTCTACATTGCAGTATCGATACTTTTACTTAAATACAACATTTGCGTACTTTTTCCACCACTGAAAAACACCCACAGTGAAAAATGTAAAAAAATGTAAACACCTTCTTTAACTAATGAATGGATTGTAACAAATTGGTGTAAATGTTAGTTTAAAGGGGCTGTCAGTATTCAATGAGGCCAATTAGGGTTGTCCCGTATTCAAAAACGTATTCAAGTTGTCCCTTAAGGTTATTTTTGTATTTAAATGACAGTATCCAACATGAATATAGCTTATTTTTTCCACTTATCACAAGTTAGTGCAGCATGGGATCAAAACAAAATATAAATATTAAAGCTTATTCAGTGGTGCACCACAAAAATAACCATGTAAACAAATTAAGTGCAGAATCTCAATGCAAAATTATTGTCAAAAATAAAGAAATAAGGTTTTCCCATTCAGACACTAGCATAACATGTATGTCTGCATTTCATTGATTTCAAGGTGAGAAATGTACCTTATGTCACTCTAGTCTAGTCTGTTGCCTTTCAATTATTTCAAAGGCAAAAATACTACCTTATGTCACTGCTAGCCTTAATAGCCTACTGATATTATCAGTAGAATCACAATCAACAATATTGAATTAGTAGGCAAAATTATTCGGAGGAGAGAGAGTGTTTGTGTTGTGTTTGTGGCTGCACTGAGCCATTCAGGCCAGTATTGCCAAATCTGTTTATTATAAGCGACTTTGGGCTTGTTTTTCAGTAAAGTAGCTTGTAAATATTGGGGGTCCTTGGCATGCCAATGTTGTAGAATCACTGCTCTAAAACAACATTAGACAATAAAGTTTGACTGACCTGCCCTAGTTGCTTATTTTGGGCTTCTTTTCCTGGTTGCTTGTTTCTTTCGCAAAATCTGGCAACACTGACTCTGGCTAATGGCTATCAAAGCGTCTTTGATAGCCTGTTGTTTTGGCTTATTCTAACCTCTATACAGTGTAGAGGGACTTACAATATTACACTTACTCTTCTGTTGCTCAGTAGCCTGGTAAACCCTCCCTCCGGAAATCTCAATTCCATTTCATTTCAGGAGTGAGTCTGGCCTGATCCGCCTGTCTGCAATATTGGCTGTGCTGGAGTTGGGCGGGAGTAATACCGTTGACTGACAACCCCTTCAGCCAATGATAATTTTTCCCCTTCAGCCAATCAGCAGTTCACCAGTCTTAATGTGACGCGACGGGACTTTTGAGACAGCCATACCCAAAATGGGTTGCCTTTTTCGGGTACAATGGTGTCACTGCCCGCCCCTACCGGTTCTCTAATTATTATTTTTTAAATAGGCTTTGTCATGATTAATTGACCACATATATGAAGTTAAACAACTAAATTCTATCCAAACGATATCTTATAAGTAAATTCCGTGCCTCAAAATAGAAGTTAGAGAGCTTTTTGAAGTAAAAAAATAGCGGAGAATTGGCCGCACAAGAAAAAGATGGCTGCCGTTCGTGTTTTGGGCTCACTCGAACTCGCCACCTGATTGGCCAACGTAAGCTGTCAATCACAGAACAATGAGCGACGACGCTGATAGGCGCGGCCGTTTGGCATACACAGCCAATATTGCAGAGAGGCGGTTCATGCCAGACTCACTCCAGGAATCAAATAGAAATGAGATTTCCGGAGGGAGGGTTTACCAGGCTAGTTGCTCAGTGCACTTTGTTAAACTTTAACGAGCTTTAACGGGCTACAGCTGGATAGAGAACAAGACATCAACTCTGTATGCACATATAACGTGCAGGTAGGAGGGAGCAGCTACTTTCTATAAATGGGAGAAGTGTATTTACACACTCACACTCACACTCACACTCACACACACACCACCCCTCCGTGCCAAAGTTTTTTTGTAACGTTAAATAACATTATACAAATATTTTATATAAAAAAAAATGTTGTAAAGAATCCCGATCTTTTCGAAAATCGGCTCCGATCTCCGATCACATGATGGGATCGGGACAACCCTAAGGCCAATAATAGCCTACATTTAATTAAGGTCTGTCCACCAAGCACAGAGACTACAAACAGTCCAGAAGTCAGGGCAGGACAAAATTCATATCATATTTTAGTCATCTGGAATGTTTTAGTTGACTAAATATAAGATTTTAGTCGACTAAATCTACAGTTGATTAGTTGACAGATGGCGTCATAATGCCTGATTTAGCTTGTAGATCTGCTATTTTCAGACATCCGAGCGCAACCAAGCATAAAATGACTTTTTAGTTCTACTGGATCTCTTCTCCACTAGTCCCTCCCTAACATTTTAGTCTAACTTTTATTAGTTGACGACATTGTCAATATATTTAGTCATATAGTTTTTAGTCACCATAGCTTAGTTTATATTTAGTTTTTGTTTAGTTTCCATCAACAAACATTTTTCATCTACATTTTTTAGTTGACAAAATTCACACTGCTCTACACTTCATCACATCATTGCACTGGTGTAGGGTGGACTCTAATGTTGACCGGGCAGGATCTGTATAACCCCCGCTCCCCGTAAAATAAGTATCAATACTAAGTAAAAAGTATCAATACTGCAATGTAGAAATGCTCTGTTACAATTAAAAGTCCGGAATTCAAAAGAGCTCCTGGGCTTCAGCCACACAGCCCTCATCTCTCTCTCTCTCCCCTGCTCAGCTTAATGGTTGTTCAAATCTTACCAGCAAGACAGAGCACAGTGTTTTAACTCTTAGAAACACTTTATTTACCAACCATAAACATCAAACAAGGACTTTATACTTATACAAAACAACAAGACATTGAACAACTAACAGACAAGGAACCCACTGACTCTTTAAATTCATCTGTTTCTGAATTCACCAGGTAAGAATTGTAGCTAACAATACAACGTATGTACGTAATGTAATAAGCAGTGGTGTGTGTGTGTGTGTGTGTGTGTGTGTGTGTGTGTGTGTGTGTGTGTGTGTGTGTTAAATAAATAAATAAAATAATGCTGGTTACCAAGGAGGAGTTTAAAGGGATATTTCACTTTCAAATAAAATACACATTAAACAAATGTAGCCTATAGAAAAAGTAATGGAAAAATCACGGCCCCTTCACGCATTAGAATGTCCTCCTAATGCATGAGAGGGCTGACTTTTCCACTACTTTTTTCATTTTAAAAAAGTATAAAAAAATGTCATGATTAATTTATTTGAAAGTGAAATATCCCCTAGTCATAATTATTTGCATATTAGACTAAGTAACAACAACCACAGTTGGGTTTTTAATTGACATGATTTCCCATAGCCAGTCTGGGGACTGGCTCGCTTGACAGACAAATAACTGTATCAGTGCTCCCTGGGCCACAGAAAACCTTTGCTGACATACTTTACAGTACGCTTTGTAATCATCTCCACTGATGCTGTCAAACCAAGAGTTTGCCTCTTCCCACTCATGTTTGTACTTTTGGAGACGTTTGCTCTTTAGAGGATGCGGTGGAGTATCCGCTCTGCAGACATTTAAAAAATGTGTGGTGCCGGTGCAGTGAGCAGCGCTGGTGTCGGTAACTAGGCAACGATGACAGGGCAGGGCAAGGCAGGCACAGACAGAGGATTGGCACAGAGTACACCGGTTGCAGCCACGGGAATTGCCCTTGGGAGGTCCTGCGTGCCTCGATCCCGCCAGCACTATTTAGCTGGCTTTAATATTTCCTGTGTTTTATTTTGTTCATTATCGTTAAATTCAGTGTTGACGTGTGTGTGACAGACAGACGTGTATGGGGTCTGTAGGAAAATACAGGACAAATCTCGTCCTGTATTGGTTCAATACAGGACGCAACATTTATTTCTCAAATAAATAACGATTCCGTATTTTACAGAACAGGTGGTAACCCAAGGGTTATGTTACCAGGTAAGTCTCACAGAATGCATTGACAACAATGTAGTTGGATGGGCACACAAGTTATCCTTTCTTCCACCTGTGTCTTTGTAGCAATGCAGATGTACCAGTAACTGCTGTGTGACCCCTCCTAGGCCCTGGGGCTAAGCCACCAACCTACTTGAAAGCTAGCGCTGCCTCTGGTGTGTGTGACTGACTGGTTTTAGGAATTGCATTAACCGTTCAACAATGTGGGTGCACTCTATGATGAGGTTAACCATAGAAACCTAGATACCTCATTGGTCTCTGCAGTTCATTGGAGCGACCTGTATCTCGGGCGCCATTTTGGAGAAGGCAAGCTTCCTGACTACTGGCCAATCACAGCGCGTCTTTTCCGTGACTTGTCAGAATCTAGTTGTATAAGAATATCTTTATTTTGGTACAACTAGATTCTGCCAAGTCCCGGAAAGACAGGAAGCTGTCAGCAAGTCAGGAAGCTTGCCTTCTCCAAAATGGCGCCGGACATACAGACGCCTCAGAGTTGGAGGAGGCGTCTACCTATACAGTATGTCTATGAGTTTAACAGCCGCCCCTCCCCCTCCACAGCTCAGTCAGCAGCCAGGCTGCATAGCAGGCTCCCAGTTCCAGGCAGCAGACAGACAGGCAGACATTATCACAACGTTAATTCACTCATGCACACAGTGATGTGACTTGCAAACGAGTGATAGAATACTGATTGTTGCGAGTGTCATCATTCAGAATACTACACCACCCAAAAAACACCCATTTTGGCACCCCCCTCCGCCTAGGGCGTCTATAGGACATGCCGGCCCTGCCTGTAATACACCGTTCTGGCTTTTGCCTTTTGCAGGGTAGCTGTCTCAAATGTAGGTGAAATACCCAGATGTCTGCATTTCTATGGCACACAGGTGTTGTTGGACCTGTGCTTCTAGTGTGTCCCTCCAACCCCTCAGTACCACACCAGTGTAGTGTAGAGTGGGTGTGTTACAGTCAGGGACAGGACAAACTGTGGGGATCGTTAGTGGAGTTTCAGGAGCAGGGTAGCGGGACAGGGTAGTGGGACAGAGGTCCAGGGGGTCTCAGATGAAAGTGGTTCTGGAGCATTGAAGAGGGGCTGTGATGGGGGTGTGGTTCAAATGGCTCTGACTCTGGGCGAATCTCTTACAAATCCACAGGGATCTGAGTTCATATCAACCACTGTTCATTCATCTGAGTTCATATCAACCACTGTTCATTCCTCTGAGTTCATATCAACCACTGTTCATTCCTCTGAGTTCATATCAGCCACTGCTCATTCCTCTCCTCGCTATAACTGACTTATGTGTGTTGGTGTTCTTAGGCTCCTTGCTATTAATGACTCGTCCTGACATGTGTGATTGTGTTATTATCGTATGCATTATGTGTCGTAGAGCCATTCTCTTCATGAAACGCAAACTTTCCTATCTGTTGATCCGGGTTGACACAAAATGTACTGTAAATGGCCATGAGAATGTATATGTTTTATTGATTGCACAAGTCATGTAGAAATGAAGGCAGGTGCACAATAGTCTAAAAAGGATAGACACAAGAAAAAAATCGTATTTCCTTTGTGGTCCTTTGGTTGTGACAGGAGAAAAGAAAAGGGGGGTACCTAACAAAAATGGCACAAAATGCATACAGTAGGGCAGGCTGTATATTTTAAATGCAAATAAAAACGGAACACATCAGTCTTGTATTTGTCCACCCCCAAACCAAACAATGCAAACTATATGCAAGGAATTGTTTGTTACATTGTGTATTTGCAAATATATAGTTTAATTCAAATTAGTTGGATCATGCTGTAATTGTGGTTAGTGCAGTTTCCTCCCACCTCTTGTGGTTGGCTTATTAATGTTGTGATATTTCAATAATACAATTATTGCAACATCCCTAGACTTCCCCCGGTATTTTTGTGTAGTATGTAAATGACCTTTGTCTTTGTAATCCTCTCCCCTCTCTTTAGTGAACCATGGCCAGCTGCCCAGATCTAGCAGTGATTGATGAGAAGAGTCTGGACGAGAAGGACTGGAAAGTGATTGGTGCAGGTGGATTTGGTCAAGTCTTTAAGGTCAGACATCTTCAGCGGAAAGGGGATGTGGCCATTAAGCTATTAGGTCTTGATGACGGGTAAGTGATGAGGGTGATACTGAAGAGTACTGTTACTGGTGATGACAATTTAAAAAGATACAAACTGTATTTCAAAGTACACTTACACTGCACTTGTTCTTGGACACACACACACACACACACACACACACACACACACACACACACACACACACACACACACACACACACACACACACACACACACACACAATTTAATTCTTATATTGAAACCCTCTCGTCTTCAGAAAATCAGATAGGGCCTTGGATAGTGAGACTAAACTGATGAGACGGGCAGCGGGCCCCCATGTCATCCAGGTCCTGGGGGTCTTCAGGGGCCGTCAACCATCTGCCCCTGACATACAGATCGGCCTGGTCATGAAATTGATGGAGAGAGGATCCCTCGCCTCCTTGCAGGTCATCTTTTTCCCCTTTATTGATTCACTGATTAATTTGATGATCCAGTGATGTTGAACAATTTCCAACATAGTGAGTCCTTGTAAAATGTTTTTCTGTTTGATCTTTCATCTCAAAAGGTTATGATTATGATTATATTTTATTTATGTTGAACTGATCTGACAATTAAACAACTTAAACTTTATGAAAACCTTATTCTTAAAAGAAAACAATACACAAATGTCACATCATCTTCTCTCCCACTTGGAGGAGACCCCCTGGCAGACCAAGGACCAGATGGAGGGATTATGGGCCCCATTCACGGCCCAAATTGCTAAACACACTAATATCTGATTTGGGACTAGGCAAGAGGCGTTTCCCCGCAAACTTTGCAATTCTGTGGCACCCCCCTTACACGCCAAACACCTTGCACTACCCCTTACATTATGCATAGGTGTGGTTTGGGCATTACAATGATAAAACCAATCACCGTGCCAGAAGCCATTGCCTTTAAGAGAAGACTGCGCTAGCCGTCATCCCCAATCCAATATACAGTGTATATCTCCCTGTCTGCACTGTTGCCTGGTCTGATTATTATAAGCCACATTGGGCTTGTTTTATTGCCGGATTTAATTTGTAGCCTATTGTGTTCACAATAAGCAACTTGTCATATTAGTCAGATCCGGAATAGTATATGAAAGCCATTTAAAATATTTATACTATTGGAATCTTACACACCAGCTGCTCCCAAATAATTAATTACATCATGTTGCGACAACGCTCCTACAGGCAGCCATGGACCTCCAGCTGGTCGACCACAGGGCCGGGTGGTGGTCCACAGACATACAGGAGCACATGGGTATAATAAATTGGCCAGTTTTAGGAAAGGTCTACAGTATGTACTCACGTTGGCTGTTATTGTTCTATTTCCACCATTCTAATGGATTCCAGGGGTGTGTAAACATCTCTGAAGTAGCCCCATTTAGTTTCCTCTGAAGTGACGCAGTTAACTTACATCCATATTGTCCCCATTCTCTTTCATCATCCACCTTTGTGCAATAATCCCGAACTGAGCTACACTTTAAGTTTACATCAATCATAGCCTCTCAAACCCAGATACATTGCTGCGACGCGTAATGTGCGTCGCCTACCTACCCAAAATAACAGACATACAAGCTATCAACGCGCTGCGTCATGGCGTGTCGACAGCTTACAGATCTGTTATTTTACGCAGCATGAACAATGAGGCGCGATCGAGCGGCGCATGAGGCGTGCGCGTGCCACGGAGTAGCCTAACACTAAACCAAACACATTACAACAACATACTAGACATGTAACTTGCTTGGAGCTTTTAATGCAGTGGTTCTCAACCTGTGGGTCGAGACCACCACAACAGAGCTCAAAACGCCAGGCATTGTGAGCTTGTAGATCTGCTATTTTCACAATATTTATCTGTGGAACCGAGTCAAACAAAATGGGGGGGGTCCCCAGTTCAAATATGGTTATTTTGGGGGGTCGATGGCCTGAAAAGATTGAGAACCCCTGCTTTAATGCAGTAAACATGAACGTAGCGTTTACGTGGGGAATATAATAATAATATAATATACAGTATATAATATATAATATAATATTCACCCGCAGCTGGGTTTAACGAGACAAATAATTAATCACCCGCGCAGCGCAAAAGTAGGTCAAATCAATCAGCTGTCTTGTCACTGCAGCAGCAGCAGAGCCCCCTTTAAAGTTTAAACCATAACATGACATATAGAATGGATCTTCAGACAAACTATTGAGATTGAAAAGCTTTCTTCATGTCTTCCTCACCTCAAAGTAAACGTTGGATTATTTCTTCAAATGACCAGAGCACAGGCAGCAGGCAGTACGAGGTAACATGGGCGATTCACGATCCAGTTCTTTATATTGGATGTGATTTCTCCATCGCAACTCTTTCCCATCAAACAAAGTAATCCAAGCTATTTTGAACTCCTTGTTAAAAGCATAATTTTATTAAGACATGACAGCAATATGGAAAAAACGAAAATATCTCAATTAAAAATACATTTCATAGAATAACCGAATATCATTTTGAAAATGGTTATGGGGCAGTGTATATATTTAATATAGCCCTATTTTCTCCAAGCTGTATTTTAAATAAAATATAGACTGTTGGAATAGGGAAGAATGACTCCTGTTCTTAACGAATTACCAAAATTTAATGAGAAAAAAAGGCTTCTTTAGAAAAATGACTGACGGGCTGGGCTGGGCTGGGCCTAATTTGTCAATTATTAGTCGAGCCAGGCTGAAATATTTAGGGGATATGAAAGCTCTAGTTTGAAGTGCTCATGTGGCCTTATAGTCGCTTCTTTTTGTTTTCATAGACCTGTGGTTGCTTATTTCTTGCCAAGGCTGGCAACACGGCTCATGGTCTACCATGCGCTCTGTGGCTGCACTGAGGCGATTTAACATGGGGCCGATGTTTCGTTTCTAAGTCTAAGCTTGCCTTTCAGTAAAACCACATTTGATAGACATAAATATCACCTACATATTACTGATTAGAGAGAATTATATATTTTTGTAATCAGTTAATTATTTCCTGCATAATCAATGAATAAAACTGACGTGTAAAGTATTGCATTGCAGATGCACAAATTGTCTCATTTAAATAGACTATCATCTTATATAAATACAATTGACACAAGGAATTGACACCCTTCCTTCTGCTGATTATAGTCAAATTAGAATCACAGAGATTTGTTGACAATAATAGCATAGTAGAGAGAGGTGCGCGCTTTGCGTCCTGTCTCCACGAAGCCATTGCAGTGTCTGTGTGCACTTGGCGGGTGCTTTTAGAATCCGCTGTCCCCCCTCCCAAAGCCGTACCCATGTGTGTGTGCAGAATAGCAATGTGGTGGATATAGCAACAACACGCCCACGGGCACGCCTCCACGCGCAAATAACGTCGGCATAATGGGTGACGGGTAGAGCAGGTGCTAGAATAACATTTTGGGACAGGGCAGCTCCCTTATCCGTATTTAACAGGTATAGGGTAGGGTTTAGGCTTTAGGAGCGACCGCTGAATAGCGGCCTAAATCTCCACACTGGCCTTGGAACGCCTTGGGATCCCCCAGGAGGAAGTGGCTAATGTTTCCTGGTAAAGGGAAGTCTGGAGCTCTCTTCTGAAACTGTTGCCCCCATCCATCTTCATGATATCCATCTTCATCCATCATCATGATATCATCTTTATCTAAAATTCTAAATCAAAGATAAATATTTAGAGAACATAAAGTATACCATTAATGGTATATAGAACATATCAATGTAAATTCCCATCAAAAGGAGGTGTCATTCACTGCCTCCGTTTTCCCTTTTCTCCTCTGTACATATAGTGTTTGTATTTGTTGATGTACTATTGTGTTACGTTTTTTGGAAACAATGGAAACAACAGATATTTACAGATATTTGTTTTACATCACCAAGTTCGCACAGGTCTGCTTTCCGATACTGCACCGCCACCCCACATGACATATCCCCCCCCCTTCTCTGTCATACTTCGACTATTCGTAAAAAAGCTGATCTACAATGTGATGCATTGTGAGCTTGTATATCTGCTATTTTGAAAAAAGCTTTACAATCTTTGGAAAATGTAAGCTATGTTGATTAATTGAATACATATAGACACACAGGGACCACACATTTTACGCCCACTTTTGAGACAGCGCCGCTACTCGAGGTCTGTTAGAACGATGAACTGCAGCTGCCAATGCATTCCCTATGAGAGGATATGAGAGTTAGCCTACTTTTAAAATTATCCTACATTAACTGGAGACAATATAGAGTTGAATAAAAATATGTTTCCAAATGTATAGAGTGTCTTTATCAACAAATCCTTTCTTAATAGTTGATGTGTTTCACATTTAATTTGCCACTTTAATGGGTTACCCATAATGTTAACACAGCAGAGGGGAGACGGCAGACAGACAAGTAGTTGCATTTTCAGTGACATCACTGTCTTTACGAGCGCTGAGCACCGAGCGCCGACTTTGAATTCTCATCCCAATCCCGACTGACTTCGTTCATGTCTATATTTTGAACATGTCATAGGCTTATATTAATTTTCTACCTACCTCGGAAATAACCCAACTAAATGGAGAAGTGACATATCCCGACATTTTCAACTACTTAGTGAATTCTCCAGGTTAGTATTAATATACACATAGTCTTGCAAGAAGCTGTTTGGATAATTGTCCAAAATAAATAGCCTATACAAATTATACATGAGATCTGGGTATTGAAAACCTCAAGGAATGCGTGTATACCATGCGACTACTTGAACTTTAGATTTCAGATGCTAGAACCTTTGACACACTGATGGAGTATATTATAGTATATTGTGGGTTGTATATTGAGATGACAGATATAGGACATTAAAGAGGATAAATTAAACAAATGGGACAGTTTATTAGAACACAAAAAAAATCGCTACAGCCTCAGTAGTTAACCAGTGAAATTACGGTAGTTCACAATGCCTCTCATGGAGATTGCATTGAGAGCGGCAGTTCATCGTTCTAACGGACCTCGAGTAGCGGCGCTGTCTCAAAAGAAGGCGTGAAATTTGTAGTCCCTGTGTGTCTCTATAGGACCAGAATGGAAACAAGCCCCGAGGACTTTTTTTGTGTTATCCCTTTAGCTTTAATGTCTGTTTACATTTCTGACAAATAAAGTACTCAATCGATCAATCAAAAATACATTAGATGCACCGCCATCTTTATAGTTTGAACATCGTTGCAATTACCTATAGGCCTATGTCGGAGGGAGACTATGGGCATTACTTAAAGGTTTCATGATATTCAGATTTACAAAACATTAAAAGTCTTTATCATGGTCCTTCAAATGTGTATCAAAATGTTCTCCCCCCCCCAAAGGAGAAGGATAGGGGAAGGGCGGGGAGGAGAGGGGGTGGGATTAATGGACTATGACGTCAAAGTCCAGGGGCCAATCCCAGCACTTTGTTTTGCCTAATTATTCAGAAAACCCCAGACCACAGAAAATCCACTGAATGTTCAAAGTTCAGTTTTTTTGGGTGTAATTGGAGTCATAAAACAAAACAAAACACAAAACAAAAATTGAAAAAAAATGAATGTCATGAAACCTTTAAGAATTATATATTTAAATGAGCCTTTATGTGTATGTGTGACTCTGATTCTAAGTCAGACTTTTCTGCTTTGACCCCCCATCAACAGAAAGAACTAAACCACCCTCTACCCTGGTCCCTGGTCTTTCAACTGGCTCATCAAGTGGCTCTGGGCATGAAGCACCTTCACAGTCTCACCCCTTATCCCATCATCCACAAGGACCTGAAGCCTGGCAATGTACTGCTGGACACAGACCTAAATGTCAAGGTGAGTCCCAGACAAATGTTTGGATGATTACCATCAGTGATGATGGGTCAAGCATGTCCAGTCTCTGGGATTGTTCATATTCATATGTATATATATATATATATATATATATATATATATATATATATATATATATATATATATATATATATATATATATATATATATGTTACAGGTAGATTGGCATTCCAGGTAGATTGGAAAATAAGCGCTTGTTTTCACCGCCCGTCCGCCCCCCAGGCAATTCTGTAGAACCAACGCCAGAGGGCAATGCAAGCCACACATGAGTCCCACACCACACACGCACGCATGCACACTCGCACAAACGAGCACGCACACACGCATACGCGCACATGCACGCGCGCGCACACACACACACACGCGAACAAGGGGGCGAGCCTGAGGAGGCGGGGCTGGCGGGCTATGTTAGTGCAGTGAGTGGCAGTTGGGGCAAACCATAGCGGGGCAAACGCAGTCCCCACAACATCATTTACGATTCTGTGCCTATCGGTACATAACTCGGACGGCGCTTAGTCGACTAGGAGACCATCGGCCGGTCGTCGCGGGCACTCGCGCCTGGAGGCGCTCGGGTGCGACTCCTTGGCCTCAAGGTCTCCTGAGTCGGCGCGCCTCCGTCATGGTCCAAAACTATACTTTATCGGCGAAAAAAAACGCGGTTGTTTGAAAAAGTTATGTCCCGAGCGGGAGTCAAACCCAGACTCCCAGTGATAGTGGATGGGGAGTCCAATGATTATCGAAGTGCGCCACTGAGGCCAGTATGTATATATATTCATGTTGTCGTTTTCGTCGTCCTCGCATCGCAGCCCCGCCCCGAGCCTAAAAACAAGCGCTCCACTTCCAATCTACCTGGAATGCCAATCTACCTGTGACATATATATTGATTGATTGATTGATTGATTGATTGATTGATTGATTGATTGATTGATTGATTGATTGAATGAATACTTCATTAGTCAGAAATGTTAACAGCATTCAGTACAGTCAGACATTTAGGCTAAAAGGATAACAAAAAATAGTCCTGGGGAATTGTTTCCATTGTGGTCCTATGTATTGAATTCATAAACATACAACAAATAACACAATAATACATATCAACAAATACAAAACACTATTATGTACAAAATGAAAAAATGTTGGCAGTGAATGGCACCTCCTTTCTGTGGGAAACATTGTGTTTACCTCCCCTAGTGGTCTCCTCCTGCCAGTAATCCACATTTGTTAAGGGACAGTGTCAGGCATTCCACATTTTGGTGGTAGAGTAGTAGAGTGAGAATTTTACCATGTTTGTTCTAGAACTGGGTGGTACCAGTTCGTTGTCACTATTGTATATATATCAGTATTGTGGCTGTTGATGTCACTCACTTTGGAGAAGTAGATAGTCAGGAGAAGTAGTTAGTCAGGATATTGAGGGCACTGACTATCTTAAATACTAATCCCATATTGAATTCCTTAACCCTGTCTTCTACCCTGAGCCATCCCAGACTAGCAAAATGTGTTGGAATTAGGTCGGTCATGGGATGAAGTGAATACAAAAAAATACCAGGCATACTTGTCCATCCCACCTGTATCACTGCAGAAACTTTCCATGGACCAGGTCAGGAATTTCATGACGGCCGAGATGGCCCTGGCGTCTTGGTCAAAGTGTCCATCATGCTTTTGTGTGATTTACAACTCAGTTGTACAAACAGTGCCACTTAAAAACACAAGCACCACAGGCTGGCAACACATGCACGCACGTGTGAGCACACGCACACTCTCAAACACACACACACACACACACACACACACACACACACACACACACACACACACACACACACAGGGCCCTGTCAGCACACACAGAGTAGTATTGTTTGCATACACCCATCTGGGGTGTTTAACCTACTTTATTCACCTGCATCAACATGTTGTGACAGGACAGCCTGAATGTCTTGTACATGCACCAACTATATATGAATGTAACAGGCTTACGCTACAAATGCTTAAATGAAACCTGTCAATCCCTAAAAGGTGTTTTCATATACAAAAAGACACGTTTACCACACTGGCGATTGTAAACATACACATTATGAGAAAAGTATCAGAGAATAGGAAAGATGCATATTAACGCTTACTATATCATCATTCACTCTTGCTCTCTCTCTCTCCTAACCCTCTCTCTATTCCTCCTTCCATTTATCTGCATGTCTCTCTTCCTCCGTCTCTGCTTCCTTTATTTTCTCTCCATTCTCCTCTCTTATTCATCCAGATCACTGACTTTGGCATTTCCAAGTTAGTCAACGCTGTGACGTCCGTTGGTATCAAGGGGATGGGAACGCCAAGCTACATGCCTCCAGAGGCTTTAATCCCCTCCTTGACATACACAGCCACCCTTGCCTTTGATGTCTACAGGTATAAATGTCTATTATATCCCCAGAATCAACTCAGCTGTCTGCTGCTGCAAAGCCCTGTGAATGTCCAACATAAATCATGAACTGCTCATTACGTGTAGTGGATAGGCTTCATGTTGTCATGTTGTCATGTTGATCTTTCTGTTTTATTAGATTTGTTTTGTTTTGTTTAACAGAAAGTAGATACATGTAGCTACTTATGTGTAAACTAACCTAAGTTCACCTAGGCCTATGTGTACAATGACAAATACCCCAACAATATGGACATTTTATCTAGTTGCTATTTTGTTGTTCTTTGTTTGTGTTATGTGTTATTGTTACAGTATATGTAAGGTAATTGCTGACGTTGCTGATGTCTCTCTTTTTATTATAGCTATGGGATACTTCTGTGGTCCATTGTGAAGGGGAAAGAACCATATGGCAAGTGATGTTCTCTCTCTTCTTTATTTGTTCTTGCTTTGTCCTTTGTCTTCATTTTCAGTTCTCTCTCCATCAATCTCCCACTCCTTAAATCACTCCGCATTGCCTCTGACTCACAGATGGCACTCTTTGGCTTAATCCAACAATAGCAATAAACACATGATACCTATTCTATAGATTACTAAGGATTCTCTTCTCTCCTTTCATCCCCACCCATCGTCCATCCTCCTCTTCTCTCAGGGGATGTCAAGCGCCAGGTGCTAGATCATTGCATCCCTCTGGGAGAAAGGCCGGACCTGAATGACCTGAAAGAGGTTGACCCAGAGGCCCTGGGGCTGGAGGACCTGGTACAACTCATGGAGAGGTGCTGGCACCAAAAACAGGATGAAAGACCTCTGTTTCCAGGTGAGAAGGCTGCCATGTAACAAACATCACTTGGATGGAAAGTTGAATAGTTTTAGACCTCCAACCTGCAGAGATACTGTAGGCTTGCTGACACTGGTGAACTGATCACCAACAGGAGACAAATGAAATGCCACTGAACACAATGGAATATTCCTGCTATAGTGTGTGTGTCGTGACCGTGTGTGGGTGCTTTCGTTAGTTATGGGTTTGTGTATTTTCAAGTGCCGTGAATGCAGTGCTGTGCCTCCTGTTTAATGAGTTGCAAGTTTGTGTTGCAGTGGCAGGTGTTCGTGCTCATGAAGACAGACAGATTACATACACACACATACACACAAAATAACGTGTAGAAGGGGCTAGCAACACTTAAAAACTACTGTGCAAAACGGAGAGCTGTGTTCAACTACTGTTAACACTAAAAGTGCAACAAATCAAATTGGGTATTTTAGGCAGTTCTAATCATCAAACAGGCAGTTGCTAAGATGTGGTTGCTAGGGCAACATTAGTGAGGGACAAGGACTGTATACTGAGTCCAATGACGTAATCCACAAGCCTATACGTCAAGTGGTTCAAAATGTATGACCTGTCAGTAATTGATTGGTCAAGAAAGGGGACAGGGCTAACATACACCAATAACAAAAGAGAGGGACAATCAAATGTTATTGTTTGTCTGTCTGATTGATTGATCGATTGTTTGATTGATTGATTGAATACTTTCTTAGTCAGAAATGTAAACAGTATGTGGGACAGTAAGACATTAAAGCTAAAATGATAACACAAAAATGTCCTGGGGACTTGTTTCCATGTGGTCCTATGTATTCGATTAATCAAATAGCATACAATATTACATGTCATCAACAAATACACTATATGTACAAAGGAGATGGGAAAATGAAATTTACCTCCCCTCGTGGTCCCCTGATAGATGTTTTTCAGCCATTGACCAATCAGGAAAGGTGGCATGGCTAAGTTACACCAATGATGTGTATTATGATTGGACACTGAAACCAGTTCAATGATATGACACGCATGTCTGTATAAAATAAGTGGTCAAAAGATAGGAATGATCAAATATCGACCTAACAAAACAGGCTGCAGAGCCAAGTTACACCAATGAAGGACAAAGACTCTACCGAGTCCAATTATGAACCACAAGTCTGTACGACAAGCAGTGTAAAGTTATGTAAAAATTTAGAAAACATCTATTCATGACCAATGAGAAAAGGGTGAAGCTAAAGGCCACACCAATATAACTAGTCACAACTCCTTGCAATATGCAACTATACTTGCAACCCTTTTCCCCCAATGGCAGTTGCAAGGAGTTGCATTGGGGCAGTCTGGCCTTTAGTTACACCAATGAAGACTAGAGCCATATTCCAATACTCTAACGTCGACACTCCTGTTCTCCACTCACGCCTCAGGCCTGCCTCTGTGCGAGGAGGTGAGGATTAGATGCAAATCCGGAGGAATCAAGGATGACAGCCACATTCCAATTCCACACATTCCTGCCTGCTCATCTCACTCGATCCTCCTGCATGTCTTGTTTTATATTAGATGCTGCATTTCTCAAATATGAGCTGTTTGACTTGCATTCTCCCACACCATGCAAAACAAACAGCACATTTGTATAAATATGGGTACACTGTCAAATTGGGTCGGAAGTTGCAGGGAAGTGTTGAAAGTATTTCAACCGTTGGGTTGCAGCGGGTTGGCGGAGAGGTAGAGTTCTCTGGCTGGCTGATGATGATGATGATGATGATGAAACGTTGAATTACTTTGTGTGCAAGGCTTGTGAGGTGAATAGCCTATCCTATAGTAGACTACTCGAACAGAAATGACAGGCTTCCATTTTTTTCAATCATTCTATCTATTTATTGCTGCAGGCACACAGTGTTTAAGGTTTTAGTTAACATTACATATGAAAGATATGATACGCCAAAATAGTTTAAATACAGATGACCTTGTGCCTATGCCCTAAGCACCTTGTTAGACGGGTGACGTAGTCGTCCCGTCTCTCTAAACAGTTTTGAGGCATTTGGCCTTAGCCCCGCCCCCCCTATAAAACATTTGGGGAGTGCACGCCCAGAATTCAACGTCAGAGACAGCGACAGAGAGAGAACTGCATTTGAAGCCCAGGCACTGACAAAGACACACGCAGGTCAGGCAGAGATGCGTCATGGGCTGCTGCTGCCTTAAGACATTGCTCATCGTCTGTCGCGGACACACATCCAGTGAATCGACCCTCGCCTATACAAATGCAAATGTTTGGCTTTGTCTTCACGGGGCCATCACCTGTACTCGCCTGGCAGGTACTCAGGGGTGAAAGTGGGTCGGAACAGGCCGATACGGCGGACCCGAACGTCGTGCGAAGAGGGGCTGTCCTCTCCCAAAAGCCCATGTTATAACCTGCCATGATGAATGTCCAACAATAAAACACAACATAAGTGTTAGTTTTCTTATAAAGTGCTTCTAAATCACTCCACTGTGTTTGTGTCAACGTAATCCATGTGGTGTTTAATTACTCCTCCACGGAGAGAATCTCTTTCAACTTCAAGCCGTGGTGCTGTCTATTTATATAACCGGAAAACTCGCCCCAAAACACCATCGCCCCCATTTCTTTTCGCAGACCAGCAGTTCTTGTATTCCTGTATTTGTTTTACTGAGGATAAGGTTAGAAATAAGTTTACGGTTAGCCATATTATTAGTTTTACTGAGGTTACGTTAGGAATAAGGTTTGGTTTAGGCATAGTTTAATGAGGTTACGTTTAGGAACACCAGGTG
Source organism: Gymnoscopelus braueri (assembly GCF_963280865.1). Lineage (NCBI taxonomy): Eukaryota > Metazoa > Chordata > Actinopteri > Myctophiformes > Myctophidae > Gymnoscopelus > Gymnoscopelus braueri. Next base: position 43,996,045 of record NC_137611.1, read on the forward strand.
AATATCACCGGATTTCCCCCGGGGTGACTGTTTTGGGGCGTGTGTGTGTGTGTGTGTGTGTGTGTGTGTGTGTGTGTGTGTGTGTGTGTGTGTGTGTGTGTGTGTGTGTGTGTGTGTGTGTGTGTGTGTGTGTGTGTGTGTGTGTGTGTGCGCGACCAAAAACCTAAAAGAAACTAACATAATCCGCCAATTAACTGCAATTTTTCGGCGCCCGCGCGCTTCGACCCCCGCTATGGGCCGGTGAAGATCACAAATGCCAGGGCCGATTTTCTGTGCCAGTCCGTGCCTGTGTGTGTGTGTCACACCGAATATCTAGGTGTGCCCTGGGATCTTTTGGCTATGCCAGGTGTGCCTTGGCACCAAAAAGGTTGAGAAACACAATAATCAATATATCAACCAATAACTGTTATTGGTTGATATATTGATTCTTGTACCACACCTCCTCAAGTCCATCTGTGCTTATTACCAAGATGTTTTACTGTACTAATTCTTAATAGTTAAATATTGCAATAGAATCCCAAACAATTGTAATGTAAACATTACAAATGTAATAACAAATTCTTATCAGGTAACAACTACATATTCTTGTAACTTATGTCTTGCATTACCAATGCTGGCCAAATCAATCAACTACATGGCAGAAAACACAAGCATCACACATCCCACTACCCACTACATGCCTGACCTCGCAAAAAAATCCCACAGACGTACAGGGACTGACCTGCTTCACACTGTCACCCGTCTACACATGACATCTTATGTCATACTTCCTTGTTTAAATACAGATGACCTTGTGCCTATGCCCTAAGCACATTGCAGTCTGTCGGTGTCGTGTTTCAGGTGCATTCAGAAACTTTATTGCACACTTTCCAATCGTCTGATCTCCCGACTTCATTCGACTGCCAGTCTGTACAGTAATCTGTAGTATTCTGTTTGGTGGAGAGCTACCTTAGGTCATATTAATTTAATTAACCCATTAACCCATTTTTAGATTTGAGCTAAAAAAGCATTATTTTACACTTTGGGCTATTCAAAAATAGCAGATATACAAGCTCATAGCGAGTGCCGCGCTACAAGCTTGTAGATCTGCTATTTTTGAAAGATCGTGAAAATGTGTGCAAGTCTTTGAATATATATATATATTTGTAAAGTGAACATATTTAACTCAAATCTTTGCTTCTGGGGGTCCCTGGAATAAAATATTTTGATGGGGGTCCGCGGCCAAATACATATCATTTTGGGGGTCCTTGACATGAAAAAGATTGAGCACCACTGATATAGAAACAAACATTTTTCAGAAAACTGTTGAGATTTAGGAGACGTGTATAATCGGCTTCAGGTCTCAATGGGTTAATACTTAACTAACAGATCATAATAATATTGTTTTCCCTTGGAATACATAGGACTTCAATGGAAACAAGTCCACTAGGACTTTTTTGAGTAAATCCTTTCAGACCAAGTGTATGACTGTACTCGTGCTGTTTGCATTTCTATCTAATAAAGTATTAAATCAATCAATCATTCCTTGGATCATTACACAACTCCCCAAATAGGCTACGCCCATTTCCACCTGTAGTCAAGTGATCAAGATGTATCTTTCACATTTCATTCCGATTGACTATGATTGGCTTTCAATGTTTGCGGGAGGGGCCCGTTTTAAACGACATGCCACAAGCCAGATGTTGTGCCAGATGACATCCTCTCTGTTCTAAGATGGCAGAACAGAGAGGAGAATAGAAGAGTGGTGGAATAGAACAGCTTTTAGTCATGGTTCTAGGAATCAACTGCAGTCTGTCTGATAAACTGAATCTACTGTTCCCAGAATGCACTGCTGTGACAGAAGCCCTCTTTGAGAAGCACAAGTCTGGGATTGAAGATGCCGTCCACCAAGTGGTTACAGAGCTGGTAATGAATACACACAGTCTGTATGTCTCACTTTAAAACGATACCAACCTACAAGTGCTAAAGAAGCTGGTAATGATGATGGTTATTATGGTTATTATTCTCTATCAATGCAAATGCTTTTATGTCTTTGTTTTCTTTTAGTTTTCTCCTCCCTCTCTTCAGGACCAACAGGAATCGGGTATGTGCTTATTCTCAATGATCGTCTTTGTAAATCAATCATTTTATTTGTCATTTACATGCTTGCACATGAAACGAAAATTGAACTCAGGACCAGTATTTTACATTTAATTTGTCACTTTTATATTGAGTCAAGTACAGGTTTAAAATAACATTTTTAGTTAAATGTCATATTGAAGGATGTTAAAGGCTAAAATAGCTTAGTGCTGCAGCACATCTTTTTTTATATGACTGTTTTGTGTACCTTTTTTTCCTGGCAGCTTGATGACTGTTGTGTTCTGTGTTTTCTGGCAGCTTTATGACCAGGAGCATGTTGTTGAAATGTTGTACCACTGGCACTTTGGCTGAAATAATTGTCAGAAAGACTGACTGATATCTGGCTGCATTTGAGTGTATGGTCGAAGTTTTCATGGTTCATATTGTTAATAATTGTTTTAACATTTTCTAAAAAGCAAAGTAACTTGGGGGGAAAATTGCAATAAATCGTATTATCGAATCGCAACAATCGTTTAATTGCAGAATCGCAATATAATGAAGAATCGCAATATAATTAAGAATCGAATATAAATCGAATCTGCACCCTAGGTATCGAGATTGTATCGAATCGGGAGGTAGGTGAATCGTCCCACCCCTATTGTATAGTACAAGTACTATCACTTCATGCTTTCAAATATGCATCCTTTACAGCCTTTCTATTTTGGCAAGCCTGATGTGTTGAGTGTGTTCAAAAGTAAATGGTGCATTCTTGACAGTGTTGGGTAACGTGCGTTAGTAACGTAACGCCGTTACGTAATATATTACCGAATTGCGGTAACGGGTAATATAACGCATTACTACAAGGAGAAGCTGTAATATATTATTAAAATGACACTACGTTACTTTGTGCGTTACCCACCAAAGTGAAGGTGTTTTTTGTATCCACCCTCAACCCAGTAAAGGTATTACATTAAATTGATTGTCAGTGGCTGGCAGCGCAGTGTGCACATCTAATCGCAAAAACCCGACGCTCTTTTTGTCTTGATCAACAGCAATATTTGACAAAATACAGCGAAATCCCAAAATGCTTAATATCCAGTACAGTAAGCAATAGAAATGAACTGCAAACAAATTCAAAGTTATATGCTATCAATATCACACAAAAGTAGAGAGAAGCTGTGATCTCACCTCACAAACAAATGGACAAGAAATAATCCTTTTGCAAACAACATCCATGTTCTGTTCATTTGTCAACAGTTTGACATAGTTTGAGCCGTTTTTGCTGCGCAGGCCAGTCCTCGTTTAAGTTCATTGCTTTCACCTGTTGTTCTACTGTGCGCAACAGGGCATATCTCCGCCAGGCCACGTTTACCTACCCAGGCCATGAAATTCATAGGCAGTCATATATTAGCCAATTAGAATGAAATCTGCTAAAACTGACTCATAGACTGATACAGAACCATATAGGCTATATATTGTCGCTGTCGGATGGAAACCTTGTATGTTCTTTTTTATTATTATTATTTTAAAACAAATTAAATTGTGAAAATAACCAATCTACAAGCTATAATTATTAATAATTAAGAAATATTATATTTTAAATAGTGAAAAATCGACTAAAGTCATTATTAGTGCAAGTTCAATCACATTTCATTTGAATGAAAATAACTTGTGGGGAAAATACATAAAATCTCTAATCTGTGAATCTAATGATTGTGATTCATGTGACCCCTATACTTCAGTCAGTGAAGACCAGGGCTGAAAGTGACATATTGAGACCAGTATAACTTTGTACAAACATTGGTCATTTGCCAACACATTATTTTGTGAAATAAATGGGTTATATTTCACAGATAGTTATTGTTGTACTATATTAAAATAAAATCATCCTTAACCTTCAAGTTCAATTCTTTCCGTGGACTTTTGTTTTGTTTTATGGCCTACCTGCCCTGGCATACATTAACCACTTCAGCCGTACATTTCAGCCATTTGAAAATAGTAGCTCTACAAGCACTTTCATTCTATGCTGCTCATGCAGTCCTTGTTCTGTGGACTTTAATTAAAAAGAAGTATAGAAAGAGGCTTCTGTCTTGTCATATCATTATAGGCTACATTATGGAAGGTATATATTACTATTTATGAATTGATTAATTTAAGTAAATAAATTGATTCATTAATGTAATTTATAATCCTATCTTATAATTTAAATGTTTGCCCATCTGCCATCTCTGTGTCCCAAAAATAATGTGTGAGCTAATAATAATAATCGAGTAAAAAGTAAAGTAACTAAAAAGTAATAATATGTAATATTGATATATTACTGTTGCTCAGTAATATGTAACGAAATGTATTACTTTAAAAGGAAGGTAATAAGTAATAGTAATATATTACTAAAATAAAGTAACTTGCCCAACACTGATTCTTGATAACATTAATGATTGTATTTTGCATAATACAGTCCCTACTATTTTTGTTTTCTTCAATTTTTTTGTGCGATACATGAACGACCTGTCATTGTAATCCTCTCTCCCTCTCTTCAGTCTACCCAGATCTAGCAGTGATTGATGAGAAGAGTCTGGACGAGAAGGACTGGAAGGTGATTGGTTCTGGAGGATTTGGTATGGTCTTTAAAGCCAGACATCTTCAGTGGAGCCGGGATGTGGCCATTAAACTATTAGGTCTTGATGATGGGTAAGTGCACAAGTATTAAGTGGTGATGAAGATTTTAAGGATACATCTATAAAATCCACAAAATCTGTGATTGTATCTGTCCTTTGCATCTCGAGAACCGTCCAACCTCAAAGTTTACAAACCAAAACTTGGGGGTTCACAGATGATTGCAACATTGTTTTCTGACTTAAACATACAGTATAAGTGTATACAGGGTATCTGCGGTTTAAGATAATTCGTTTTAACCCATTAAAACCAGGAAAGCATTTGGGTCTATATATACACACATAGGTCTCAAAGTGGGGTCTGGGGACCTTTGGCTATTCAAAAATAGCAGATATACAAGCTCATAGCGCATGACTTTGTGCTGTGCTAAGATCTGCTATATTTTGAATATTATAATAATAGATAATATTATGTATTTTTAAAGCGATTTTTTTTTTACTCAAATGTTTGCTTCTGGGGGTCCCTAGAACAACATTTTTGAGATGGGGTCCGTGGTCCTTGACATGAAAAAGTTTTGAGCACCATTGATATAGCAAAATCAAGTTTTTCAGAAAAGGACTTAGAAGACATTTAGAATCGACCTCAGGTCTTAATGGGTTAATACCCGGGGAAAAAAAGAAATAAGCCCATTACTGCGTGCAAACAACAAACTATACTATAACGAATTGTCAAACATTATCCAAATTGTAAAATATGACAAAAAAGTGTGAAAATAGCCGATCTACAAGTGAGCATGTAGATCGGCTATTTTTTTAAAGATTTATCTGTGGAACCGAGTCAAACTAAATGTAATGCCTCAACTCAATTGTTTGTCAGCGTGGGGGTCCCCAATTCAAATATGATTATTTTGGGGGTCGCGGCCTGAAAAGGTTCAGAATCACTGTGCTAGAACGCCGCTATCTGATAGACCAGAGATGTATTGATTACTGAGGGGAAATCTGTCCTTTGGATTAACGTATCCACTGTCCTACATCGGAATGGGGAATGGAGTCATGGATTGGACACAGCTAGATTTCATCCATACTGTATCCTCATCAGATGGTAAGCCTATCTACTGTTTCTGTAGTGTGAAGCGGCTTGATGTACAAGTACAAACCCAGGACATGACACTAGTATGTCACAGGGACTTACCCCTAATCCAACCCTTGATGCCCTTAAGTGCCAAGCAGGGAGGCATTAGGTCCCATGTTTTATAGTCTTTGGTATGACCCGGCTGGGGAAACAATTCCATAGCATGTTAAAAACAGTCACGTAAAAGCCTTGAGGTTCTACCGCTCTTTCTGAAATCCACAATCATCTTGTTTCCTTCACGTTGATGCAGAGGTTATCAACGTTTGAAACAAACCGCAGGTGTTCCACCTCTCGCCTGTACTCCACCTCATTGTTATGAGAAACTATAGTCCTCCCTGCTCTCGGATGTTTGCACTTTTAGCTATCAAGAAAATGTAAGCAGCGGGTTGAAACAAGCGTTTAAATCGCTTATGTTGTCAGCCTGCGTAATGTTTTCCCAATGCAGCCAAAACGGGAGCAGTACTAACACCTGCAGACGGGGGTTGACTGGGCACAGGCTGACTAAAAAAGCACTGCACTCCCCAGTGGCAGGGTCCTGGGCTTTTGGTCACACGCACACACGCACGCACACGCGCACACACGCACACGCACACACACACACACACACACACACACACACACACACACACACACACACACACACACACACAAATGTTCTCTTTTGGGTGGCAATCAATCAAACACCAAGACCCAGTTGCACGGCGATGGCCGTATGCCAAGTACAGCCAGTTTGTTCACCAACGTTTGTGGAACATTGATGTTAATGGCAGAACTAAAGTCCAAAAAAAGGAGTCTGGCATACAGGCATCCTTAGTCTCCAGGTGGGTGAGAGCCAGATGGACCACAGATGCTAATGCGTCATCCGTGGAGCGGTATTTATGCGGCGCATAAATACTATTTTAGTATTTATTTGAGGTTCGGCATTATTGTAATTGTTTTGCATGAAGAATATACAGCATTCTAATAACAGCTACTATTTTTTTTTGTGGATGATTCAACCTCTGTTCGTGGGAACGCGCATATTTGCACATATAAATATAAAATATGTGCATACCCAAGCATTGTGAATCAGGCCCAATTGCTCAAATTCTACAATACTTGTGGGGAACATTTGGCCCTCACGAGTATGGTAATACTCGTGAATATAAGTACACACACACACACACACACACACACACACACACACACACACACACACACACACACACACACACACACACACACACACACACACACACACACTCTACATGCTCACATTAAATACTTACATGTTTTAACCCTCTGATCTTCAGGCACAGCGATTACTTGCATCGTGAGGCTGAACTGATGCGACGGGCAGCGAGCCCCCATGTCAACCAGATCCTGGGGGTCTTTAGGGGCCGTGTTCCAGTTGGCTCTGGCATACAGATCGGCCTGGTCATGGAGCTGATGGAAAGAGGATGCCTCAACTCTTTGCAGGTCAGCTTTTTTCCCCTTTAATGTATTAATTTGATGTATTATGTATTACGTATTATGTGTATAATAATGTGTATTATGATGTATTATGATGTATTATCTTGTGTCCTTGCTTACTGTCAGTCGCTCTGGATTAAGAGCGCCTGCTAAATGCCTAAACTGTAAACTGTATTCACTGATTCATTCAATGACGATGTTGAACCATTTTCAATGTAATGAGTCCCAGGACCCACGGGTGGTCATTAAAATTACGTCCCAGAGAAATTGAGTGGGTTTGACTGAATGGGTCCCCAATAAAATGTTGTTTTTCTTTCATGTCAAAGGGTTATAATTATGGTTAAATTAATGCCAGATTTCATGAAAATCTTTTATCATTATGAACGCTTGTCCGATCGTTTGTAAACACACCCGAAATCCGTGTGTGTCGCCCAGAGAAAAAATAATCCAACCGCGATCGCCCCTTCTCTTGTAGCAGCATGTGAATAAACCATCTCTCGCCAAAAATGCACGCTTTTCTTACCTTTTCAGCTGGCCACAGAAAATTTACATCCCTTGTGATCGCTTGTCCGACTGTTTGAAAACACACGGTATGTGTGTGCGTCGCCCCAGAGAAAAATATTCCAACCGAGACCGCCCCTTGGCTTGTAACAGCAGGTTGACAATAGGATGTATCGCGAAATGCAGGGCAAAATAAGTAAACTCAAGATAGAGCCGTTTCCATGAAAAAGCTAAACAGGAATTGGACGGAGGCAGAAATTTCGGATGACGTTATTTCCAAATCCGGGTGAGTAGAACGTGAAATTGATCACTCGGGTGATAGAGAACAGCGCAATCTTTTATAAAAAACGATTAAAAAACTAAAAGTCGTTAAAGTCGTCCGTGGCAGTCTGGGCCTTTGGAAAAAAAACCGTAAAAGTTGTCCTTGGCAGTGAATGAGTTAACCAGTCTGTATATTGCTACATGCTACACTATGGTACATCTGCAGTGGTTGGAGGATCTTACTCTTAATTTAAGAAATGTCAACCCTGGTGTATACGGACACCCCAATTGGTTGACAATGTTAATAAAGATATTTGAAGCATACAGTCACCGGATTGGACCACAGAGCTATATAATATCTAGAGAATGGACATAAAATCGTCGGTCAATAATTTCATTGAAAGCGCATATATACACACCCGGAAGTAGGCCTACACTCACCTTCCGGGTTTGGTCATGAACTCAGCTGCAAGGGGTTTTGAGCCAAATAGGCACGCATGCAGGCTGGGTTATTTGCAGCTGGCACATTGCTCAGACCAAATACAACATTTAGAGGTTAGGTTTTCGGGTTGGGGTTATTATAAACACAGTTCTCATTTTTATTTAGGGGGGAGAAATAGCTTTGCGAGCTGACAGTGAAATGCAAATGATCCCATTAACTAGAACAGTGACGCATTATTATCTCCAGGCGGTCTGGAGGTGTGAAGACCTTCTGCCTGGGGTGAGAATTGGTGAGAGCGGTCAATTTAGCCAAACATTTACGTCAGGGATGGTATAATGGTGCCTAATTTCATATTTGGAAAACGTTTCAGATGGCCAGAGAGCTTCATGAGCAAAGATAATCATTTAAAAACCTCAAAATAGGTCGAGGCTGACGGTTTAGACACACGAGTGGTAAGGATTATAGTTTTAAATTAGCCTTTAATTGTATGTTTGACTCTGAATTAAACTTTTCTGTTTCACCCCCTTCCTCAACAGAAAAAACTAAACCACCGTCTACCCTGGTCCCTGGTCTTTCGACTGGCTCACCAAGTGGCTCTGGGAATGATGCACCTTCACAGTCTCACCCCTCGCATCATCCACAAGAACCTGAAGCCTGGCGATGTACTGCTGGACCCCGACCTAAATGTCAAGGTGAGTCCCAGACAAATGGCCGGGGCGGCAGTGGCACAGGAGGTAGAATGGCCCTGTCAAAATCCCGTCCCTTAATTGAGTAAGACATTGACCCCTAACTGCTCCCGATGAGCAGGTTGGTGCCTTGCATGGTTTGATCTGCCGTTGGTGTGTGCATGGGTGAAAAAAAGCAATGCACATTGTAAAGAGCTTTGGATAAAGTGCTATATAAATGTGCCATTTACCATTTAGAGTATGTTTGGATGATTACATCAATAATAATTATATGAGGATGATGATGGTATCAGACTGTTAGCCACACCAAAATGTTATATGATGAATTACAGCGCAGCCACGCAAATGCCAGACAGGTAGAAAGAGAAGAATTGGAACAATACAAGGTGGACAAGGATAAGATGATGTTAATCTTCCAACCACACCAATGAAGGACGAGGAGGAAATTTAGAAGGGATGACAGTCGAAATGTTTTGGGACGATGATGAGTTTTGGACTCTGTCGGTGGACAGGACATTTGCCGCTTGTCAGGACCTTCAGGTTTCAGCTTCTTTGAGTGTGTCCTCGAATAGTGTTCTGTTTCTGTGGGCTGTCTGTGGGCTGTCATCCCTTCTAAATAGTCAATTTCCTCCTCGTCCTTTAGTGGTGTTCCTACAATATTGACATCATCATCGTTTTTCCTCGTGTCCATCTTGTGGGAAACAGTTTTGTTTCCGGTGGGAAACATTAATTTGCACCATCGTTCAAATTCTTCATTGTCCCAAACCATTTGTACTGTCATCCCTTCTAAATAGTCAATGTCCTCGTCGTCCTTTAATGATGTTCCTGCTATATTGACATCATCATCGTTTTTTCCTGTGCCTACCTTGTATTGTTCCACTTTTCTGTCTACCCTGTTGGCGTTTTCGTGGCTCAAAGTCAACATCATTACCATCGTACCGTCCCTCAAAGTTGTCATCGTCCCTAAACATTTCGACCGTCATCCCTTAAATAGTCAATTTCCTCCTCATCCTTTAATGGTGTGGCTAACAGTCTGACTCCATCATCATCCACCTTTAGCTCTTTTTTAGGAGTCACCTCTCTTCCAAGTCCTTGTGATTGTGAAGTGGTGCACTGCTGGAGAGATTTGGGTGGACTGGAAATTTGCCGCTTGTCATGACCCTCAGGTTTCAGCTTCTTTGAGTGTGTCCTGGAATAGTGTTCTCTCTCTGGATCATAGTTTCGGACATCGGTGCCTTCTGGACTTCTCCCTAAACTGCCACAATCCTCTGCATTGAAGTGTCTTTTCTTGGCTTTTTGTTTAATGGTACTTTCCATCTTTACTTCCCCTGCTTTTGAGCAGTTGACCAAATATTTAGAATTATAAGGTAAATCTGAAACCTTGCTCATGTTTAATTATGAAGAACGGCGACTTTTGCTGGCCTATAGCTCTGTAGGGCTGGGGCGGTATGGATTTTTATTTTCCGCGGTAATTACTCCCCGTTACGGTACGGTACGGCGGTATTTACCGCCTCATGCACGCGCGCGAAGTTTTTTTGTAATACCGCAGCCAATTTTAAAGAACCGCGGGTTACCGTTACCGTTACCGCGCCATTACCGCTACCGCGCCGTTACCGTTACCGCGCCGTTACCGACGGTGGATTTTGCACCGTCGTCATTATTATTATTATCATCACCTATGCTGCTGCATTGTCTGAAGTAAGCCGAACAAAAATAAGTTTTGCTCTTAAGCAGTGGTGGAAAAAGTACTCAAATCTTGTACTTAAGTAAAAGTATCAATACTGAAATATGAAAATACTCAGTTACAAGTAAAAGAGAGAAATACCTGGATGATGTTTTCTCTCATCTCTCGTAGTTAACCAGTCTGCGTGGCCGACTTTATATTCCATGACCATGATGTTAGCGTAATCCGTCAAAGATTATTGGAAAGCCCTATCTCAGATAAAAACTATTAGGATTAAGTAAAGTAGGGAATCTATCCCCGTTTGTTATGAAACTTATGAAAGAAATGAAACCGTCGTATGTTTTGCGTCAGTGCCGTGAATGCCGTCAATCGATTGGTCTCGGCTGCCGGAAATAGCAGATCTACAAGCTTGGTGAGCTTGTAGATCTGCTCTTTTTGTTACGTGATGTAAGACACTATCGTACGACGAGGTATATATATATGAGAGTGAAATTACACTGGTGACTCCGACCCAAGCTATCTATATATCTATATATATCTATATATATCTATATCTATATATATATATATATATATATATATATATATATATATATATATATCAGAGTCCTGCAACGGGCCGGGTACCCGCGTTTGACGGGTGAAAACGGGTGAAAATTTTACTTTGATAAGATAACGGGTACGGGGACGGGCGGTACTGAACTAATCGCGGGCGGGTATCATTTTATTGTGAAAATCAGAGAGCACTGTTTCCGCCCAAACAACGTAACTTGTGTAACTTAACACAGCACAACTGCATGGAGCATGCTCATGCTGGTCAGTTATGTTAACTCACAAAAACACATTGAACATCCTGTTAAACCTTCAAATTAAAACTATGTGATGACGTACACAACGACACATGTGTGCTGCGTAGATGCGCGTTCGCGCGTGGCTTAAGCTCGCTCCTCCGTCTTCACTTGATTTCTGTACAAACCTGACCACTGAATGTAGCGCTGTTGTTGAAGGCTGCTATCTTTTTCAACACACTTTTCAATAGGATTTACATTTTACACAGATAAACGGGCGGACAACGGGTCGTTTATTTGACGGGCGGGGCGGGTCTGGTTCGTATTTTGAAATAATCACGGGTGATGGGTCGGTCTACGGATCTGAGTATATATATATATATATATATATATATATATATATATACACACATATACACATATGTACTCAAACAGCTTATGCTTACTTTTTATATGTCTGTGTTGTGTGGGTAGACTATATATATATTCAATCTAACAATTTCTGTAATACTAAAGCCAAGAAATAATTAATTATCAGGCACACACACAAAAGCAAACCCCCAGTTTAATAATAATGGACTGGCCCTGCTCTGACTCCTGTCGACCCCCGGCCCCGGGGTACCTCCACCCTCTTATCAGGGGTTGTAAATCTCGTCTTTCTACAGCAAAAGTGCAACACTTTGGGCTGTCGCTGAGCTTGTAGATCTGCTCGTTTATATCCGTCCTTTCCTACTTGCCACAACGCAATGTTAAAGAGCCGACCAACCCCGCCCCCGACACGACCCCGGCCGACACCAGTCACACCACAGCAGGCTAGAATAGCATGTCATGATATAAAATATCAAAAAAATAATATTAAAAAATATTTTGTAATTTTTTTTTTATATAATTTTTTTTTTTTTTTTTTTTTTTTATCGCGGTAATGAACATGACGTGCGGTGCGGTATACCGTACCGCGGTATGGCGGTATTGCGGTTACCGCACCCAGCCCTATAGCTCTGCACACACGTCATGCAAAGTCCGGCCTCTCTGGCCTCTCCTCTCCTCTCGGCTCCTCTCCTCCCTCCCTGCTTTGCTTTGCGGCCCTAACCTCTAGTCCCAACCTCCCAACCTCGGTCATGTGATAAAGAGGTCAGACTTCCTGTATCTGGTTGCTATGGCAACCTGTCAGATCAGGCTGAGGGTCTGATAGGCGAATCAGAGAATCAATCAAGCCGAGAGTCTGATCGCTGATCGAGGTGGGGTAAGATGCCTAAAACATGGCCAAAGCTCTGATCAACAGTCTGTGGCGGGTCTTGGAGGCATGTGGAGTGATCCTGTGCTTGGAATCCCGGACGAACTTTTCTGAGCTTTGGTCAATTATATAGTAGTAAGATAGTAAGATAACTTAAGAGAAGATATTGACCTACTTGTTCCCAAGGGGGAAATTCTGTTTCAGCTCAACCCAGCTGATCGTAGCCCTCAAGGGGCGCGGCACAATTAGGGGTTAAGAGTCTTGCTCAGGGACACACATAATAATAATAATAATAATAATGAATTGCATTTTTATGGCGCTTTTCTAAGTACTCAACCTTACTCAAAGCGCTTTACAATGGTTCATTCATTCATACAGGGGGGGACATTGGGAGGTGGCGCGGCGAACAGTCGACGCCAGCGTCCCCACTTTTCCCACATTCACACACCAATGGTGGCAAGCTAGCGCCGACCGAATCATTGGAGGCAATGTAGGGTTCAGTGTCTTGCCCAAGGACACTTCGACATGTGGACAGGAGGAGCTGGGATTCGAACCGCCGACCCAAGGATCATTGGACGACCTGCTCTACCTCCTGCGCCACAGCCGCCCTACACATCAACACATTGCTGGGCTGGAATCTTACCTGGGACAACCAGGGGTTCTAGCTCCCCAAGGCGGCTCACTAACCACTCAGCTATGGCCGCCCCAATCAGTGATCGGTCAAGCACGTCCATCCTCTTCGATTGTTCAAGCTCATATTCATTCAGTTATTGTTTTTGATGAATTGATTGAATACTTTATCAGTCAGAAATGTAAACAGAACTAGAAACACATTTCCTAAGAAAATTTAAGTGTGCCTGCAGCTGGCTGGAGACTCAAAATAGTGTCACTACAAAGTACCACCAATCGACTCAAAATGGCCTAAAATGTATTCGTAACAGATTTTTGGGTGGTCCATTTTGGTGGAGTATAAAAAAAAGCAGCAAAAAATAATTAAAAAATGAATACAAAATAAACCGCAACGGCACTTTTTAAAACCGGAAGTGAATAGATCCACTTCCGGGTTGCACCATTGAGCTCCACACCCCTCAAAGAGTGTGTGGGCGGGAAAAAAAATAAGGAAAAAAACAATGGGAAAAAAAAAAGTTCGGAAAAGAAAGAAAGTTCGAAGAAAAAAAAAGTCTACCATAAAAAGAATGTCCACCCAAAACAAAATGCCCACCCACCAAATATGGACTCGGTAGCATGCTGCCATCTGGAGTTATAGCTGTTTAAAGGACTAAACGGGCCGTGGCTACGTGGTTGGGGGTCCCCGGACCCCTCTTTGATAACCAGTTGGACGTGTTGCCGATGAGAGGAGAGGATATCAGGGTCCATTTCAATGTGAAAGGTTCATAACAAAGGCCACCTAGAAGATGATGATGATGATGATGAAGACATGGGTTTGAATGGGGGACTAAAAAGTTGGCGTGGCTATGTGGTTTTGCCGATTACGTCGCCGTGGTAACGCGAAATGGCGAGAAAAGTGGTTGGCCCGGTCGCTCCGCACGTTTTGATGTATACATTGCCAAGGACGTGTAAACCGTGTGGGAGGAGTAGCATTTGGCGCGCCGCGTGCGTCCAAAAAGCATTTTTTGCGAATAACGTCGCAATGGTAAAGCTTAACAGATTTATTTTCCCGAGCACATCATTCCCGGCCAAGCCGCACGTTTTGATGTATATATTGCGGCGGTAGTGTAAACCGTGCGGCAGTTACGGACGGACAGTTTTGCGGCGTGAAATAAATATTATGATTAAAGGAGAATTTTGGACTAAGTTTTTCTTACCTTTTCTATGACGTAGCATATTTTAATAGCTTTTTGTTTTCTTTTTTTTTGTGAGATCTGACGTTCATAGTGACAGAACACTGTAAAAAATAAAAATAAAACAGAAGTCTCACTAGACGAGATTGAAATCTCGAGATTTCAATCGTCTAGCGAGACTTAGGTTTTTTTTTTTTTTTTTGCATAGTGTTCTGTCACTATGAACGTCAGATCTCTCACAAAAAAAAAAAAAAAAAAAAAAAATTAAAATATGCGATCTAACGCAAGGCCTATCCGCGCACGCTTTAAGCTGTGGCGGACCCGGGATCTAGTTATGACATTTTTCTTCTGTACCATTCATCCTAAGATATCATAACGTCATAGAAAAGGTAAAAAAAACGTAGTCCAAAATTCTACTTTAAGTATGGCGGATCTCAATAAGTGTTTTGCCATTACATGGCAGGCACACTTAATAAGTATGGTGGATTACAATAAGTGTTTTGCCATTACATGGCAGGCACACTTAATAAGTATGGCGGATTACAATAAGTGTTTTGCCATTACATGGCAGGCACACTTAACGAGTACTAGAGATGCGCAGATGGGCTTTTTCATCACCCTATTCCGCGTGTACACATTCATTATCCATCCGTCTACCAAATGCAATAATTATATTATCCTATTTATAGATCCGCACCGACCGCATGTCGAGTAATTATTGTTTCCCTGACGTTAGTTTTCTTAGTTGTGAGATCACAGAAATGCATTGTTTCTCCTTTTCCCGTGCAACGCTAAATTTTTTCACAGTACAGATTTTGTCCAAACATCACGCAAATCGCTACACAATAGCTCTATAGTCATTAAACAAAACGGGTCTTTCAGATTTTTCATATTCCATCCTGATTGGCTAAAAATGGCTTCCAAAGTTTGCAGGAGTGCTCCGTTTTGTACAAAATGCCTCAAATCATCAAATCAAGCATGTCTGTGCCAGCATGTTATGAAACCTCCCTCTGACATACAGTAGCTCTGGTCCAGAGCTTTGCAGGGAGTTCTAACGTGACCGTCTGATGCAAGGTGCAGATTCAAACGGCTCTGACACATCTCCACTCATGGACTTAACACAGCTGTTCTCCCCACTGTTTGTTTTTAAGAACAAAGTATTTTCTTTTTAGAAGGGCCGGGGCTCTCTCTTCCACCGCACGGCCACACAGCGCACATTTCTCCTCTCACGTCAATGAGGAAATCTCACACAAGCACGCACACACACATACACACACGCGAGCGGCACCCCCAGGGTCCTAACGCCCTTCGTATACAGCACACAAACACATAGGCAGGCAGACAGATGCACTTGTGTGTGTGTGCGTGTGTGTGTGAGAAATACTCTCTCTCATATAAAAATTGCGCTGTTATTCCACGACCCCAAAATACGGAACATAGTGCGTCCCGTAACAGTCAATACGGAACACGTCTTTTAGTTTCCAAATAAGGAACAATTCCGTATTTTACGGGACGGTTGGTAACCCTACCTTTGGAAAGTCAGGTTTTCATACTGAATTAACTAGTGTGTTCTTGTCTAAAGCCCGCCTTCCATATCCTGTGCTTTGCGCAACACACCATTTCTGTATCCACCCACCCAGACCCAGGCTGGATCAGCAAGTGACTTGATCTCAGTCTAGTTTAGACGCCACCAGATTGAGTCTCATCACATTTCAATGTAACATACGTACACCAGGGCAGTTATTATAATTCTCCAACCTATCAGTGACTAATCAATTTGCATGCGTGATCTACACCCAGCTCCCTGGGTTCACTACTGCGTTTGCATTTAATTGCAAAGCGATTATATTCTCTCGTGCGGATAAATACAGAAGTAGGGAACCTCTGGGGAACCCCTACCAATGTTCTAACCATAGACTGTAAACAAAATATGGACGAAGGGAGCCCTGATGTCACCCAATGGTTTTTACAGACCCGTTTTGAAGACACTATTACATTAGAAGAAGTTTTCCACCTTAACTTCTTTGCCACCGAGAACTGCAGAATCGATCCTTTGGGTCATGTGATCAGTGGCGACAGTAAGTGCGTGCTGTGGCCCGCCCTCTAGGCAGCCTACAGTTTAACATGGGGATGTAATTTTCATTCGAAACGGCACGGCTAGAAAATAAACCTTTGACCTGTCTTGTGAAACTGAATATATAATCACATGCCATTATAAACCACTAATATTTGATTCAGCGTAGCGATAGTTCATGTAGGAACGGAAGGCAGGAGGTTACATGCTAGCTCTCTCCCCCCCCTCCCATTCATTCGCTAAGTTACTTCATACATACTCCCACAAGTCAGTCTGTCTCTCCACGTTTAACCTCTTCATTCTCATTCGCTGCAACTCAGGCGGTGCTTTTAAGCAGCTATCTGTTGCACCGTTCATTCCATGTGCTTAAATCTGTCAAAGCCGGTCGTACAGCTGTCAGTGTCAAATGTCCTCCCTGTGGCATTTAATTTCATATTGTTAATAGGATGATTCTGTGGATTGTACTGTGGTTCTATGGATTGTACTATGATATGTGGTAGTTTAATTATGCATTGAAGGTTCAATGTTATGTTCATGTAATAACTATCTCATGCTCTGCTCTGGGGGGTTTGTGATCTCAGATTCTGTGTCATGCTTGCGCAGGTATTCTGCAATATCACATGAGCAGAGTCACAGGATATTGCTAGGATATTATGCAGTGGGAAACATAGGCACACATACATATCTTTCCACATTATGCACGCATGTTTTGTTTATTTTCATTTATTGTTTTGGCACTGTTTCTGTACGTCACAACGGCGGATGCCGGCCACTGGAGGCACGGCTATATAAGTGAACGTCATCACGCAGGGACAGGAGGAGGAAGTGTTGGCGGCTCGTTTGTTACGAGTTGCGGTTTGGGAGTCAGTAATATTCAGAACACACGGAGGCCACATCTCGACTAAAGAGTCAGAAGATAAGCGACGGATGGATAGCTCTGTCCTACTGTGCCTTATAGTTTCTGGGTGAATTGAGAAGAGTGGAGCTTCACGTACGAGAAGAAGTTACTGACTGTCCCACCGTAGTGATGTCCAGTGTCGTACAGAGAGTCAGAGAGACTAATACATAAATAGCACAAAAACCCTACGGGAGTAAAAAAAAGAAGAAAACAGAAAAATAACAGTAAAAATAACACACAGGTTATTGTCCCCGCACCTGAACATAGAAATATCCAGCATCTCGCTCCGGCTGTGCGGGCCAACGCCAGGGCACCACCGAACTGAATGCAATATCATTGCAAAACATTGTAAATGGTTAATCCTGAGCTGAGGTGTCTAAATGAACTTGCAAATTCCCAATTTTGGGGCGCATGCACAAAATTGTTCTTAACAATTAAGAAAATTCCAGAATGACAGGACAGTCATTCATGAAATAATGAATGTTAACAGAGTACCGTATCTTCCGCACTATAAGGCGCATCTGAATATAAGGCGCACCTGCAATAAATCAATAATTTTCATATATAGGGCGCACCGCATTATAAGGCGCATAGAATAGAAGCTACTGTAGTGGCTGGGGTTGCGTTATGCATCCACTAGATGGAGCTGCGCTAAAGAAAACAGTCAGATAAGTCAGTCAGTCAAACTTTATTAACAGAATTAATACAAACCAGCGTTCTTACAACACACATGAACCTAGACATGTAAGGTAGACCTTGTACCAGTGATATGTGCTGTCATGAGACTGTTATTTTTTTCTAATGCAAACTTCTAATAAAGTCTTCAATCAATCAAACAAACAACGGCTGTTTTATTTTTTCCCCAAGTACGGCCGTTTTATTTTTTCCCCAAGGTGTCGTCAGTGACGTAGTATTTTCGCGGCACAGTGTATCTTTTACCAACAGCCAGGTATAACAGGTCGTGCAACTTTTTATGACGTAGTTAGTGCATCCATGGAGGGGAAATTTTTTTCTCCAAGTACGGCTGTTTTATTTTTTCCCCAAGGTATCGTCAGTGACGTAGTATTTTCGCGACACAGTTTATCTTTTACCAACAGCAAGGTATAACAGGTAGTGCAACTTTTTATCACGTAGTTAGTGCATCCATGGACGGGAACTTTTCCCTGATTCAGTAAGGGAAACACATGGAAACACACAGGTAAAAGAAACAGTCTGATACCGCTAGCTACGGTAAATCAAACGTTAGTGCAATCACAATATAGTAACTCTGGAAATAGTGCAAAGCAATAAAAATATAACAATAACTCAACGTTGTTCAAACGTTAATGTCCATATTCACAATATCTCCCAGCCTTGTTCAGTTGTTAACACGTAAAAGAAACACGTAAAAGAAACACGTAAAGCTCACTTTTTCAGTTCATTCCCCATCAACGAATCCCTCGAATTCTTCCTCTTCAGTATCCGAATTGAACAGCTGGACGAGTACACGTACAGCATCCAACGTGCCCGGCTCCATCTCGTCAGACTCGTCAACAAATCCCTCGAATTCTTCCTCTTCAGTATCGGAATTGAACAGCTGGGCGAGTACAGGATCCAACGGCTCCATCTCGTCAGAGTCGTCATCCGAGGCGGTGTCGCTGCTGTTGTCCGGCAGGACAGTGCCAATTCCTGCCTTCCTGAAAGCTCGGACCACCGTTGAGACTGATATATCTGCCCAGGCATCCACGATCCATTGGCAGATAGTGGCGTATGTCGCCCGGCGCTGTCTCCCCGTCTTGGTGAACGTATATTCGCCTTCTGTCATCCACTGCTCCCACGCAGTTCGCAGTCTAGCTTTGAACGCCCTGTTGACACCAATATCTAGCGGCTGGAGTACTTTAGTCAATCCACCCGAAATGACAGCAAGCACCGAATTAGTGTTTTTCACTTGTTTTTTGACACCATCGGTGATATGGGCGCGCATGGAGTCGTAGATCAATAGGGACGGCGCTGTGTGAAAAAAGCCACCCGGTCTCTTTAAGTAAATTTCTCTCAGCCACTCACTCATCTTTTCTTCATCCATCCATCCCTTCGGGTTAACTTTGATGAGGACGCCGGCTGGAAACTTTTCCTTTGGCAAGGTCTTTCTCTTGAAAATAACCATGGGTGGAAGTTTCTGGCCATTAGCCTGGCAGGCGAGAACTACAGTGAAGGATGACTTCTCATTCCCTGTCGTGCGTACATTCACCGTTCTGGACCCCGTTCTCTCCACAGTGCGGTTCACAGGAATATCAAAGGTGAGTGGAACCTCGTCCATGTTGAAGATGTGCTCTGGCCGGATCTTTTTTTCAGTGATCTTGTCTTTGCAGTATGTGCGGAAAGAGGCCAGCTTTTCTTGGTAATCCTGTGGCAGTTGCTGCGAGACAGTAGTTCGTGCGCGGATGGAGAGATTACGTCTTTTCATAAAACGAAAGCACCAAGAAGGACCACCTCTAAATTCATTGATGTCCATGTCATGTGCTAGCGCTGTTGCCTTCATTCGCAGTGTGACTGTAGAGACGCTTCTACTTGCTGCTCTCTGTTCAACAACCCACTGTTCGAGTGTGTCCTCTAATTGTGGCCATCTCGCTTTGTTTCCGCGGAAACTCTTTTTAGTCTTCTTTACTTGGCGCAGGTCATCTTGTTGCTTCCTCCACTTTCGTACCATTGATTCGTTGACGTTGAATTCTCTCGCTGCTGCTCTATTGCCATGTTCTTCTGCGTGACTGATAGCCTTGAGTTTGAACTCTGCGTCGTAAGCGTGTCTCTTCTTGACAGGTGCCATTTTGGGGTGTTTATACACACACAAGTGGTGTGGGACTGGAATTTGCGGAATTCGCGGGTTTCCCTGCTGTTACTTCAGCGACGCCCCTTGACTACGGTAGCCACAATTAACCAATATTGATACATACGGTGGCCATAATGCAGTGATGTTGCTAGGTTTTCAATGTAATGGGTCCCCAATTACACGTCTCCCCCCCCCCCCTTCTATCGTTTTCTTTGATCTCCAATCTCCATATCTTCTATGTGTGTGTGACTGTGTACATTATATCCTAATGCAGTGGATCTCAATCCTTACAGGCAGCGACCCCCCAAAATAATCATATTTGAACTGGGGACCCCCCACCCTGAGAAGCGCTTGGAATTAGGAGTTGAAGCATTTAATTTAGTTTAACTCAGTTCCACAGATACATAGTCAAAATAGCAGATCTACAAGGTCGTGTTTTTTTTTTAATCTACAAGCTCACAACGCCTTGCTTGTAGATCGCCTCTTTCTTATATTATTTCACAATTTTGACCGTATTTATAGTATAGTTTGTTGATTAGTTTGGATGCAGTAATAGTATTTTTTCTTTTCTTTCTTGAGGTATTAAAAATATCTTAAAATTCCTTAAATTGTGACTTCACTGTCTTCTGGGGACCCCCCCCCCCCAATCATGTGGGGACCCCCCTGGGGGTCCTGACCCACAGGTTGAGAACCACTGTCCTAATGTACATTCTATTTTGCTACTTGTTGTAGTCACAAACTCAGAATACAGGGTACAAACTACAATATAAAGTTCATAATAATAATATGAAAAAGATAATGTAGGCCTACACTTCATAGGAGCAGAGATAGATAGGAACTAAAGAACAACAACGCTTGTGTCGCACCGAAAATAACGATCTGAAAACAACGTGTCGCGCGTCGGTGTTTCGGCTCGCGGGTCGGTTTGGTGCGCGGCCCGCGGCTCACTTTTCTGCGCGGCTCGCGGTTTGGTGTGCGGCTCGCGGGTCGCGGCTCACTTTGCGGCGCGGATCGCGGTTCGGTTTGGTTCGCGGCTCGGTTTGGTGCGCGGCTTGCGGCTGGCTTTGGGCGCGGCTCGGTTTGGTGCGCCGCTCGCGGCTCACTTTGCGGCGCGGATCGCGGCTCACTTTGCCGCGTGGGCCATAATTAACCAATATTGATACATATATTAGGCGCACCTGGTTATAAGGCGCATCCGCACTATAAGGCGCATTAACGGTGCGCCTTATAGTGCGGAAAATACGGTAAGTGACCAAGACATCTGATTTCACTTGTCATGCAAATTACTAAGGTATTCTACAAAGGGAGCTTTGCAGAATACTGAGTGGTCTGAGAACAATTTCAGATGCACAAGAACACCGCCAAAGCATATGTGACCCTGCTAATAAATATGGACAGGACCAAAATGTAGGATACAAAATAGCAATTATTTTTTTAATATAAAAATGTTACAAAATGGTAGTGGTACTTCTATTTATTTGCATAGAATGGGGAGACAAAAACATAACAAAAACATATCAAATCAAATAAGGAAGGAAAAGGAACAGCAGTCCATACAGATTCCACATGGACCTACAGCCATCGACAAAGCACATAGTTCACAATATGCACATGGCACAAAGCACACAGCATGTAATATATATACCAAGACAATATAATGCACTATACCATCTACAAAAGGTCACAGGTAATATAACAATAGACAAACTCTTTAACACTCAGAGTAATAGTGTAATAGTGGGACGCTACTGCCAGCAAAAACAAACAATTGTACTGACCTTTGAAAAATCATGGAATATTATCCGCGATCGCCGACCTCACGGAGATCGTCTCATTACACGCACGGGGGTCTCGGCAGTCTCGAAGGAAAAAAAAATCTGGACCCCTAATTGCTCCCGATGTGCAGGTTGGTGCCTTGCATGGTTTCCTCCGCCATCGGTGTATGAATGTGTGTGTGAATGGGTGAATGTAATGCACAATCTATGTAAAGCTAAGATAAAAGCGATATATAAACGCACCATTTACCATTTATTTTACATCCACAACAATTAGCACTAGAAATGGCACAGACCATTTCCCAGGTCAGCAGCTGCACCCAAACATCCCCCTCTCACCACACACTACCGGTGAGTGTGTGAGGACCCACAGATTGGCGATCTGCTACCTGCCTGTTCAGAAAGGCCTTAAATACCTGTGTCACTTATGACATCACTTTATCTCTGCCTCCCTCCCTCTAGGGGCCACACATAGCCTCCATTTTGTGTGAGCAAGGTAAATAAACCAATTAAATGACTGATCTGTGTATGCAAACATAAATCAGGACTCCAATTGAAAAATAGCAATTGAATAAAAATGTTTGTCGACTATACGCCACCTTTGTTTGAGAGGAACTTTTCTTTACAAGGCTACACACAGGTTCGTGATCAACCAGGTAAGTACTTGAGAACAACACAATTCAAACCCAGGAGGAAACTGATACCGACACAATGGATAAAATGGGTAAACATACATGTATTAATTTTAGTCCCTAATACAAGAGGCCTCTGTGCCATAAAATACAAATACAAAATGAAACAAATAATCCAGGACCAGCTCTGCTCTGAAGATTTGGATGCTATGGTTTAAAAGCTGTCTCGTTCTCGTCCCTCCTTTCCCTCTGCACACTCTGGATTCTCACAGGGTTTCCTCGTTGCATAGAACCTCACACTGGAGCCACTGTCTCTCTGTCCGTCTCTGTCGTGTGAGCGCTCTCCCTGTGTTCCTTTACCCACTCGATACACTTCGCTTCACCTTGTTTACGCACCGGTTCCTACACACTCAAGCTCCGGTGGTTTCCTCCCTCACCTGGCTCCTACATTACCTCTATAGCTCCGGTGGTTCATTCACACCTGGCTCACACCTCCTCTGTGTGTGTTCTCTCTTCCCTGTCTCTCTTTTGACTGACACCGCGCTCTCATTTATAGCAGGGAAGCTCCGCCCAGCTCCGCTTTCACTGGTCGCCTTATTCGGTCATTGCCACGGCTGTCAGTGTTCAAGTACTTAGGGCAGTGGAATGTGACCCAGGGACCAACAAACAATTATTGCATATACAGAAAACGAAAAATAATATAAGGGAAATCATCACATGCATGCTTTAAGAAATTAACTATGATGAATGTACAAATAAATAAATTACAGAAAAATAATAATAATAATTCGACCCTGTCAAATCCCTCCCCTCTTTTCCGTTAGCAGTCCCTGCAACTGACCTCACATATCCCCGTACCTGACAGGGGTTGTCCCAGCTTTCCATGCCCCTGTCTGTTCCTGTTCCGTACCCATCCTCGTTCCCCTGGTAACCACGGTGGTGTACCGGCCCAGCGGTCATAGACACGCTTACACTGCGCCTCCACCTCTCCCATTCTCTGACCTGTGGTTCTGTACGCAGTCCCCCTACGCTGCTGATGATCCTGAACCCAATCCCCCACTCCCATCCGGGTTTGTGAAGGCTGCAAGGGGGCCCGAGGCTCTACTCTGTCTCTCGGCAGACTGCAGGCAACACAACCCTCCTGGAAACGTCGTACCTTGCCCTCATGCCAGGCAAGTAGAAGTGCCGCCGGAGTTGCGCCAACGTCCAATTCAACCCTGCGTGCGCAGCGGCTACGTGTATCCCTCTCCATACCTCCTCTCTCCTGGATCCTGGACAGACAAGTTGTGAATATTTTTCTCCGGTATATTGATCAGTCTCTTTTCGATACAGTAATAGCTGTTGAGCCTCCTGGGACAAACTCCTCCTCTCCATCATGGTAGGGGGCTTCCTCCTCTCCACACACCTCATCACCACCTGAATGTCCTGGTCCCTGGTCTGAACTCCTGCCATTCATTCCCAGCCCACCTGTCTCCCCTAGCGGCCGGCGTCACTTCCACAGCCATCATAACTCTTGCTTCTATAACCGAATGCTCAGCCCCTACCCCCAGGACCTCGGCGACAGGGCGTTCTAGATTAACGGTGCTCGGTCGGCTCTGCAAAACCTTGCTATATGACCCGGCT
Organism: Gymnoscopelus braueri; assembly: GCF_963280865.1. Classification (NCBI taxonomy): domain Eukaryota; kingdom Metazoa; phylum Chordata; class Actinopteri; order Myctophiformes; family Myctophidae; genus Gymnoscopelus; species Gymnoscopelus braueri. Next base: position 44,020,508 of record NC_137611.1, read on the forward strand.
TCCCTACAATGGTGACGCATTGGCCCACCTCCCTCATCCCACTCATCTCTCTGGGGTGGCACACACCGGTGCTCAGGTGGAAGCGGAGTTCGAGGTCGCCCGTCGGATCTCACGCATCAGCTCCTTCGTCAGTCCTCGCATCTGTGTCTTGACGTCCTCCATTATTTCTCGCTTTAGATTCTCTCTCCAGGCAGAGTCCTGTGGTGGGTTTTGAACAGGTATAGGGTTAACAGCATGGAGGTCATTTCGGCAGCTCGCATACCTCCATGTTCTGTGTCTAACAAAAGGGCCTCTTAGCGTAATGCAGCGAAATCTTCCTCCGGATGTCGTCTGGTGTAGACTCTTAGGGCCAGGCCAAGTGAACCCTCAGACAGCCCCATAAGCAACTGGTCCCGGAGGACAGCATCGGAGGGGGCGGTGTCTGGGTCATATCGCCGCAGCCAGCAGCACAGTTCTCTAAGCTTCAAAATAAAGGACTGGTTGGAATAACGTGTTCCTTCCACGTGCTACGTCCTACCGGGGAAACTCCCCCCTGTCAGGTGACAAGAAGGTCAGTTGGCTCTCATGCATTGAAGGAAGCATGAGCTCGGCCCTGGCCTCCCTAGGCTGAAGGGGACTGGTGTAGCGCTGGTGTAGGGCTGGTGTAGCACCCAGGATCACTTAGGAAATTGGCACCGGGTGATAAAATGGGTTACAAAAATCGCGGGATAAAAAAATATATATATATAAATAAATAAATAAATAAAGGACTGAACACTCTCCCCTGAATGCTGGGCACAGCAATAAAACTGTGAACGTATCTTTGAAACAGGAACTGTTTCCCTGTATAAGGCGTCTAAATATTTAAGGATGTTCGCAACCGTGTCTCGTTCTGCCTCATCTACTACACTGATTTGCCGTTTAGCCTCATCTGTCAGTGTTTTTAGTACAACAGTGACTTTTTTTGCTTCAGTTAAATCCTGTGTACTTAATAACCCTTTGATCTGTTCATTCCACTCTTTATATTTTCCCTCACCTTCTGTACCTCCAAACTTTGTCAACCATGTGGCACCTGGATAGACCGGCATCATCATCATTGTCACTTTTTTTCAATACAACAAAAATCTAAAAACAAAAACAAACTCCGGCAGGAACCAGTTAACTCCATTTTGACGCTTTTTTTCATAAATCAGTGCTATTGAACACCCTTTACGTCTGTGTGTTGGTAAAACAAATATTGAACCAATGAAAAGCATTAAAAAGCGCTTCTGACAAAACCAGCTAACTGCAATAGATCCTCAAATGTTCTGCTAAACCAGCGAGTTAGCTGGTTTTGCTGACTCCAGGCTCCACCCCCTTTTGACCTCCAACCACATTGTGAGCTTGGAGGTCCATTCAGCTGTTCTTATCAATGATGAACAAAACCTCCCAACACCTTTTTTTTTATCATTTCCTGAAAAATTAGCATTTTGTGGTTTGTGTTGTTCTCTATACCCAGTCCTTCTGACGCAGACGCGTTGTGAGCTTGTAGATCTGCTATTTTTGATGCACAAAACAGTCCTAAGAAGCATAGGCACATAACTGCTGCCGTTGGTTGAAGTGAAAAGTAAAAAACTCATGCATTCAGTTTATTTAACATGGAATAACTCAGAAAAGTTCAAGCCTATCCTATGTATGTTCAACAACAACCACAGTTATTATGCCCATCCTTCGGGTCCCATTTTTTGGACCTGTGCTATGCTCTAATGCATACTAAGGCGTAGTGGCGGCTGGTGGGTTTTTCCCCAGGTATTGCTACACCAAAACTTAAGCCAAAAATAACATGTACTAGTTTATTTTGATAGGCCTAGTAGTAGTCATTCATTTGTGAAAGACAGACATAATAAATGGCATGAGCTAAATTTTAGATTAAGTACTACACCTTTTTGGCTAATAATAAAATACTGCTGCATTATATGATTCATATCCATCAGTGGCAAGTAACTAAGTACTTTTACTTTTGGTACTTTAAGTACAGCTTGATACCAATACTTTTGTACTTTTACTCAAGTCCATTTTTAATCACAGACTTTTACTTGTAACAGAGTATTTCTACATTGCAGTATTGATACTTTTACCTAAGTAAAACATTCAAGTATTTTGTCCACCACTGATATCCATTCACTGCAATAACAACAGTTGTTTTGTTTTATGAGTTAGGCTATTATTATGTTTACAATCTATGTAAGCATTTTACAATCCTTTATCATACAAACCAAACCGCGTGTAAATTGGTTGAGAACTCAGCAAGTTGTGGTGCTTTTCATGCAATAATAAGCTTGGTTTATACTTAGACGCACAACGGTATTGCGTGTCGAAAATCGCCGATCTACAAACGCACAACAACTCGCCTCCGCGACACTTGTGGTCTTGTACATCGATGATCCCGTTGTACGTCGAAGCATAACTCAGTCAGCATAGACATACTAGGCATAGAAAGTGAAGCTCAGCAGTTGGAAAGAGCAGCAGCAGCCAGTACAGTTCTAAGTGTATACTGTACATATCTATGCGCTGGACGCAGCAGACCTGCGTTCAGGGAAGCCCCATTCTCTTGCATTGAATGCACGTGAACACAAAACATTTTATGGTAGATTATACATTTCATTGACTAGTCATTAACTATATAATATGTACCTTGTTGGTTTGATCATTTAAATATATAAATACATTTAAGGTAATATTTATTCAGGGAAGATCTGGATTTAGGAGAGGCGGTCTCTGTTCCCTTTATTTTCTCTCCATTCTCCTCTCTTTTTCATCCAGATCACTGACTTTGGCCTTTCCAAGTTTGACAACTGGTCGACGCTTGCTCATTTCAAGGGGGCGGGAACAACAAGCTACATGCCTCCAGAGGCCTTCTCCTTGTCATACAAAGCCACCCCTACCTTTGATGTCTACAGGTATTCATTATTCCCTGTGGGATTGTCTGTGTCTATCTAATTATATCCTCAACTCAATCAACTCAGATGTCTGTTGCTGCAAGCCCTGTGAATGTCCAACATAAATCATGAACTGCTCATTACGTGTAGTGGATAGGCTTCATACCATTCAAGTAGAAAGTTCATGTTGTCATGTAGTCAAGTTGATCTTTCTGTTTTATTAGATTTTTTTCCCATTTATTTTTCTCCAGAAAGTAGATACATGTAGCTACTTATGTGCAAACTAACACGTAGGCCTACAGTATGTGTACAGTGACAAATACCCCAACAATATGGACATTTTATCTAGTTTGTTGTTTTTGTTTGTATTCTCAATTGGCAAATTAAACATGAATGCTATCTAAGGTAAATGCTGATGTTGCTAATGTCTCTCTTTTTATTTTAGCTATGGGATACTTCTTAGTTCCATTGTGAATGGGAAAGAACCATATTTTAGTAAGTGATTTTCTCTCTCTTATTTTGTCTTTCTTTGTCCTTTGTCTCTCCAGCAATCTCTCACTGCTTAAATCACACATTGCCTCTGACTCACATATGGCACTCTTTGGCTTAATGTTAATTCAACGATAGCAATGATTAGAAACACATTGTTTGACAAAATCACAAGTACCTAATCTCCTATAAATTACTAAGGATTCTCTTCAATTCATCCATCCCCTCCATCATCTATCCTACATTCTGTTCTCTCAGATAACCCCCACCGCCTCATAGAGTATCGGATCCTTAAGGGGGACAGGCCGTCCCTGGAAGAGGTTGACCCAAAGCCACTCGGCTGGAGGAGACTGGTACATCTCATGGAGGAGTGCTGGCACCAAGAACCGGATGAAAGACCTCTTTTTCCAGGTGAGAAGGCTGCCATGCAACAACCATCACTTGGATGGAAAGTTGTATAGTTTTAGACCTCCAACCCGCAGAGAATGCTTGGCGACACTGGTGAACTGATCACCAACGGGAGAACAATGAAAGGCCACTGAACACAATAGAATATACGAGAATATAATGGAGTAGAAAAGTTGGGACAGCAGCGCTTAAAAACTTGTGTGCAAAGCAGAGAGCTGAGTTCAACTACTGTTAACACTAAAAGTAGTTTAAATAGAGCACCGAAGTCCTGACGTGACTCGTTCATCCCCAGGTTTGCGGAAGTAATTTCTCTATGGAGAATAACATTGGGTCATCTTAGAATCGTCTCATATAAGAATTGTGGTCCAAAAATAAACACTGCGTGTCGGCGTTATTGTCAGGGAGGGGGTTCTGTATCGTTTATGATAGTCAGTCACTTATATTTGATACAGTCTGTTTCTGGCGAAAATGTAACTAATTCGGCGGAAGTAACATTAGCGTTTTCTCACCGTCAGTTGATGCTTCATATCCATAAGAGTCAACAACACGCCGGGGTCATTTGTTTATTTTTGGAACACAGTTCTTATTTGACGCGATATTAAATACGTCTATGGGATTCAGAACGGGGGTGGAAAACTGCGAACCAGGTAGACAAACAAAGGATGTGTACATGACGTCAGACTTCGGCGGTCTATTGGGTGTTTTTAGGCAGTTGCAATCATCAAACAAGCAGTTGCTAGGATGTTGATTCGGTAAAACAGGTAGTTTGTTCTTAGTCTGTGGTTGCTAACAGGGGTAACATTACTGAGGGACAAGGACTGTATACTGAGTCCATTGATTGATTGAATGGTAGATTGATTGATTGATTGATTGATTGATTGATTGATATTTGACTGATTTGATTGGTTGATTGATTGATTCTTTATTAGTCCGAAATGTAAACAGCATGTGGTACAGTAAGACATTAAAGCTAAAAGGATAGCAAAAAAGTCCTGAGGACTTGTTTCCATTCCTATGTATTTGATTAATCAAATAGCAAAACAAATGTACACAATAATAAATGTCATCAACAAACACAAAACATTATATGTACAAAGGAGATGGGAAAATTACCTCCCCTTGGTCTCCTGATAGATGTTTGTTCAGGCATTGACCAATCAGGAAAGGTGGCATGGCTAAGTTACACCAATGATGTGTATTATGATTGGACACTGAAACCAGTCCATTGACACACATGTTGTATATTAGACGCTGCATCTCAAATATGAGCTGTTTGACTTCCTCCCACACCATGCACAACAAACAGCACGATTGTATACATATGGGTACACTGTCGCACCGGGTCGGAAGTTGTAGGGAAGCTTTGAAAGTCTTTCGACCGTCGGATAGCAGCGGGCTGGTGGAGAGGAGGTAGAGCTCTCTGGTTGGCTGATGATGATGATGATGATGATGATGATGATGATGAAACGTTGAATTACTTTGTGCGCAAGGCTTGTGTGGTGAATAGCCTATCCTACAGTAGGCTACTCGGAACAGAAATGACAGGCTTCCATTTTTTCTAATCATTCTAGCTATTTATTGCTGCAGGCATACAGTGTGTATTGTTTCAATTAACATTAAATATGAAAGATATGATACACCAAAATTGTTTAAATACAGATGACCTTGTGCCCATGCCCTAAGCACCATGCAGTCTGTCGGTGTCGTGTCTCAGGTGCATTCAGAAACTTTGTTTCACACTTTCCAACCGTCTGATCTCCCGACTTCATTCGACTGCTAGTCTATACAGTAATCTGTAGTAGTCTGTTTGGTGGAGAGCTACCTTAGGACATACTTAGTGTAATTAATACTTAACTAATAGGTCATAATAATATTGTTTTCCCTTGGAATACATAGGACCTCAATGGAAACAAGTCCACTAGGACTTTTTTTAGTAAATCCTTTCAGACCAAGTGTATGACTGTACTCGTGCTGTTTGCATTTCTATCTAATAAAGTATTCAATCAATCAATCATTCCTTGGGTCATTACACAACTCCCCAAATAGGCTACGCCCGTTTCCACCTGTAGTCAAGTGATCAAGATGTATCTTTCACATTTCATTCCGATTGACTATGATTGGCTTTCAATGTTTGCGGGAGGGGAACGTTTTAAACGACATGCCACAAGCCAGATGTTGTGCCAGATTACATCCTCTCTGTTCTAAGATGGCAGAACAGAGAGGAGAATAGAAGAGTGGTGGAATAGAACAGCGTTATAGTCATGGTTCTAGGAATCAACTGCAGTCTGTCTGATAAACTGAATCTACTGTTCCCAGAATGCACTGCTGTGACAGAAGCCCTCTTTGAGAAGCACAAGTCTGGGATTGAAGATGCCGTCCATGAAGTGGTAAAAGAGCTGGTAAGGAATACACACAGTCAGCACTCACTTTAAAACAATACCATCTTACAAGTGGTAAAGGAGCTGGTAATGATGATGGTAATGATTATCTATCTATTCAAATGTGTTTGTCTTTTTTTCTTTCTTTTTTTCTCCCTCTCTCCAGGACCAACAGGAAACAGGTATGTGCTTATTCTCAATGATGATCTTTGTAAATCAAGGCTCGAGATTCATTTTATTTGTCATTTACATGATTGCACATGAAACAAAAATCGTACTCAGGACCAGAAGTGTACAATAAAATAACTATCAATAAATAAAACAATAAGCACACAATCCTAAAGTGCAGTGAATTCAAACTGAGCAGCATATTAAGAATGGTAGCATCCAGCATGTATCAAAACGAGATAACATGTACAGCATGACATACTGTATAACAGCACAGCAAGGCAGAACAGCCAAAGTGCTTTTATTGGGGCTAGCTGGGAGGGAATTCGGCCAAAATCATCAAGATCATGCACTTGGTGACAAGTTTTAGATTTTTTGGTGATATCTGACGTTCATATTGACAGAAAACTCTCCACAGTGTTTGTGTTAGATGTGCCCTTCCGGAAGTCTCGCAAGACGAGATTTCACCCGTGATTTCATCCAAGTCCGCTTGTAAACACTACAGCGGCCCATTTGAGACAAAAAAACTGTGGCGAGGTTTCTGTCATCATATCACCTAAAAAATAAATGGAGCGATTAAAAATATGCGATTTAGCGCATGGACCGTCCGCTCATATTTTTAGCTGCGGTGGACTAGGGATGGAGTTATGAAAATGTTCTACTGTACCACTCGTCCTATGATATAATAACATCATATAAATGTGAGGAAAAGGCTAGTCCGTAATTCTCCTTTAAGGTTAGCCTCCGTCATTCCAGCTGCACAGAGAAGCTGGATTGACGATCTGCCCACAAAGTCCCTGCACCCAACTTCCAAAGGGTGGTTGCAGCCAGACCAGGTCTTTGCACTCTGCAGCCAATTCGGAATACTTAAACGGACGGTTCACCCAAAAAAGTTCTTATTTTCAATCCAGAGACTCCACTTGTCATCACATTATTGGCTTAGGAATGCGATAAAACCAAAAAAGAATCTCTATCCCTTTAACCCATTAACTGCCAGAGGTATTTTCATATTTTTTTAGCCAGTGCCAGAGTTTTTCATTGGAAAAAAAAAAGTACTCAGGAGCCGAAATATAGACTTTTTAAATTTTAAGTTAACAAGGAAGTGGATAGGAGTCAAGATCTTCAACTAATCATATCTCCTTGGTCTTTGGGTGAAATTGGAAAAAAAAAATATTAAAAAAAAAAACTTCACGTAGATCTACGCGATTGGCACGTGGCGGCTTTAAATCGGTTTGCGTAGATCTACGTGATTGGCAGTCAAATGGTTAAGCTGCTTGAGCTCAGCTGAGTGTTACGTTATCTGAGGCTGGGGGATGGCTTGATTCCAAACCACTGGGCGAGGTTTCTGGGACAGGAAAGGGTGTCATATGCTGCCCTTATCTGGAAGCTGAGTTGTGTTTGTGGAGTTCACCTGCTGCTGTTGCTTATTATGCACCTTACAGACAGTGACCTGGGGCCTATTACATGAAAGGAGAATTAAACTAGAAAATGTGCTCCTCGGAGCAGAAGTCTCCGCCAGCAGACCCGTGCTATTTTAATAGCACGGGTCGTATTGGTAGAACGGGTCGTCTTGGTAGAATGCGCGTGGTTTTTGGTGACATAAATGGCCTTTTGAAGTGACACACCTATTTATAGGATTTTATTTCGTCATGCGTCCCTCTAGCCAATCAAAGGCATTGGTGTCAACATATTGACACGTGTCACGTGGAGCTTGACCAATGTTAGCTTGGCTAGGGGCCATGCTAACACACGGCGGGACGAAGCAAAAACATACTCTTAATTTCATTCCTTCTCTCTGTTTCTTAGCTTTGGCCTTCTGCGCCTTTGCGTCTTCATCAGGTTTCAGATGCTCATTTGCTGCTTCTTTAGTTTGCATAATGGGAGTTAGTTACATTGTTTGATCTCAGCCTCCTATTTATATATTTATATTACATATTGTGATGTCACGTAAAACTGACCAATGTTAGGTGTTCTCAGAGGAACACACACACGCACGGACGGGTGATTTGTACTGCAAGGTACTGTTGGTAGAATGTGCGTGGTTTTTGGTGTTCTGCAGGGGCGACTGAATATGTAGTGTTTGCATCTAAAGAATGTTCTTCTTGAAGCAATGTGTCATATGGGAGTGGTCGTAATTGACTGGTTTGTTCAAATACTTGTCTGTCTTCTTCATCTTCATTGTTGTCTTGAACAGTTTCAGCAGTTGATTGGCGTGTTTGATCTATGTCAGTTTTCTCTAGTGCTACATAATGTATTTGATCAAGGTGGCCAATTGTTACAGTATTAAGACTTCGGCCTTGTTGTTGTGGGATCAATTCAACTCTATAGTCCTCTTCTGTGTTACTGTTGTAGATGAGTATGCTTTCTTAGCTTTGGCCTTCTGCGCCTTTGCTTGACCAATGTTAGGTGTTCTCAGAGGGACACACACACGCACGGACGGGTGATTTGGACTGGAAGGTACTGTTCCAATCAAGACTGATTAATCCTGTCTTACCTCACTTCAAAAAACGTAAACGTTTTTTTGAAGTGACACACCTATTTATAGGATTTTATTTCGTCATGCGTCCCTCTAGCCAATCAAAGGCATTGGTGTCAACATATTGACACGTGGAGCTTGACCAATGTTAGCTTGGCCAACAATGTTTGCTCACACACGGCGGGACGAAGCGAAAACATACTCTCCACCTACGGCGGAGACAATAAGCCTGGATGTAAGTCAAATCCAGGTTTGATAAAGTCTGGTCCGTACAGCCTGGTTTATTCCGTTCCATGAACGGCAAGCCAGGCTGAAAAGGAGCTACTTTGTCGAGCTAGACTTTGTCAAACCAGGCTGTGTCGAGCCAGGATGGTAAAGCCAGGCTTCACGTATTCCTGTAAAAGACCATGAAAGTCGAATCCTTGAACTTGACCAATCATGGAGCCCAAAACCAGGGCGGCGTTCTTCTCTGTGGCTGAACAGCAGCACTGCAGCAGCTCATGGAATCATACAAGGAAGTAAAATGTATAATAAGCAAGAAAGGAAACACGGCCGCAATAAATACAGATCCAGGGAGAAAGTGTGGCAAAATATTGCCGACAAATTAAATGCACAAGTCGTCCAAAAATATACAATTCATTTATGTACAAGTCCATAAATATATAATTCAACTAGAAAAAGTGCTCCTCGGAGCACAGGTCTACGCCAGGTCAGGTATATTATTGTGGCCTCCTGGTGGCGCTATAATAGGCCAAAGTGAAAAGGGTGCCATTTCTTCTTAGGCCTTTCACGACAATCGGACACTGCATTCATGATTTGAGGCATTTTGTGCCAAAAATGTGTTTTCCTAAATTAGACCTGCTGGTGGCGCTATAACAGGCCAATGTGAAAATGGTGTCATTTCTTCCTCAGCCTACTGGGAATGCGCGTGTAAAATTTCACGGAAATCGCAAGCTGCGTTCATGATTTGAGGCATTTTCTTCAAAACGAACCAATCCTGCAAACTTTGGAACTCCACGGGGGTACACGGGGGGCCGGGGGTACACGGGGGGCAGGGGGTCCACGGGGGTGCGGGCGTAAACGGGGCGCCGGGGGTCCACGGGGGTCGGGGGTTCCACGCGGGGCCAAGGGTCCACGGGGGATCCTACGTTGTTGTTCAGAAGCATGCACTGCTATGTCCAGCTAAACCGGGGGTACACAGGGGGGCGGGGGTCAACGGGGGTCCATGGGGGGCCGGGGATAAACGGGAGGCTGGGGGTCCACGGGGGTCCCCGTGTTGACGGGGACCCCCGGCCGCCATAAGACAATTCTTTTTCGGGCTTGTACTATAGATCTTCGATTTTCGCATAAGATTTAAATAAGCTTAATGAACCGTAAAGGCAATAGGATTAGTTAAACCCGGCAGTTAGCCTGGTCTGGACCAGGCTAACTTCACAGCTAAATCTCCATGGTAACTAAGGTAGGATTGCTTCAATTTTCTTTTGTGAAACCGAGTCATGGATACATTTATCCAGGGTGAACTGGCTAAACTAATCTGGCAAGATAATTCAGCTTTCATGAAACCAATTCATGGCTAATCCTGGCTAAATTAAGCCAGGATAGGTGTTAAATCCAGGCTTAACCCCTAATTCTGCTTTCGTGAAATAGGCCCCTGGATTTCATATTCAAAACAGGGCCATGCACATATCCTACAACAAATTACTACGCACTTCTCATCGGGATGATGAGAAGACTCTTGGCACTTCTCAGAAGTGCCAAGAGTCTCCCACCCTGTTATTATTGTCTCCGCCGGAGGCGGAGAGTATGTTTTCGCTTCGTCCCGCTGTGTGCCCCCCCCCCCCACCCCCCCTAGCCAAGCTAACATTGGTCAAGCTCCACGTGACAATATGTTGACACCAATGCTTTTGATTGGCTAGAGGGACGCATGACGAAATAAAATCCTATAAATAGGTGTGTCACTTCAAAAAGCCATTTATGTTTTTGAAGTGAGGTAAGACAGGATCAATCAGTCTTGATTGGAACAGTACCTTCCAGTACAAATCACCCGTCCGTGCGTGTGTGTGTCCCTCTGAGAACACCTAACATTGGTCAGTTTCACGTGACATCACAATATGTAATATAAATATATAAATAGCTTAGACAGGAGAGGCTGAGATCACACAATGCAACTAACTCCCATTACGCAAACTGAAGAAGCAGCAAATCATCATCTGAAACCTGATGAAGAAGCAAAGGCGCAGAAGGCCAAAGCTAAGAAACAGAGAGAAAGAACACTAAAAGATATATCTTTTACCCTACTGTATCTCATTAGATACAGTAGATACATGTTTTACTATTTTAAGTAAGAATTAGAACATTCCTAGAGAACTATGGTTAAAGATAGGGTAAGTGATTTCATTTGATTAAAATAGCACGGGTCTGCTGGCGGAGACTTGTGCTCCGAGGAGCACATTTTCTAGTTAATATTGAAGTACTACACAATTTAAGAATATGTTATAACTGATTCCCACCCTTGTGGTAAATGCACCTCAGTGCATTTTTCAAACCCTCATTTAGCGACTTGCTCAGGCAAACCTACGTTGTTGTTCAGAAGCATGCACTGCTATGTCCAGCTAAACTACAGTATGCCCAGGTCAAACACCTGATTGTTGGTGAGTCCCTGATTTCCATGGTGTTATTGACCCCAAATGAGTCGATAAAAATACTACCAGTTTAGCTTGGCTGATGAATAGCAAGGTAGATGGGCTTTCCAGAATGCTTTTTATCTTTCTCAATAGATCCTCATCATCACCAATATGCTCAATGTCAATACTTGTTTTGTTTTGCACAGATATGGTAATTAACAGTAGTTTTGTTCTTTTCCTCTTAGGAAGTGAGTGATGCTGTGGAGCAGGAGTTGTGTTGTCCGAGCTGTGCACGGCCTGTTCCTCCAGTCTCCTCCTGTACTTCCATACTTGTCCACCAGATGTCTTCTCACCTTGTCCTTTTGCTTGTAATCCCTGTATTAATTGCACATGTGTTGATTACCCATCGCCTTCACCTGTTAGTGAATTTAAACTGTGTCAGTCTTTGTCCAGTGCTGTCAGCAGAACATCAGAAAGGAGGACAGGCACAGCAAGTAAAGGACCCCCAAATTGATGTGCATCATAGACACGGACCCCCTTCTCAAAATATTTTTTTGCCAGGGACCCCCCAAGATTATCCAAGATTTTTCAAAATGTTTAGAAAATACAAGCTATGAGCTTGTAGATCAGTTACTTTAGAATATAGTGTAAAATAGGTTTAAAGGGGTTTAAACTGATTTTGATGCTCTATTAACTATTTGCTGGGGACCCCCTTTACTTAGGGAACCAAATGTCACATAAAGTGAATATTATATGCATAGTCTGCTATGTGCATGCGCGCACCGGTGTGTGTGAGTTGTGGCTGAATGGCATATGGAAATAAATCAGTCTGGTGGTGTACGCTGTCAAGCGTGTGTCAGAGTGTCCTGTGTGTTCTAATCTAAAGTGATAGTCCATGAGCCAGACAAGATTTCATTATCGAAAGAGTGGGCAAAACCATACCTATATTAAATTGTTTATAGGGTCAATATAAGTAAATAAATATATGATAACCTTTCCACAGGAGCAGCTTTTTCATATTTATCACATTTTGTTATTTTCCCCATACGTACATGACAGGTGAAAAAATTACAACATTTAAAAAATAGTTATCATAATGAAACTTCCCCAGTAGATTACTTACATGAAGATAATGATTTATCGTATTACAAGTTTTCTGAAATTGTATATTTAAATATGCAAATTAGGCATTTAGTCCATGAGCCAGAGCCCCAAAATTGAGTTAAAACAAAAAATTGTTTTATGTTTTTTTTTATTATTATTTTTTTATTAAAAAAAAATTTGTGGACTGAAAAAAAAAAAAAAATTCAAAAAAAAGTTTAAAAAAAAAAAGTTCTAAAAAATAAAAATAAAATGTTTTATTAAAAAATAATTTGTGGACTGAAGTTGGTTTGCTTCCACAATCCATAATGATGCATTTTCGAACTAAATTAATTAGGCTATCTGCACTTCCACAACGTGTACTGTACATATATACAGCCCACTGTAGGCTGACATTTTTGGGGGGTTTAGCTATGGACCCCAAAGCTCCAAGCTCCACCTTAGCGCCGCTAATGGAGCGGTTTCAGAAAAGAAAAATGAAAAAAAATTAACCGAAAAAAAAGGCGTGTCTGTCTGTCTATTAATCTATCTATCTATCTATCTATCTATCTATCTATCTATCTATCTATCTATCTATCTATCTATCTATCTATCTATCTATCTATCAAACTATCTATCTCCAGCAATGTACCGCTCAGCAACATGTTGTTCAACAAATAGCAGATCTACAAGCTCACAACAACTGTTATTGTGAGCTTGTAGATCTGCTATTTTCAAATAGCGTATGTATAAAATATGTCTGAAATGGTTAGTGATTAATAATATAATAATTTATATCTGCGAAGTGTAGGATTATTATAATTATTATATTACAACTAAAGTAAGCGCATCGGTTAGTGGGATTGAGTGCGCTTCCATGCACGGCCTGGGTCTGTCTGTCTATCTGTCTGTCTGTCTGTCTGTCTGTCTGTCTGTCTGTCTGTCTGTCGGACGGGAAGATACGTAATTCTCATCTCTGCTGATGTATTAATTGGATTTCCCTACCGCCCACTCTTATCCACCCTAAGTGCCCACTCTTCCAAGTGTCCACATGTCCCTAATGCCCACTCGTCCAAGGTACCCAGTTAGCCCTAGTGCCCAGAATGTTTTGGTGTCCCCCTATTCTGGCTGTTACCGTTACTACATAAATACACACTGCAGTTATTTCCACACAGCCTACAATCTATCTATCTATCAATTTATCAACAGTTTAGCTGTTCATTCTTGCGCGATCTTCAAACGGAGGTATCCAGAGGTTCATTCATTTCATTGGTCAAATGCAACAGCTTCACAAATCTCGTGCTCTCTCAATCTCTCTCTCTCTCTCTCTCTCTCTCTCTCTCTCTCTCTCTCTCTGCGTCAAATAAATCAAATAAATAATTGTATTGTGTGAGCTTGTAGATCTGCTATTCAAAGGATTTTTATACATTTGAAAACTTGTGAAATGGGACCTTGTGCATAACGAGTACTTTTACTTTTGGTATTTTAAGAACATTTTGATACCAATACTTGGGCTTTGTAGGATACTTTTACTCAAATTTGAATTCTTGACTTTTACATGTTACAGAGTAGGCCTATTTCTACATTGCAGTATTGGTACTTTTACTTTAGTAAAACATTTGAGTAATTTTTCCACCACTGATGCGTATACTATTCATGTGAGATGTGACAAGTGGGTTAATTAGCGAGAAAACATCTGAGAAACCTGAGCATGTGAGCGTCTCTGAGTAGGCCTACGTGATTACTGACCCGTCAATCAAAGTGTGCGCAAAAGTGAGCTGTGACAGAACATCAACATTCATGTAATAATAATAATAATAATAATAATAATAATAATAATAGTAGTAGTAGTAGTAGTAATAATAATAATAGCATAATAATGATAATAACAATAGCGTAATAGTAGTTGTAGTAATAATAATAATATGGGTAATAATAATAATAATAATAATAATAATAATAAGTGTAATAATAATAAGGGTAATAATAATAATATTAGTTTTATTATTCTGAATACAACATTAATGGACTGAACCAGTCTGTCTGTCTGTCTGTGTGTCTGTCTGTCTGATCTAAATTATTATATTATGAACCATACACTAACCACTTCAGACCTATTTTATGCATACGCTATTTGAAAATAGTAGATCTACAAGCTCACAATAACCGAGCTTGTAGACAGATCGATCTACAAGATACATACATAGATAGACAGACAGACAGACAGACAGACAGACAGACCCAGGCCGTGGAAGCGCACTCAATCACACTCCCGATGCGCTTACTTTAATTGTAATATGATAATAATAATTATAATAATCCTACACATCGCAGATATATATGAATCACTAACCAATTCAGACATATTTTATACATACGCATACATTATTTGAAAATAGCAGATCTACAAGCTCACAATAACAGTTGTTGTGAGCTTGTAGATCTGCTATTTGTTGAACAACATGTTGCTGAGCGGTACATTGCTGGAGATAGATAGTTTGATAGATAGATTGATAGATATCTAGATAGATTTAGAACAGCCGCACCAGAAGACTGCAGATATGGTCGATGGATCGGAAATTGACGTTGGTGCCATGAAGGATCGACTACGTCGGCGGGTCGGTATGGGGGAGAAAATTAATTCATGACTGATAGATAGAGTGGCGGCCTTTCCTATGTTTCAAACGTTTCAATTGAAAAGGGTGATTTTTTTTTTTGAATAGGCCTACATTATTACATTATTATTATAATTTTTTTTAAATATTTTTTGACTTGCATCCCAGTCCGGGGCCCGCCTCTGGCTGGCCGACGTCCAAGAATTTCATGCAAGAAGAGGATGTAGATCTGATTTAATCAGGGCTCAGCTCAAGTGAATCATGTGAGTGAGTTGTTTTAGCTGTCCATGGTGGAAGTGCAGATAGCCTAATTAATTTTGTTCGAAAATGCATCATTATGGATTGTGGAAGTTTTTTTTTTTTTTTTGCGGGGGGGTGCCCCATATGCACCCCCCCGCAAAAAAAAAAGTTAGATAGATAAGATTTATATCTCTGCATCATTATGGATTGTGGAAGCAAACCAACTTCAGTCCACAAATTATTTTTTAATAAAAAAATAATAATAAAAAAAACTTTAGATTTTTTTCTTTTATTTTTTTTATTTATTTATTTATTTATTTTTTGCGGGGGGGTGCCCCATATGCCCCCCCCCCCCCCCCCCGCAAAAAAAAAAAAATGTTAGATAGGATTTATATCTATTTTTCGGAATGGCAGGGTTTATTCCAAGTTTTCAAAACCCCCCCACTCCTACACCCCCCCATTCCGAAAAAAAAATTCGGAATGGGGGGGTGTAGGAGTGGGGGGGGGGGGTTTAGGAATGGAGGGGTGTACCCCGGAGGGGGTTCCAAGGGGTCCCCTAAATTGAGTAATTATAGCATCAATATAGAACAATAATTTTAACCGCTTTAAACCTATTTCATACGTTGGCCATTCGAAAATAGCCGATCTACAAGCTCACAAAGCTTGAAAAAGTATGGGGGAAAAAATCATTTCGGGTCCTTGACATCAGAATGTTTGAGAACCACTGATTTAATTGAAAACGTACCAACCCTCACCTAACCTCCCCACAACAATAATATGAATTAATATTAATTCAATATTAATTCATAATGTAATATTAATTATTAATTATTCATATTAATAAAACATGAAATGACTGATCTGTCTTCTCATGGGCATGTTACGTTAGCGACGCCCACCCACCGTCTACCCACTGCAATTTTAATGGATGAATTGAGGTGTGCCTTGATATTTTGACGTGTCCATTGGTGTGCCTTGGGCAGAAAAGGTTTGCATGCAGCAATGTTGCAATCATCAGAGACTCAAGAATGTCTTCTATCCTGCAGTGGAAAAAACTAAAAATGTGAGTCTGATCTCTCCAGGTGCGTTCACATTGGCTTCTTCAGTGAGTACAGCTGTTTGTTGAGGAGCTTCAAAAGGAACGATCCTGTGGATGGGTTCGTACAGCTCCTCCTCCACATGGGACGTCAGCCTTTGAATCTGCCAATCAGTTTGCTGCAGGAGGTAGATAAAGGGGCATTGCTGATGCTGATTATGCTGAACACACAGATACTGTACATACACAGTGGTGGAAAGTAACCAAGTACATTTACTTAAGTATGTACTTAAGTAAAATGTTGAGGTATTTGTACTTTACTCGAGTATTTCCAATTTCCAATACTTTTACTTCTATTCCACTACAACTCAGAGGCAAATATTGTACTTTTACTCTGCAATTATTTGAAAACCCAGGGTTACGTATGTAACCCCGATTTTATTAGTAACGTAAGTGAGGTACTTACTATGGGATATCATCGCCCCCTGGTGATTGCACAGAGCAATTACAGGACTCCCGAACTCCAATTCCTATTGGATAGGGTCGTGTGACGCAAAACACCGGCGACCGGTTGTGGTATAAATACCACTGCGTCACATGGACGCCCTCTGAAACCTTCCACTCTGCACGCCACACTGCGCACAGAGGGGGTTAAAAACGTAAGTACCTTACTTACGTTACTAATAAAAACTGGGGTTACATACGTAACCCTGGGTTATTATGTCGTAAGCTGCAGTAAGATACTTACTATGGGACACATAAACGTCCCCCGGGGGAGCCCATGTTTAACCAACCCTACCCAAATGCTTGCCCAAGGCCGCAGGTCCTGCCCTTGGCAAGACCATGGCCCCCAGGCAACCCAGACCCTTCGGGTCAGGATGCAAAAGGATTTATGGCAAGACCTTGACAGACATAAGTCCTGTCCCTAGTCACCAGCCCGGACAGACCCTGGTCTGACCGGCCCATGACAGAGAAACCAAGGCCTCCTCCTCCCAGACCATGCCTAGCTGGTCTAGAAAGGGCTTGGAAGGCCAGCCAGGCAGGGAGAGAGAAGCATGCCCCCAGGCATGACTCGCATTCCCTACCCTGAACCGGCTGCTGCCTACAAGTAGGAGGAAACCACATGCCACCAGGCATGTCTGTGTTTACCTAACTTTGGAGGCTGAAAAGGCCAGCCAGGCAGGGAGAGAGAACATGCCCCCAGGCATGCCTCGCATTCCCTGACCTGAACCGGCTGCTGCCTACACGTAGGAGGAAACCACATGCCCCCAGGCATGTCTGCGTTTACCTCACTTCGAAGGCCGAGAAGGCCAGCCAGACAGGGAGAGAGAACATGCCCCCAGGCATGCCTCGCATTCCCTGACCTGAACCGGCTGCTGCTTACAAGTAGGAAGAAACCACATGCCTTCTTGCCTAACTTTAGTCAGCCACTACACCCAAGATCGTGCGTGCCATCTCAGATGCCGCCACGTCCAGGCTGTAGAAAGATGCAAAGGTCAAGGGAGACGACCAGTTAGCCGCAGAGCATATCTCCTGCATCGACACCCCTTTGTAGAGGGCCCAAGATACAGCTACACCCCGAGTAGAGTGGGACCTCAGTCCCAGCGGGACAGCGGCACCACTACTCACATATGCCAACCGAATCGCCTCCACGATCCATCTGGACAGAGTCGGTCTAGCCACCGCCTTCCTCTGACCCCGGCCAAAGGAGACGAAAAGCTGAGACGACTCACGGCCGACCGCCGTCCTCTGACAGTAGAGCCTCAAGGCTCTTACTGGACAGAGACAGTGCAACCGTCTATCCTCTGCCGAAGTGAACCACGGAGGATGGAAAGCCCCCAGTTCCACTGGGGCCCTGGCAACCGCGCCGGTCTTAGACACAAAAGCCAAGTTGGGTTTCAACAAAACCCTCTTGCCGTCGTCTGAAAACCACATGCAGTCCTCGCTCACAGAGAGCGCTTGCATGTCACCGACGCGTTTCGTCGTACAAAGGGCCACCAGGAGCACCGTTTTGAAACTCACGATCCTCAGATCTAATGTTTCAAGAGGCTCAAAGGGGGGCCGACACAGTGCGTCCAGCACCACAGTCAGGTCCCACTTAGGGAACAAAGGTCTGTTCACTGGCCTAGCACGCTTGGCGCCGGTCATAAACCGTCGCACCAGCGAGTGCATGCCCACCGACTGGCCATCGAACCCATCGTGGCAAGCGGAGATGGCTGCCAGGTACACCTTGATGGTGGAGAAGGCCAAATCATGGTCCAACCTGTCCTGCAGGTAGACCAGAATGCTTCTCACAGGGGCCTGAAAAGCCACCACCGGAGGTGATTGCTCCAGGCACCAGGTCTCAAACATATTCCACCTAACGTCGTACTGACGTCTGGTAGAATCTGCCCTAGCCCCCTGTATAGTGGCTACCACTGCAGGGTGCAGGCCTTGCGAGTTTAGACTCGACCTCTCACGGGGTAAACCCACAGGTCCAGAGTCTTCTTCTCGTGGAAAACCTTGTTCCCGCCTTGTCTCAGAAGGTCTCTGAACAGGGGGAGAGGCCACGGCTCGTCGTAGAGGAGGGGAGAGATCTCCGTCCTCCACGTTCCCCATGCTGGCGCTACCAGCAGAAACCATTCCACCTTGGGTCCTGATCCTCTCCACTGTCGGACGGATCAGACCCAGGGGCGGAGCCCCCCTCTGGACAGCAGGACCGCCCGCTGTTCAGGTGGCCCGGCACGTGGGTGGCGCGCAGCTGTGCCAAGCGTTGCACGCTCCA
The DNA here is from genome assembly GCF_963280865.1 of Gymnoscopelus braueri. Taxonomy (NCBI): domain Eukaryota; kingdom Metazoa; phylum Chordata; class Actinopteri; order Myctophiformes; family Myctophidae; genus Gymnoscopelus; species Gymnoscopelus braueri. The sequence continues at coordinate 44,039,683 of NC_137611.1, forward strand.
GAGCATCAGCTCACGTGCTAGCCTGTCCAACACAAGGGAACCCAAGCCTCCTTGTTTGTTGACATAACACATCGTTGTGGTATTGTCCGTTCTGACCAGGACATAACACCCCATGATGTGGCTCTCGAAATGTTTGAGAGCGAGGAAGACCCCCAGCAGCTCCAGGTAGTTGATGTGGGCTCTCCTCTGGGAGGAGTCCCACAACCCCCGGGCTGAGTAGCCTTCGTGGACAGCCCCCCAACCTGAGAGGCTGGCGTCCGTGGTGATCACCTTCCAGGACACTACCGCGCCTATCTTGACCCCTTCGGACAAGAAGGTCGCCCGTGTCCACGGTTGGAGTGACATTACACAGCGTGGTGACACTACCACCTTCCGAGAGCCCATGGAGTGCGGTATCCTCAGAGACCGCATCCATCTCTGGAAAGGTCTCATGTAGAATCTGCCCAGCTGGATCAGATGTATGGCCGAGGCCATGAGACCTGCGGCTTGCATGCATGTTCTGTACGTGACCTTGCGCCCCAGGCGCATGGAGCGCACACATGCCAAGAAGCTCGCTATCCTGTCCTGGGACAGGCGCGCCACCATCGTGGTGGAATCCAAGGATATCCCCACGAAGGTGGCTTGTTGGGATAGAATCAAAACGCTCTTCTGAGCGTTGATTGTGAACCCCAGGGACTGCAGGTGCGCAATGGCCACCTCTGTGTGCCGCGCTACCTTTTCCCTCGACTCCGCTGCCAGCAGCCAATCGTCTATATACGTCGCCAGACGCAGACCCTGCTGTCGCAGCGGAGCTATCGCCCCCTCTGTGCATTTCACGAACACCCGGGGGCTCAGTGACATGCCAAACGGGAGCACCGTGTACTCGTACACTTTGCCTTCGTAGCCAAAGCGCAGGAACTTGCGGTGCGGCGGGTAGATTGGGACGTGAAAGTAGGCATCCTTGAGGTCTATACTCGTCCACCAATCTCCTTGATGTATCGTTTGCAACAACGTCGCCGTTGTGAGCATTCGACAGTTGAAGACCTTCAGAAATCTGTTCAAACCCTTGAGGTTCAGAATAGGTCTTACGCCCCCCCTATCTTTTTCTCCGGGAAGTACTCAGAATAAAAACCCAGTCGGTTCTGATCCGGAGATAATTCCCTGATTGCACCCTTGCTCAGGAGAGCCAAAACCTCTTCCCTCAGCGTTATGGCCGCTTGGCCTGACGCTCGGGAGAACACTACTTTGGTTGTTAGTGGAGGTATGCTCGAGAATTGAAACCTGTATCCTTTTAGCACGGTACGTAGCACCCAAGGATTCGGTTCGCAAGCTTTCCATTTGGAAAAACATTGAGCGAGAGGATTCAAGGGGAAGGTGGGGACTGCTGACGTCATCTGCCCCGTCGGGTTCTGACCGTTCGACAGTGGGGGAAGCCTGTGACGTAGGCGGGGAATCCCACACACCATCGACATCCGCCCTGTAGCATTGCTCGTTAGCGCTAGCTGGGCTGGGCTAATGTCGGTCTCGTCACAGAGCGAGCATCCGTTCCCATGGGAACGTGAGACGCTGTCGCTCTGCGTGACGTAACATCGGAACCATGTCGCGGTGTACCTACCCGAATCGCAACTCCCCTCGGGGAGTGCTGATGGAGTAACACTGGGGCTCGCTGATGTGAGTTCCGTCGCACCTCGTCCGCCATGCTGGTGAGGTCGAGGGGGACGGACCTTTCGTGTGGTGTTTCTACCCGGAGCGAAACTATTGTTCCCCCTGGGGAGCTTCGCTGGTGTAACACTGGGGTTTTCTGAGACGTAAACTTCCGCCTCTCCTCCGCCATTTTTGAGTGACTGAGAGAGGCGGCCATTTTGTGCTTCTTCCGAGCCCCAGAGGCGTTTAGCCGCCATCTGCCGGACGGAAGAAGGTACTGCAGTGACGCAGTTGGAATTAAAGTTTTGTCTACAGAGAACCCTCTTTTTACACAAAGCATTTGAGACATTTGATTCATTAGCAAAGGTTTCTCTACCTGCGTTTGATTCATCATGTTTACAGCATGCACAGGATCTGTCCCTACAGTGTTTGGGATGTCGCCCTGACTGGTTAGGGGACATAGCGAACACTGAGGGCTCATGAAAGTTTGCAGAGGACAGTGTTTCCCACCGGGAAACATGCTGCCTCGATTTTTCATGGCATGGGAAAAAATGGGCATTTGTGTTTTTGGTAATAGATTTATTCCACACACAGGAGGCACATTTTGTTCACTCATCACTTGTGAATAAAGACACACATGACTTTGAAAGGCCTCAAAAGGGCTATCTGGCGATAGCCCTTTTGAGCACGACGGAGACGGCCTCCTCGGGTATCCTCGCCTGGCTAGGAATCTCAGGGGTTACCGCCGTCTCTTGTGAAGGCACAGGGGGACCCGGGCTGGTCATCGTTACCTCCTGTGACTGTTGGTAGGATGTGAGGCCTACATCCTCCTCCTCGTCCACCACCACGATGAGGGCGTCGTCGTCCTCCTCGGCGTCGCAATCGAAGTCACTGCAGTCCGGAGTGGCAGTGTCTCCCCAGGCGGCGATGGAGGTGGTGGGGGAGAAGACGAGGTTGTCGCTGTCTTGGGACGGCCCGGTGGCCTCGACAGCGGCGTCTGGGTCCGGAGATGAGGATGCGCTCCTTAAGGCCTCCTCATTCCGGACCTTGCTGATGGCTCCACTGGAACGTGGGGCAGAGTAGAGAGGAGAGCCCATGGCCCCCAGGCTAGTGCTAGCCGCCGGCGCCCTTGGTGCTTTGGCGGGCGGCGCCTCGGGGCTAGCACTGCCGTGTTCGTCACCGTCTCGGTTACGGGCGATCCAGGCGTGATTAGGCCCCAAGCAGGACAGGCAGAGGCGGTGGTCATCGTCCGCAGCGACGAGGTAATCGCACCCCCGCATGGCACATGGACGAGGCGCCTCCATTCTTCCCTTCTCCGTCAAGCACGAGGCAACAAACAAAAGGCTAGGTAGCGACCTAGCCTAGCTTCTTTGTTAACTTTTAGGGTTAGCTTAGCTTAGCTTAGCTTAGCTTAGCTTAGCTTAGCTTAGCTTAGCTTAGCTTAGCTGCGCGCCTCGTGGCGAGAAAACGGAGAGGATAGGAAAGAAAGTAATAAAAAGTTGAAGGAACTCGGGAGAGTTATAATAACTGAAACTGTTTTTATGAAAGCGCCCGTAGAGTAGCACGGTAGTGCCCTCGCTTTGGGTTGTGTTGGATTTCGTCAAGTTTCTCCGTAGATTGCTAGCTCGGCTCCGTGCGCAGTCGCGTAAGCAGAGTGGAAGAAGAGGGCGAGTCCATGTGACGCAGTGGTATTTATACCACAACCGGTCGCCGGTGTTTTGCATCACACGACCCTATCCAATAGGAATTGGAGTTCGGGAGTCCTTTAATTGCTCTGTGCAATCGCCAGGGGGCGATGATATCCCATAGTAAGTACCTTACTGCAGCTTACGACATAATAACTTTAGTTACTAGTTACTTTGCAGATATAAATTATTATATTATAAAACATACATTAACCACTTTAGCCCTATTTTATACGTAGGCTATTTGAAAATAGCAGATCTACAAGCTCACAACGCGTCGCATCGCGACACATTTTAGTACTTTTACTCTTCGTACTTTAAGTACATTTTGATGCCAATACTTTCGTACTTTTACTCAAGTCAATTTTGAATTTTGGACTTTTACTTGTAACAGAGTATTTCTAAATTGCAGTATTGGTACTTTTACTTCAGTAAAGAATTTGAGTACTTTTCCCACACTGTACATACATAATGTCATCTGGAAAGAAGGCAGTCTCACCAGTGAGCTGGGCAGTGGCTCTTTGCTGAAATAAGCCTGGCAGGCCTCTGGGTTACAGTGGACAAGTGACCAGAACACAGCCAACAACAGACCTGCCATCAGCACCACTGTGACTGTCACCGCCATGGGTGTCACCCATGATACACCAGGACCTGAGGCAGGGAATAGAATGTGATACAAAAGAACAGCAAACATGACTACGGAATAATGACAATAGAATGGAATAGAATGTGTGAAACTCCATACTTGGGCTATAGGGGGTCCGGGACCCCTAGGGGGTCCTCAGAGTTACTACAGGGGGTCCGCCAAATCTTTGTGTGATATGATTTTTTTTTTTACCTTAACCACGAACCCTATACCATCCCCTTTTTTAGGAGATCTTTAGCCAAAAATAGCAGATCTACAAGCTTGTAGATCGGCTATTTTTGGCAAAGAGGTATAGGTGTAGAGGGAAAAAAGAGCAGACTAAGTAAACAAAAAAAGTTTAATCTGAAACACAATTTTATGAGGTATATAGGGGGTCACTGCTTCCTCTCTCTCTCAGCTAGGGGGTCCTTGGCCTGAAAACGTTGAAGACCCCATGGGCTAGCTAGACTGCTATATTGCACCTGGTCTGGCGGAGATATGTATATTCATACACTGTATTTGCTCCCATCGCCCTCTACTGGTCACTGAATGCATGTGCCTTGCGCGTGTGCGCGCGCATATGTTTTTGTGTGTGTCTACGACTGTACGTGCGTGCGTTTCAGAATGTGTGTGCGCACGTACTAGTGATGGTGACACACTGCGGGTCATTGCTGCTGCGCTTTATGTCAAGGTGGATGCTGGCTTGGATGCAGTACACAGCTCCCTCCTGTAGGGAGGCGACGTGGAGCGGGTTCTGGTCCACGGTGATGACCTTCGGAGCAGCATCCTGCAGGGAGAGGATATACAGTGATACACTGCATCTGATCTGATCATCCTACAGACTACTATTTTATTTGATTGTAGCATCTTAAAAGGAAGGCTATGGGGCATTAGCTTGAATTCTCATCTCTATATATCATGTTAAGGACTGCCAAATTAATTATACATATTTTCTTAATGTTATATGCAAGATACATGAAAAGACTGTACTTCACAAATAGACTATAAAATTGAAGCTCATAAAGTTCTATTTCTAAGCTAGATAAATGGGGAACCCCTAACAAACACTATAGCAACGATTATCAGAATACAGAACTTTGACTTTATGTTGACCCAAAAACATCACCTTGTTCCTAAACATAGTATAGGCTATGCCGTGACCATCCATTCAGCTCATGTCTTCATTTATTTTGAAAATCCCACTCGCACTTTCCATAGGAACTTTGAACTGAATATCAAATGGCAATACTGTATCTTTAGCATACAGAATTACACAAAACTACAGCTAAACAACTTTGAACCTGTGTTATAATGTCTTGAATGTCTTGAATTGGTGTCTTGTGGTGTTAGATCTTGGCCTGTTTTTTAACTCTATCACAGTAAAAAGTAAATGGCTTCAATCACATCCATGCAAAATCCTGAGTATAGCTATTAATTTCATGCTTGGAATGTAAAACTTGACCCGTGGGTCATTTAACACTTTTTTTGCCGTGTATTTTTGTCTAGTCGAGCCACAAGTAATTTCCTCGCCTAATACTGTTTATTGTACACAATATTGTTTCATAAAACTCATAGGGCAATATGATATCCACAGGAATTTAAAAAAAAAGGTCTGTCTGTCTGTCCGTCCGTCCGTCCGTCTGTCCGTCTTTCTGTCTCTCCTGAGACATAGCAGAAAGGCTTTAGCTCTCACCTGGAGCTGCAGTCCTTTCTTCCAGATTCTGATAGTCAGTGACAGTGCAGCATGGTGGGGCAGCTCTGTGAAGGTCACCTGGAGGCCATCTCCCATCACCGTCACCTCATCTCTGGTACGGTCAGGTTCACTGTCAACAACACAATAATATTGTAATGCACACACACACACAGAAGAGGGCAGTGTTGAGCATTAGCAGGCAGTGCAAATTCAGGGCCTGAAACTGTCTGGCTCCCAACCTTCATCCTTACTGCCGGTTGTGATGACCAGGGTTGCCAGGTCTGCTTATTATAATTTCCCCGCAAGATTGTATTTGAAAATAGCCGATCTACAAGCTCACAACGCGTCGCATCGCGACGCGTTGTGAGCTTGTAGATCAGCTATTTTCAAATAGCTGATGTATATGTTAAAGTGCTCATGTGGCCCATAGTCGCTTCTTTTGGGCTGGTTTTCCTAGACCTGGTTGCTTGTTTCTCTCACAGAATCTGGCAACACTGGTGATGACACCTGAATTGACCCATAGGATCAAATAAAGGTCGGTCGGTCGGTCGGTCGGTCGTCGGTCGGTAGGTCAGTCTTTCTGTCTTTCTGTCTACCTATGAATTAAAGGCTCTACAGTGGAAATCTAACATGAAGGATGATTTACATCGCGTGCCTTTCCCTGGAAGTGAGTTGCTTAAAAAAAAATGACACAGAAATATAGTCTTACCGTCTCGTCTGTTGAAGGGCCTGCTGAGCGTGGCCCACGGTGAAACCTGTCTTCCACGCTGTCCTCTGACACGGACGTTATAGTCTGTGTCTGAGCCGAGGTCGTGGGTGAGGTCACAGTGGGTGTGTGGGATACGCTGGCATTCGGGCGCGTCTACCCAACTCCCGTTCAGCAGCTCAAACTCCCTGAAGGACATGAAGAAGAAGGACAAGAAGACAGACAAGGAGGAGAGGAAAGGCATTAGAAAGAGATGAATGCGATGTATTTTTCATTTGTTATGTTCAAATGCACCATGCATCGTGACGTCTTGTGAGATTGTGCATTTTCACAATAAAAACAAAAGTTTGATTCATATTTTATTTAATTTTATGTGCCTACAAAAACAAAAAGTGTATTTTTGGCACTCTGTTTCAGTTGAAAATTTGTATTCATTGTATTCATGTATTTCTATAGATATAGATGAATACAAAAGTAGCACATAATATTAAAATGTGTTACAATATTAACCGACAATTTTAGCTTGTCTTGAAAATCTTTGAAAAGTGTTGAAAAGTGTTGAGATTTTTTGCCTATAATGACATGCCCAAAACAGGGATGAAAGTGGCTAAGAATTTTTAATTATCACAGATAGTACTAAATTGAATAATAATTATGTATTGTGATACATCTACTATATATATTTTTTTTAAATCGTAGGGCCCTTAACAAATGTTTACTTTGTTTAGTGGGTTGGGCCGGCCCTGCATGTAGGCACTTGAGCTTTATTTGAAAGTCCAGTAGAGGAAGAAAGAGTAGAGAGAGATGACTTTGAACATTATAAGCTGGAGTGTGACACAACAGATTGGTCTGTGCCTGCACTCACCCCTGAAACTGAATGGAGTAGTTGCAGGAGGCCTGCAAAGGGCGCCATTTCACTATGTGTCTCATGTTCACAGAGTCAATAGACAGCCCAACAGGTGATGGCAACAACCAGGCATCTAACGAAAACAAAGAAACACATGCGTACAGTACATGACCAATTTGCAAATAAATGTCCAAAGGCTGAAGCTCTTATTCTGAGGAAATCACAAAAATGTGTAACCATGTGCTTCATCAACAGTAAGTAGGCTACAAGAGTATGGAAGAGCATTTCCAGAATAGGAAAATAGGATAAAAGCCAGAATTGTGGCCTTTTTTTTGTTATAGAAATGCCTAATTTATTTTATATCTCAGAATTGCTTGTTTATGTGGTACTGTATGACATCATCAGTAGCATATCAATTTATGACATGTACAAAGATGAGGTAGTACCACTTCTCCCTTGGACAGACAACCACCCCCCCCCCCCCCCCCCCCCCATTGTTTTTCCAAATTTTTTTAAAGCAATGATCTTTTATTGTCTGAACATAATATGAAGCGTTATTTACAGGTAGTAGTGCAATATGATAGGTGTGCATATGTGTGTAATTTGCATGATGTGCAGAATGGAATATATACTTAATGATGAATATGAAGAATTTGAGATGTTATTTAACATTCAGTGAAAATAACAGATATGATTCTTCAATGTACTCAAGTAAAGTAAAAGTACCTCAAAAGTGTTCTTAGGGCACATGGCTTGGCAAGGCTTACTACTGCAAGTGAAAGTTGCTCAGTCAAGATCTGTACCTGAGCTAAAGCACTGGAGTGCTTGCTTATAAAAAGTCTTCAAAAGTGCATGCTTTTTAAAAAAAAACACTTACGTATTCAAAAGTACTTAAAAATTAAAAAAATTGTAAAATTGTGAAAATAGCAGATCTGCAAGTGAGCTAGTAGAAAAATAGGGCAATATAGAGAGAAAGTGGTTAAAGGGATATTTCACTTTCAAACATGTGTGGGGTCATTTTGACATTTACTTGGACTTTTGTGAACACCCCAGACAGTTTTCAAGTTGCCTGATTCAGTTTTTAGGTATTTGATAGTAATTTTAACAAACATGCCCCCTTCCTATAGCCTACAAACCACAGGTCTCCGCCAGGTCAGGTAGGTTATTGTGGGGCAGAGAATAAGTGGAGGTTCGCTTACCGCCTGAGCACCCGTCTGGTCAACGTGGAGAGTCAGTGAATACTGAGGCAGAGACGGTGCTTACCCATACATGATTGCATCAGGTGAGTATACAAGACAAGACAGACAGCTACAGTAGAAGTAATGTTTGCTAATAGCTGTCTTAATTCTTCCATTGTTCCACTGGCATACCTTACATCGTACCACCTACGCATGGTCTAAGACTGTCTCATCAACATCGAATACTTGTTCACCTTACGGAAACCACAACTCTTGAAACTAACAAATGAGTGGGGCAGTGTGAATTAACTTAGGATTTACCCAGGCAGCATGTCAATGGTACAGGTGTGTTACCTGTTTTTTAAGATACTACTATTTTTCAACCACGTCTAATGAGGCAAGACATCAGTTGAATGAGTTTGGGAACAGACCTCATGAGACAAAAGACATAATTATACAACACATTATTTTTGATGGGAAAATTAATTTCAACAACTATGCAGTAGGTGAATAAAGGGAACTTGGAAAGACACTTTCTGACAAACCATAAATCATTTGACTAAACCTTCCAGCAGACAAAGAACTGAGAAAAGGGAACTGAAATCTCAGCCATGTGTATTTGTGTACCATATGGAACTGGATAGAGCTCTCTCATCATTATTCTACTGTAAGTATTTGTCTCATCAGCAAGAACTGCACGTGATGGGGCAGAAAGATAACTTGGACAGACACTTGCAGACAAACCACACGTCATTTGACTAGACATTTCCAGCAGACAGAGAACTGAGAAAAATAAATACACTTAGGAACTGAAATTTCAACCATTGGCAATGCCGTATAAAAATATCAAGTCAAGTGCAATTATCAGTATGTTAATCATAAATATATATTTTTTATTATTGTTTGATGTGCATTACAATTTTTTTTGGGCGGTGAAACCGCCCCTATAAGTGAGGTTTGGAAATTTGTACAATTATCCTGCGCTGTGATTGGCCAAAAAGTACCCCGCCTAACCCTGCACTGTGATTGGCCAATCACAGTCTATTCAGGACTGTGATTGGCCAGTGTCACATGACACATGTGCATAGCCCTATATAAGAAACCATAACTTAAAAAAAAACATAAATTTGTTTTTTTTAAAGTTGTGGTTTCGTCCATCATAAAGAGTGTTTCAATAAATGTAATTATTTTTTGTACATGATTGGTTGACTCCATTCAGTATTGTGATTAGCTAGCAAGACACCGCCCACTTCACACAGGGTGTGATTTTTTATAATTATACATACTAGACCATACCCGTGGGGGGATATGCGCACATGATTTGGCAACCCGGGAGCCAGCGAACACAAACACGCTAATAAACAGCTGACATTTGGGGAAAGCGATGCCTTCTCTGACCTCTGCCAAGACGATGGCTGCCGTGATACACCCACCTGGAAACCTCTCCTGTGTTATGAAGTGCACTGAAACAATGCAAATATATATTTTTTTTTTAATCGTGGCAACAAATGGAACAGGAAAATATTTATATAATTTATTGTCACAGACTATTTAAAGAGTAAACTAACTAAGTATATAAAATGTGATTGCCACACCATTGAAAGAGAGGTTGCGCCATCTTGTGTTCTGTTTCTTTCTTGGGCGTGTCTACGTAAATAAGCGACCACAATGTATGAATCAATTAAGGCTAGTACAAATGTAATGGTTCATTTGTACACTCTTTAGGAGGTAAATTAGCTGTAGACTACTACTGTACTGCCCTCGCTACCTGTACGTGTACTGGACAGTCAGCCAAACTCTTTCATAAAATGACATGGGAGTCAGGAAGTAGCGTCCAAGCTCCTTTTATCGTTACACTTTGCACGTCATCAAGTGGAGTAAAACCACGAAAAAGAAAGAAATGTGAAAGAAAATGACAGGCTGTAACAAACTGTCACTGAGCTAATTTATGCAGAAAATCCTGTACTACCACAGTAAATGGAACAATTATGCATGCATTATGATGTACAGACTGAAAAGTTACATACCAAATCAGAACCTACAGTATACTGACATAGAAAAAGAAAAGTTACCATGCACTTACAAGTCGGCTCAACAATAAATGGTGAAATGAGGGCACATGCAAACATTAGGAGCACATATACACCTGTCTGCTTTTAATCAGGACAATATACCTACTGTACTATACACCTGTTGTATAAAATAAAGTGAATGACCAGTAGCCTAGGTGGCTCTGGCAACACTTGCCATTAAAGGGCAGAACAACTACAAAATAACATCCTCAAATATAACAACATGGACCCTTAGAGGTCCTTTTGGTTACATTTGTATTGTACACTAGTTCAATTAAAATTGAAGCTTTTACTGTGTAATAGTCTACATGGTAAAAATTGTATACCCTTTACTTACCAAGTCCAGTCTCATTAACATTGTAAAATGATAGCTACACAATTATCTGTTCTTCCCACATAAAACAAAAATGCACACTTTTAATATACATGTCTTGGGTGCAATTTATTTTCTTTGAGGAACTGTGATGACATTGACCACATCAGTAGATGAGGGTTCCCAACTTCCGGAGGCAAGATGAAGAAACAATTTGGAGAATTCAACCACTTTAAACGGCTCCAAAAGGAACAACATTAGACTTGAATTGAGTGGACTATCTCTTCTCTGTTCCACTGTGAACGATTGTGATGAACTTTATACTTTATACTGTGGTGAAATATAATGACATATGCTGGTACATTAGATCTACCCAGTTATCTATGGTAACAGAGTGGGCACCTGAACTTTGTTGCCACCTCAATGTTAAATTGGTTATTTACAAACTTCAACTTTTGACATTTAAGGGCTAATATTTCTACAATTTTAACACCTTGTCATGTTGGGCATTAACAAAACGTTGAAGCTCTGATATCATTTAGGTCTGATGTACCGTACATGTTCACATCAGACCATTTTCCAATATATACTTTTTGTATATTTAGGGAAACAAATTGCCAATTTAACACTGAGGTTCTCACAATGTTTAAGTGCCCACTCCTCCTGTATCCAATAACTGATGCTAATGATGATAATTCTGACATCCACTTGATTTAGAACAACTTTTAAAGCTTTATCTATATAGTTAATAGTTTAGTTGTAGTGTAAGTTTAGTTATGGACCTGTAAGGGTCCATTTGGTTACATTTGTACACTCTCAGAGTTAAATTAACAGTGAGGATTTTTGTTAAGTAGTAGTCTAGAGCTAATTTAACTCCTAGAGGGTGTACAAATGAACATTTAGCATTAGCCATTTATTTAGAGCCACGTCGACCATTAAGCCTGATTTATCCCTAAATGAAAATGTAATAAACAGTTGGTTTAATTTTAAACCTGATTCATTTAAAAACTAGATTTCAGTAGTAAAGAGCACATGCACCTTCAAATAATACATTGCATGTGTGTGCGCGTGTTGAAGCTGGATTAAATCGTGGCCAATCCAATGCCCGCTTTTCATTACACAGTAAAATCCTAAGGGTTATAATTTCACTCCCAGAAGTGTACAAATGAAAACAATGAATCTTTCACCGTCCCAAAACAACCCTTAGTTTTGTTTCTTCAAAAAAATAAGTGACTTAAGCGGTTCTGTGGGCCGGTGGCCGTGAGGATATTGCAAGTGGGCCCTCAAAACATTTCCAAAACAGATTCTATTGATAATATAACATTAAATACAATGTCATGGTATTTCTTTTCAACCTTGAAACATGTGTTTTCATTGTGATACAGATACATAGGAACCTGAAGTATACTATGGTGGTTCCATTGATCCAAGCCGGAAGACAATCGATTAGATCATTAAAATGTACATGCTCTGAAAAATGTACATGCTCTGAAAAATGTACATGATCTGAGAATGCACACTTAACCGCACACAGCCGAGAGGCTGCAGAAGCCTCCACGAGGACCCGGATGTAAACAAAGTGTGTCTGGTCGATGGTCGAGGGTCCCGTCCGACGACTGGAACAATAATATTTCCAGCGCGATCCGCCATTGCAGAGTGATCGAGCGTCAAAAATGGCTTGTTTTGACCACTGTACAAAAGTATGGAGATATGGACCTTTTTCTCAAGATCCTATCATTGGAGGGGATGGAAGTAACGTTTTTTTTGGACTGGATTCACAGCCGTCCATTCCAGTTTACAGGGTCCTAGGATCATTCCTAAGTTGCGTGAGAGCGCCCCTTGTGTGGAAAAAGAAAAACGTTTATGGCACTCGACGGGTGTATTTGAAAAAATGGCTATAGCCGTTTTTGGCACTCAATGGCTGCGGGTACATGGACCATCATGTATTCATTCAGAATGAATTCATTCCGAATGAACTCATTCCGAATAGAGGAATCTGATCCACTCACCTGTTTACATGGGACCTGAATAAAAGTATTCCTCGTTTACATGACCAAAGCATTCATTCGGAATATAACTTTTGACATGCGCAAAGTGGTTCCCTCCTACGCCCGGGCATGGACCAGGGGCCACTACCCGGAGCAGAGCTTCCCCTGGTGGGCATGGGAGGAGGCAATAGCCCCCTTGTGCCTCCGCGGCGGAGGTCTGTCGGTCGTAGACAGGCCGGTAAGCAACGCACCGACTCCTGGCCAGGCAGCGTTGTATGCGGTACAAGCCTGTGTTACTTTGTTATCGCCGTTTTAATGCAAAAGTAGCAGATCTACAAGTTCAGACCAGTTTCTTTTTTTGTATTGGTACCAGACACGTAGGCTAGCCTATACTATTTGTCACATTTCTCATGTAGGTACCATGACGTCATCGCGCATTCGCACATGGTCATTATAATAATAAATAATAATACGTAAACACCGGACCGCTCATGGTCATTATAATAATAAATGGAGAGAGAGAGTCTATGAAACAAGGCACGCTCATTTATGGCAAAAGTACAAAAGTATTGGCATCAAAATATACTTAAGTAGAAAGTATAAGCTACTCAATATACCGAGTGTCACGTTTTTTTCTTGTATTATTATGAAAAAACTTTGAAAACCCTCTTACTGCGCCGAGTAGCGCGCGGTGCGCACACGGGTGAATGCGGGGTCTGTCGCCCTAAAACACAATCGCCCCGGGTCAAAATCCAGCGACCATGGAGCGGCCGTGGATGGCCCGCTCAAAAGGTGCGTGGGGCGTGGTGTTTTGGGACGACCGTTCCGACTGCCCATGTAATGAATTGATTAAGTAAAACTCATCTGTTTTCGCTGCAGCTGCGCCCTAATAATGTTGTTTTCATTTATGTTTGTTCACGTATGCTATTAAAACAATGCAGCTATTGCAGTATTGGGCCTTAACATGTGATTAAAAATGTATACGTATTTGGCCCCTCATATATAAAATAAATGTAAAATCTGATTTAAAATTGAAACTTGCAGCTGATCAATGCGTTTCTGCGTTTACGTGTGGACAGGGTTTTTAAAAAAAAATCTTTGTCATGTGGCCAGGGATTATTTTTAAAAACTGAGGCCTAAAATACCCATTTAGAAAAAGATCCATATAAGTGTAGCCTAGGCCAGCAATCCTCGGAGCGTCCGTTCTCCTGGACAAGTCTGGGCTTAACCATTACAGGCTTATTAAATGGCGCTATAGAATAGAATCATTCATTTTATCCCGCAGGAGCGACCGTGGCCGAATTAGAGATTTGATAGGTCATTTTTGGACAATTCTGACAGCACTACTAAGCATGGACATGCGCAAAGTAATGCATGTATTCCAAACAGAGAGGAGTGTTTGGAATAAAGTGTTTACATGGTCAATTCCGATTGGTATATCCCGATTCAAACGGTCTATACCACCCCTCCTAACCCGAATGAAAATTCATTCGGGTCAGACTGGAATGGAATATTCTATTCCAATTGAGGTGTTTACATGAGCATTTCTATTCTGAATGAATTCATCCATTCATTCATTCCGAATAGAAGTGTATTCATTCCGAATGAAACTGTCCATGTACCCGCAGCCAATGTGTTAAGTGATCAGATGGGTGGGCCGAGAACGCTTTTATGAGATTTTCAAGTGGGCCCTGATCCAGAAAAGGGTGGTATAGAAATACTGTCAGTGGTTCCCAAACGGTGAGCCCTGAGACAAGTCCAGGTGTGCTATGGGATGTTGTGACAACCACTCATTATTGTTGCAATACATACAACTATACAAAACATTATGAATTATTTGTATGTTTTATTTACTTTATTAGTACTTTGTGCACACTCATTCCCCAATACAGAGGCAAATTTGATACCATAAAATATATTATGTTTAAACCGCTTTCAACCTGGCATCCCTATTTTGGGCATGTCATGTCATACAACGTGTCACGATGCCACACGTGAGCTTATAGATTGGCTATTTTTACTGCTGGATTTCCGGCCCGCCATATCCAGCCTTCAAATCCTGTCTGCAGAGGTCCCCATATATGGGCATGTTACGTTTGCGACGCCCACACACCGTCCACCCACCGTCCTTGCACAAGGTTATTTTAATGGATGAATAGAGAGGTGTGCCTTGATATTTCGACGTGTCCATTGGAAGAATGTCTTCTATCCTGCAGTGGAAAAAACAAAAAATGTGTTTTGTGTAACGGGTCTGATCTCTCCAGGTGCGTTCACATTGGCTTCCTCAGTGAGTTCAGCTGTTTGTTGAGGAGCTTCAAAAGGAGCGATCCTGTGGATGGGTTCGTACAGCTCCTCCTCCACATGGGACGTCAGCCTCTGAATCTGCCAATCCGTTTGCTGCAGGAGGTAGATAAAGGGGGCATTGCTGATTATGCTGAACGCCAGTGGTGGAAAAAGTACTTAAGTAAAAGTATCAATACTGCAATGTAGAAGTACTCTGTTACAAGTACAAGACAGGAATTCCAAATGTACTTGAGTAAAGGTACAAAAGTATTGGTATCAAAATTTACTTAAAGTACCAAAAGTTAAAGTACTAAAATGTTTGAAAATTGCAGATCTACAAGCTTGCAACGCGTTGCGATGCGACGCGTTGCGAGCTTGTAGATCGGTTATTTTCAAATAGCCTAGGTATAAAATAGGACTAAAGTGGTTAATGTATGTTTTATAATGTAATAATTTATATCTGCAAAGTAACTAGTAACTAAAGTTTTCAAATAATTGTAGTGGAGTAAAAGTACAATATTTGCCTCTGAAATGTAGTGGAGTAGAAGTAAAAGTATTAGACATTGGATATACTCAAGTAAAGTCCAAATACCTCAACATTTTTGTTAAGTAAATGTACTTAGTTACTTTCCACCACTGCTGAACGTACAGATACTGTACGTACATGATGTCATCTGGAAAGAAAGCAGAGTCTCTCACCAGTGAGCTGGGCAGTGGCTCTTTGCTGAAATAAGCCTGGCAGGCTTCTGGGTTACAGTGAACAAGTGACCAGAACACAGCCAACAACAGACCTGCCGATAGCACCACTGTGACTGTCACCGCCATGGGTGTCACCCATGATGCACCAGGACCTGAGGCAGGGAATAGAATGTGATACAAAAGAACGGCAAACATGACTACGGAATAATGACAATAGAATGGAATAGAATGTGTGAAACTCCATATTTGGGCTATAGACCAGGGGTCTTCAACAGGGGGTCCGGGACCCCTAGGGGGTCCTCAGAGTTACAACAGGGGGTCCGCCAAATCTTTGTGTGATGTGATTTAATTTTTTTACCTTAACCACTTGAACCCTACCATCCCTTTTCTGAGGAGAACTTTAGCCAAAAATCGCAGATCTACAAGCTGATTGTGAGCTTGTAGATCTGCTATTTTTGCCAAAGAGGTATAGGTGTAAAGGGAAAAAAAGAGCAGACCAAGTAAACAAAAAAAGTTTAATCTGAAACACAATTTTATACGGTATAGAGGGGGTCCCTGCTTCATCTCTCTCTCAGCTAGTGGGTCCTTGGCCTGAAAACGTTGAAGACCCCATGGGCTAGACTGTTATATTGCACCTGGTCTGGCAGAGATATGTATACACTGTGTTTGCTCCCATCACCCTCTACTGGTCATTGAGTGACCAGTATAGACTTGCCTTGCGCGTGTGTGCGCGCGTGTGAGTGTGTGTGTGTGTGTGTGTGTGTACGAGTGTGCGTTTCAGAATGTGTGTGAGTGCACGTACTAGTGATGGTGACACACTGCGGGTCATTGCTGCTGCGCTTTATGTCAAGTTGGATGCTGGCTTGGATGCAGTACACAGCTCCCTCCTGTAGGGAGGTGACGTGGAGCGGGTTCTGGTCCACGGTGATGACCTTCGGAGCAGCATCCTGCAGGGAGAGGATATACAGTCATACACTGTATCTGATCTGATCATCCTACAGACTACTATTTTATTTGATTGTATAGCATCTTAAAAGGAAGTTTATGGGCCATTATCTTGAATTCTCCTCTCTATATATCATGTTAAGGACTGCCAAATTCATTATAAATATGTTTTTAATGTTCAATATTATATGCAAGATACATGTAAACACTGTAGCCTACTTCACAAATAGACTATAAAATTGAAGCTCATAAAGCTAGATAAATGGGGAACCCCTATTACTAAATTAACACTATAGCAACGATTATCAGAATACAGAACTTTGACTTTGTGTTGACCCAAAAATATCACCTTGTTCCAAAACATAGTATATGCCGTGACCATCCATTCAGCTCATGTCTTCATTTATTTTGAAAATCCCACTCGCGCTTTCCATAGGAACTTTGAACTGAATATCAAATGGCAATACTGTATCTTTAGCATACAGAATTACATAAAAAACTACAGCTAACCAACTTTGAACCTGTGTTATAATGTCTTGAATGTCTTGAATTGGTGTCTTGTGGTGTTTGATCTTGGCCTGTTTTTTAACTCTATCACAGTAAAGTAAATGGCTTCAACCACATCCATGCAAAATACTGAGTAACTATTAATTTCATGCTTGGAATGTAAAACTTGACCCCGTGGGTCATTTAACAAAGCCACAAGTAATGTCTTCGCCTAATACTATTTGTTGTACACAATATTGTTTTATAAAACTTAGGGCAATATGATATCCACAGGAATATAAAAAAAAGGTATGTCTGTCTGTCCGTCCGTCCGTCCGTCCGTCTCTCCTGAGACATAGCAGAAAGGCTTTAGCTCTCACCTGGAGCTGCAGTCCTTTCTTCCAGATTCTGATAGTCAGTGACAGTGCAGCATGGTGGGGCAGCTCTGTGAAGGTCACCTGGAGGCCATCTCCCATCACCGTCACGCTCATCTCTGGTACGGTCAGGTTCACTGTCAACAACACAATAATATTGTAATGCACACACACACACAGAAGAGGGCAGTGTTGAGCATTAGCAGGCAGTGCAAATCCAGGGCCTGAAACTGTCTGGCTCCCAACCTTCATCCTTACTGCGGGTTGTGATGACCAGGGTTGCCAGGTCTGCTTATTATAATTTCCCCGCAAGATTGTATTTGAAAATAGCCGATCTACAAGCTCACAACGCGTCGCGAGCTTGTAGATCAGCTATTTTCAAATAGCTGATGTATATATTAAAGTGCTCATGTGGCCCATAGTCGCTTCTTTTGGGCTGGTTTTCCTAGACCTGGTTGCTTGTTTCTCACAGAATCTGGCAACACTGGTGATGACACCTGAATTGACCCATAGGATCAAATAAAGGTCGGTCGGTCGGTCGGTCGTCGGTCGGTAGGTCGGTCTTTCTGTTTGTCTGTCTTTCTGTCTACCTATGAATTAAAGGCTCTACAGTGGAAATCTAACATGAAGGATGATTTACATCGCGCTCCTTTCCCTGGAAGTGAGTTGCTTGAAAAAGAATTACACAGAAATATAATCTTACCGTCTCGTCTGTTGAAGGGCCTGCTGAGCGTGGCCCACGGTGAAACCTGTCTTCCACAGTGTCCTCTGACACGGACGTTATAGTCTGTGTCTGAGCCGAGGTCGTGGGTGAGGTCACAGTGGGTGTGTGGGATACGCTGGCATTCGGGCGCGTCTACCCAACTCCCGTTCAGCAGCTCAAACTCCCTGAAGGACATGAAGAAGAAGGACAAGAAGACAGACAAGGAGGAGAGGAAAGGCATTAGAAAGAGATGAATGCGATGTATTTTTCATTTGTTATGTTCAAATGCACCATGCATCGTGACGTCTTGTGAGATTGTGCATTTTCACAATAAAAACAAAAGTTTGATTCATATTTTATTTTATTTTATGTGCCTACAAAAACAAAAAGTGTATTTTTGGCACTCTGTTTCAGTTGAAAATTTGTATTCATTGTATTCATGTATTTCTATAGATATAGATGAATACAAAAGTAGCACATAATATTAAAATGTGTTACAATATTAACCGACAATTTTAACTTGTCTTGAAAATCTTTGAAAAGTGTTGAAAAGTGTTGAGATTTTTTGCCTATAATGACATGCCCAAAACAGGGATGAAAGTGGCTAAGAATTTTTAATTATCACAGATAGTATTAAATTGAATAATAATATATAAACTACTTTTATATTTTAAAAAAAATCGTAGGGCCCTTAACAAATGTTTACTTTGTTTAGTGGGTTGGGCCGGCCCTGCATTTAGGCACTTGAGCTTTATTTGAAAGTCCAGTAGAGGAAGAAAGAGTAGAGAGAGATGACTTTGAACATTATAAGCTGGAGTGTGACACAACAGATTGGTCTGTGCCTGCACGGTAAATGCATAAATATATCAGTTATTTTCAACCCAGCAGCCAGGCATGGCCAGGTAAGACCCTCACTCACCCCTGAAACTGAATGGAGTAGTTGCAGGAGGCCTGCAAAGGGCGCCATTTCACTATGTGTCTCATGTTCACTGAGTCAATGGACAGTCCAACAGGTGATGGCAACAACCAGGCATCTAACGAAAACAAAGAAACACATGCGGTACAGTACATGACCAATTTGCAAATAAATGTCCAAAGGCTGAAGCTCTTATTCTGAGGAAATCACAAAAATGTGTAACCATGTGCTCCATCAACAGTAAGTAGGCTACAAGAGTATGGAAGAGCATTTCCAGAATAGGAAAATAGGATAAAAGCCCGAATTGGCCTTTTTTTGGTTATAGAAATGCCTAATTTATCTCAGAATTGCTTGTTTATGTGGTACTGTATGACATCATCAGCAGCATATCAATTTGTGACATGTACAAAGATGAGGTAGTACCACTTCTCCCTTGGACAGACGACCACCCCCCCCCCCCCCCCCCATTGTTTTTCCAATTCTGTCCATTTAGTGCTTTTCTGTATCTTGTGATGATATTGAACTGTTTGGTGCTACTTTATATGTTTATGAATTGAGGACCCCAATGGAAACAAGAACGCAAGGACCTTTTTTGGACGTACCTTTTAGACAAAGTGTTCGACTGTACAGGTACTTGTGCTGTTTTTACATTCTGCCTAATAAAATATTCAATCAATCAAAAATGTGTTTAGTGTTTGCAGTGAAACAGGATGCTTTTTTGAAAGAAAAGACATCCAAAAACACATCCACAAATCCACAAAATCTAAAACACAGGTGCGTTTACTCTGAGCAGGATGTTTACCAAGTGGTGACAATGGTGCCAAGTATCTTTTTTTAAAGCAATGATCTTTTATTGTCTGAACATAATACGTATGGAGCGTTATTTACAGGTAGTAGTGCAATATGATAGGTGTGCATGTGTGTGTAAATTGTATGATGTGCAGAAATATGAAGAATTTGAGATGTTATTTAACATTCAGTGAAAATAGCAGATATGATTCACTTCAATGTACTCAAGTAAAGTAAAAGTACCTCAAAAGTGTTCTTAGGGCACATGGCTTGGCAAGGCTTACTACTGCAAGTGAAAGTTGCTCAGTCAACATCTGTACCTGAGCTAAAGTACTGGAGTGCTTCAAGTGTATTCAAAAGTACTTATTTTTTTTTGAAAATAGCAGATCTGCAACCTCATAACAGGAAGTGAGCTAGTAGAAAAATAGGGCAATATAGAGAGAAAGTGGTTAAAGGGATATTTCACTTTCAAACATGTGTGGGGTCATTTTGACATTTACTTGGTTTTCAAGTTGCCTGATTCAGTTTTTAGGTATTTGATAGTAATTTTAACAAACATGCCCCCTTCCTCTATAGCCTACAAACCCATTGTAACTTCGAACTCCATTTTAACCATGTTAGATTTATTGAAAACACCCATCCTTGGTTCTGGTGATATTTTATTTTCCCCAAAAATGATAAAAAACTAGAAAAAGTGCTCCTCGGAGCACAGGTCTCCGCCAGGTCAGGTAGGTTAT
Organism: Gymnoscopelus braueri; assembly: GCF_963280865.1. Classification (NCBI taxonomy): domain Eukaryota; kingdom Metazoa; phylum Chordata; class Actinopteri; order Myctophiformes; family Myctophidae; genus Gymnoscopelus; species Gymnoscopelus braueri. The sequence continues at coordinate 44,060,345 of NC_137611.1, forward strand.
TGTGGGGCAGCAATGTTCGGAATTCGCCAATCAGGATGGAATATGAAAAATCGGATGGAACCATCTTGATCACTTGACTATAGAGACAATGGGTACCGATTTGCATGATGTTTGAATTTGTAGGAGTAATATAAAAAAGAAAAGTGTTCCAAAATCGGCATCCTGGTGGCGCTATAATAGGGCAATGTTAAAAGGGTGGCATTTGTTCTTCAACGTAGTGTGAATGTGCGTGCAAAGTGTCAACGCAATCGGACGCTGCATTAATGATTTGTGGCATTTTGTTCAAAACGGGCCACTCCTGCAAACTTTAGATGTCAATGTTAGCCAATTAGGATGGAATATGAAAAATTAAACAGATCCATCTTGATCACATGACTATAGAGATCATGTGTACCAATTTGCGTGAAATTTGGATACATTCTGAAGGCTTGATATCAAAAAAAGTCGGCCTCCTGGTGGCGCTATGAAAGGCAAATGTGAAAAATGCAGGGCACTTGTTTTTCCTTGGCCTCTAGGGAGTGTGCGTGCAAAGTTTCACGCAGATCGGTGCAGTTATAGTTAAAAACACAAATCGGCCTTTTATAGCGCCACCATGAGGCTGATTTGAAAATGTCTCCTCACGCATAAGTCAGTCACCAGAACAAAGGACGGGTGTTTTCAATGAATCTAACATGGTTAAAATGGAATTTGAAGTTACAGTGGGTTTGTATGGGAAGGGGGCGTGTCTGTTAAAATGAATATCAAATATCTAAATACTGAATCAAGCAACTTATAAACTGTCTGGGGGTGCTCACAAAAGCCAGAGTAGACGTTAAAATGACCCCAAACATGTTTGAAAGTGAAATATCCCTTTAAGGTATTTAAGGTATTTTTTGGTGGAATGAAAGTCACAAGTTTCCAAACAACAACAAATACTGAACAAAAGTTAAGTATAGATACTCAATACATCTACTTACAGTAAGTACAGTACTCAAGTAAATGTATGTTGTAGCTGTCCACTAATAGTGATTATGATTAGGGAACAATAAAGTGTACCTTATTTACCTCAGTTTAAGTAATTCTGGCTAATAGAATATGCAAAGTGTGTAATTATGTATATACTCACAGTTAGTTAATATGCTGAGGAACAGAAGAACAGTGTGGGAGGGGGATCTTCTCATAGCCTTAGGGTTGCGCTGTGTGTGTGTGTGTGTGTGTGTGTGTGTGTGTGTGTGTGTGTGTGTGTGTGTGTGTGTGTGTGTGTGTGTGTGTGTGTGTCTGTGTCTGTGTGTGTGTGTGTGTCTGTGTCTGTGTGTGTGTGTGTGTGTGTGTGTCAGCACGTACTCTCCCAACGTGACGATGAAACCTGGTTGTTGACAAGTTTCCCAGCTCGCTGTCCCGTTTGTTTCTGCTGCATAAGTTGCTGTTCAAATATCCACAAAATAGAAGTCCTCTCCAAAGGGACAGTTTACACGCTATAAAGAATGACACATTATCTGTCGGTGAATCCTTTCCGTTACGGTTTCCTGGCCTCGTGGACAGCTCTGAATATCAGCCTAGACAGCATCTTGGATAAATGTGCGATATTGCTGTGATAACCTGTACAGTGTCCACGTATAGCTCTTTGCAGTAAATCCTCCCGAGTACACCATGCTTCTCCAGTTTCAGAATCATCTCACTCTATGACTGCTAGATTTTAAAGGAGTCCTTTAAAAGCTAGCTTTTACAAGAGGTCCTGAGTATTCCTGACTCTCCCGGAATGTGTGTATGAAGAAAAGCTGCATATGACATACAGGTACTGTATATGGCTTTAGGTTGCAAAGCCAGTAGGACCAGTTAACAGACATTTGTCCTAAAAGGCCCCTAGGCTCAGGAAGTCCGTGTTATGTCACTGTTATGTTATAGCTATATCATATTTCCTCCTCAGACACATGCACTGGTTGTACACAATTGCAGGCCTCAATCTGGTGAATAGAATAGAATTGTATTTCATGGCCACGCTAGTAAAATATATGTGGCGATGAAATGGAAATCAGATCTCCATCAAGATTGTTCATCAAGGTTCAAGGTCTCTTTGTTGTTACAGCTTGTGTACAGGTTGATCAATAATCAATGCAGGGATCCCCTTTTCATTCTTCAAACATGTACTTGCACAATAAATTGCCTTTTACATTCAGTTTACAGATAATTAACTCCACATTTCATACAAGTTGTAACATTAAAGTGTTGCGAATATCTGGTGTCACAATTAGTGACTTAAAATTGTGTCATGCATAAACAATACTCACTCAAAACTATTTATTTTTTCTTGAAAATAAATAGATACCAAACGGTAGAAGACGGTGGTTGTAGGCCTACTGGTCAGCTCCCAGTGACCAAACGGTAGAAAACGGTGGCTGTACTGGTCAGCTCCCAGTGACCAACAGTAGAAGACTGTGGTTGTACTGGTCAGCTCCCAGTGACCAACAGTATAGAGGACTGTGGTTGTACTCGTCAGCTCCCAGTGACCAACAGTATAGAGGACTGTGGTTGTACTGGTCAGCTCCCAGTGGTCAACATTTGAAGACGGTGGTTGTACTGGTCAGCTCCCAGTGACCAACAGTAGAAGGATGAACTGGATGAACTCCAGCTGTTTGTAAGTGAGCTTGAGCTTGTCATTAATTGTACCTGTCACAATGTTCTACTCTGGCTGGAATGTAGCCTACTTTCTGTACATCGTGAGGCCTTCCGCTAAAGACAGTGTGTGTGTGTGTGTACTAATGTGCAACAACATAATAATTTACTATGATAATCAGATACCACATTAGTTTCTATTATACAGGAAACCTTCCTGGATGTGCAGTATAAGCAAACACTTTACTCTTAACTGATACTGAGATTCTATGTATTCTGCTCAAAATCTAAACCAGAACATTAGTTCAACCAGCACATGTACAAAGTAGCACCAGAGTTAGTACAGGTTGGCTACATGTATGACCAGTGGTGGAATAAGTACTCTTTTTTTATACTTAAATAAAAGTAGCAATACCATGATATAACAATACTCAGAAGTAAAAGTCCTGTATTAATTTAATTGAAAGTAAAAAGTATTACAGTACCAAAGTAAATCAAAATGTGTCTTTTTTCCCCGAAATAGTCAATATACAAGCTCGCAATGTGTCACAGCTTGTAGAGCGGCTATTTTTGTATAAACAAAGTATAAAATAGGGCTTAAATGGTTAATATAGGTTTTGTAATACATTTTAAAAAAAGTTTTAAAATAATTGTACTAGAGTAAAAAGTACAATATTGGCTTCTGAGATGTTGCAGAGTAGAAGTATAAATGATCGAAACATTTAAGCGCTCAAGGAACTCAAAATTGCACTTGGGAAAATGTACTTACTTTCTACCAATGTGTATACACAGACCTATGCTGATACAAAACTCATTGGCGTTACCCTGTGCTAAACCAGCATTTGACCAGTAGATGGTCAAAGGCATACTTTATTCAATACATGTTTAAGTGTACAGCAGGTGAGTCATTGCATTGTTCTCATTTACTTATTATTGCGGTCACCAAGTGAGAGTGTAGATCGGCACAAAGTCAGTGAAAACCCTGAAAAAGTTAAAAACGGGACCAGGAGGCAGGCTTGCAGAAAAAAAGATTTTTAACTGGATCCAGGCCAGGACAACAAAAAGTGAAACGATGAACAACGGAAGAAAATGCAAAAAAAAAAAACCTAACAAATTACAGAGAGGCAAAGTGTCAACCTCTCGCCATGACGGCCTTCACTCCTGTGCTGTTCCCGTTATATACTCTGCAGACTCCACCCATGGATTTCTGACCAATCACAGTACAATAGCAATCCACCCAAGATGCTCCCCATGTTATCCTCAATCAGCTCTTCAGGCACCAATCACCCAACTACACAGCTGAGGCCGCTCCCCCATAACAGCATCTTCCTGTGTAGATAAACAAAAAGATATTACAGATTTCAGTCACAACAGAATATGTGCACCTTCTGTGAGACTGGGAATATATGTTACAAGCATAATACATTTTAATGCATGTATACTGCTGAACATAGAGAAAATTAAGAGGCTGCTGCTGCTCTGTCATATTTCTTACCCCTAGCTCTCCTTCTGGAGTGTGCATACCTAGTACCCGTGACAAATGGTCAGCTATGAGGTTTCTCCTACCTGGACAGTACTCAATAATAAAGCGGTATGGCTGAAGAGCCTGACACCAGGGCAGTATTCTGGAGTTGTGACTCTGCATGGTCTGCATCCACTTCAGGGCTCGATGGTCAGTTTGAAGTATGAACTCCCGTCCGAGAAGATAGTACCTGAGGGAGTCCGTAGTCCACTGCCCACTTGATAAAGAGTCCCTCTTTCTCTATGGCAGAGCAGTGTTGAGTTTGACAGCACATTTTGATTTAGTCATAGTCTTTTGAATAAAATTCCATTATTTTTTGTCATATTTTAGTCATCTGAAATATTTTACTGTTAGTCTAGTTTTAGTCGACTAAATCTACAGTTGATTTAGTCGACTAAAATGTATTTTGGCGGTGCCTTGATGGCGTCGTAATGGCTGATTTTACACTAGGTTGCATGCTGAAAATAGCCGATCTACAAGCTCACAACGCGCCGCGGTGTGACACGTTGTGAACTTGTAGATCTGCTATTTTCAGAGCACAACACCCGAGCACAACCAAACATAAAATGACTTGTCTTTTAGTTCTATTGGATCTCTTCTCCACCAGTCCATCACTAACATTTTAGTCTCGTTTTTATTTGCTGACGAAATTGTCAATATATTTAGTCTTAGTCATCGTAGCTTAGTTTTTATTTAGTTTCTATTTAGTTTTCGTTGGTGAAAAAGGGTAGTCGACGAACATTTTTCGTCATGTTTTAGACGACAAAATCAACACTGTGGCAGAGTACTTTCTTTGTCGGGGAGCTTCCTGCTCAACAACAGAATGAGCCTCTCTTCTTCAGACTCTCCTTGGGCTAAGACAGCGCATAGGTCGACATCGGAGGCATCCACTTGTACAAGGAACTTCTTATTGAAATCAGGACTCTGCAGAACAGGATCTTGACATAGCAGTTCGTTTACCTTCTTAAAGGCCTCCTCACTTTCAATCAAATGAAGATGAGAAGAACCTGTCATCTTAGTAATATGTTATTATAATAACAATATTAATTTATAATAATTATAATTCCTCCTGTCAAATGAAGATGGGAAGAACCGGTCTTCTTAGTGAGATTAGTTACACAGTAGTCATCTCCATGGAAAATATGCAGGCCCTACTTGTTGTAGCTGCAAGCCTGCTGTGGGTCATGTCTGTTCAAGAGGCCTGCTGTCATAGCATCACATTATGTTCTCAATGTGACCAAGGAGGAGATGGTGTTTGAGGCGGCCATGTTGTGGTTAAACCACAGTCCTAAACGCAGGCAGAGCTTTGTAAAGGTGTCGGAGCATAAGGAGTCTGGTGACTGGCTTGGTCATCAGTCACCCGGTCTTGTTTGTTTATGGTAAACAATTGATTTCACATTGTCAAGGCCATCAAATAACAGTTTCTAATTTCTTTGCAGTCTATACATGAATCATCCCATTTCATTCATGAACTGTTGTCCAACGTCAATGGTCTCTTGTGCAGACACTTATCTTTGGCTTCACTGATGGATCTCCAACGTCTGCTGGTTCTCCACAGCTTGGGCTTCAGCAACCGGCTGATCATGGCCTCTTCCTCCCCCGACTCAGCGGCCTGCTCCTCCACTAGCTGGCTCCTCGGGTAGGCAAAATAAGCCTCGGCTTCAGCCTACACCTTTTCGGTGCCATTTTTTTCTTTTACTACTCGCCATCATTTGCCAACGGCCGTGGGTTTTTCCGAGTAGGTCGAAAAAGTTGTCCACGCCCTCGTCCTGACATCTCAGGTCCTCTTCAACCGACTATTGCTCCTTGGAGGCGTCACACACCCTGCCACCATTTTGTCACCAAGTGGAAGGGTAGATCGGCACAGAGTCAGTGAAAAAATGCACCAGGAGGCAGGCTAGCAGAAACACAAAATATTTGTAATAAGATCCAGGCCAGGACAACAAACAATGAAAAAAAAAAAAGGCAACTGAAGAAAATGAAGAAAAAAACTCAAACAACACAAATGAACGGAAAAGCAAAGTGTTAACCTCTCCCCATGGCAGTCTGCATTCCTACTGAGCCCCTTATATACTCTGCAGATTCCACTCTTGGATTTCCAATCAACCAACCACAGTACAATAACAATCCACCCAAGGTGCTCCCCATGTTATAATCAATCAGCTAGGCACCCCTCAATCAGCTCTTCAGGCACCAATCACCCAACTACACAGCTAGGCTTCAACAGGCCACTCCCCCATAACAGCATCTCCCTGTGCAGATAAACAAAAATACATTACAAATTCCAGTCACAACAGAATGAATTATGTGGACCACTCACAAGGAGTTGTGAGACACTTATCAAAAACGAATAAAACATACATTATAGATAATAGTACCACTGCTGAACATAGAGAAAATGTGTCTGTAAGAGGCTGCTCTGTCACAATTGCATTATTGTTTAACCTCATGAACCCAATTGTCCCTACACTGGGCACATCATAATAGACGGAAATAGGTCAATAGGTGGAAATATTTTCACTATTTGACATACAACAAAGTTTGATTGATTATTTGTGCCTTTATATGTTTGGCATCTTTGAACTCAACCCCAAAGAAGGGAAGATAATGGTGGGGACAACTTTAAAAAAAAAAAAAAATATATATATATATATATATATATATATATTTTTTTTTTAAACATAGCCTGTGAATGCATTGTGTTTGTTTGTTTGTTTGTTTCATTGCAGTTCTGGCAACAGATATAGGCTGTATGCTACCATTTACAAATACAGAAACACTCTTCCGTAGCATTTAAACTATGCTGACAAGACAGCAGATCAGCAGGAATCACAATATTATTAAGGTTACCATGCTTTATTTTTTATATATGCTTTATTGTCTCCGCCAGGCCGAAGGCATGGCGAGAGAGTATGTTTTACCCCTTGTCCGTCCGTCCGTCCGTCCGTCCGTCCGTCCGTGTGTCCGTGTGTGTGTCCGTGTGTGTGTCCGTCTGTGACCAGCTAATCTCCGGCACCGTTGGCCCGGTCGCTCCGAAACTGTGCACACACACTCCCTGGATGCCAATTCAGAACCTCTGCCCCAAATCTTTCACATGGGCCTGTTATAGCGCCACCAGGAGGCCGATTTGGGCAAAACCCATTTTTTTATATTACTCCTACAAATTTTATCCAAACATCATGCAAATCGGTACATAGTATCACTATAGTCATGTGATCAACACGGATCTGTCCGATTTCCCATATTCCATCCTCATTGCCTAAGGTTGGCTTCCAAAGTTTGCAGGATTGGTCCGTTTTGAACAAAAAGCCTCAAAGTATACACACAGCTTGGGATTTCCGTGAAATTTCACACGCACATTCCCACTAGGCCGAGGAAGAAATGCCACCCTTCTCACATTGGCCTGTTATAGCGCCACCAGCAGGTCTAATTTAGCAAAACACATTTTTGGAACAAAATGCCTCAAATCATGAATGCAGTGTCAATGCAAGAATAAATGGCACGGTTGGCACCCTTTTCACATTGGCCTATTATTGCGCCACCAGGAGGCCAGAATAACGTACCTGACCTGGCGGAGACCTGTGCTCCGAGGAGCACTTTTTCTAGTTTCAACTTTGAAATTGCACTATAAATCAAGTGCGGGTCACCAAAAAAATTCCTCATAAAATGGGGTCCTTGTATGTGGTATAACACATTGTCCACACACGCACATACTGTACACACACACACACACACACACACACACACAGATGTATTATTTTATAATAAACTAGATGCACATGCTTATTAACACACAGGGGGACGAAAAAAAAGATAACACATAGGTCTAGATGACTTAATGTATCATACAGAAAATGACAGATGAGTGAAAAAATCACTACTAAAGGATACTGTATGAAACATCATCTTCTCCAGATAGTCAACCTATAGCTGTGCGTGTGACGTGCGTGCCTCCATATGTGTGCGTGTGCCTGTGCGTGTGTGTGTGTGCGTGTGTGAGTGTGTGCGTGTGTAATGAAAACAACACTGTGCCATCAACTAATTCAGCAGGCACCTTTCATTATCAGTGTACTGAAACTATCTGCTATGGAAAGGTGTTTGGTGTTTTATTATTGTGAAAATTGAAAGCGGCAACTGCAGAACTGATGTTCACACAAGCAGGCACGCACGCACGCACGCACGCACGCACGCACGCACGCACGCACGCACGCACGCACGCACGCACGCACGCACGCACGCACGCACGCACGCACACACACACACACACACACACACACACACACACACACACACACACACACACACACACACACACACACACACACACACACACACACACACACCCTTGTTTGTCTTCCATGCATGACATAAGCGGGGAACACACAGAAGGAAGTGTTCTCCTTCTGCAATACTGTTCCAACTAAGCCTGACCCTTTACAACAATTTAATTTCATTCAAATGTGCCTTTAATAATGTGTTTCTTTTTGCACTTTGTCTCAATGCTCTTAATGTTTTGTATAAAGTACTTTGACTCGCCTCGTTGTTGAATTGTGCTATACTGTTACACTTGACCTGCCTAAGGTTCATATGAGGACAGCAGAAACATGAACTGAAGGAAGAAATATGATCTTGTAAGCTTTACATAAGGTCTGCATGTAACTGTATGCAGTCTTCTCACTTGTATTCACAGGCTGATAGATCGAATGTACATTTGTCAAGACTTCATCATTAAATGTTATGTACTGTAAGAGCACTAAAACATCTGTAGATTCAACCAACGGTGTTGGTCATTCTATAAGAAGATTTATTTTGGATTCTCATTTCATTTCTTTTACATTTTCCAACAGCGTTTATTTTTGCAGTTCAGTGACGCTTTGTGCTTGTTGTGTTTCATGTGACTCCACATCAGACAGAAACTGAGCTGAACTTGAACTTTAGACTTTCCATGATCATCAACCATTAACTAGCCACACCATAAAGACATAAAGCCATTAAAGCTAACATTGACCCACTCACCAGTCACCATCTGTATACTGGTACCCTTTATTCCTTTTTTACATTATTGAAACCAGTTGAAGGGAAACGCACAAAATACACAAACCCATATTCAGGCAGGAGACTGCACTCTACTCTACTTTGGACACAACGTTAAGACAGTATACATTTGACACAAGGTCCATTAGGACAGTAGCCTATACATTAGACACAACATCTATTCAGACAGTAGATTATACATTAGACACACAACATCTATTCAGACAGTAGACTATGCATTAGACAACATTCAGGCTATACAGTATAATAGACATAGTATCTATTCAGACAGTAGACTACGGTACATGGGAAAGTACGTACATTTTGCTGTAGAATATACAGTAGTAGACTATACATTACAGCACAGTGCACCAGGCTATACTCACAGCTTAATAGTGAGGAAGTTAGTATTTGAGAGAAATTAGTTATAAAGAGGAAATGGGTGACAAACCCTTGGAACGACTCAAAAAGCCAGTTCCCATGGTATAATTGATATATGGTCTTAAGTGTATTATTGCTTTTTATAATACTGTTGCCAGCGATTAGCAACAAGATTCACCCATATTGTTAACCAAAACCTCCAGGTTATTGTAATATAATATAGTATGATTGTATAACATATGGGGCACTTGAATGCGTTGGGGGAGCTCCACTTTCAGCTCCAATGCGTGGTTTAATATCCAATAGTAATGCACTGGACAGTACAGTGTTGGATATGATAATCTACTGATATTGTGTTGGACTCTGCTCTCATTATTGTCATTAAATAGACACATGCATGCAGTAGGCTACATATAGTAATCCCCTGTGCAGTGTGATTCATATCTAGTTCTCTGTCTCATAGTCATAAAATCCTTATCTTGGTTTCACAGCAATGTATTATACTCCATTTCATTTTCTGTTTTCAATGAAATACAGTTATTATCATTGTGTGTCCATTTTGTATTATTACTATGATTGCTCATTCATTTCCATACATGTCACCTGGTTTTCAAACCTTAAACTGTGTTAGTCTCGCAGTGGTCAAACTGTAAAAACAGATTAATAATAATAGTGATAATAATAACAAATTGAATCTCAAGAAAGATGAATCAAATGAGATTAGAAGGACTGAACTTGATAGAATGGATACATGATACAACTGTCAATATATGCCATTTCCACGGCCTAAGATCATAACTCATTTCATGACAAATGTAAATCCGCCCAGCTCTTCTTTTTTACCTTGATCTAAACTGCGACCTAAATCTTTGACCTTTTCATCCCAAAAGTTAATAATATCTCCAGGGTTGCCTACTGTTCATACTGTTCATGCCTACTGTACATTCCCACCAACCTTGATGAAAATCATAACATTACAAAACAAACTAGAAATACCGCGTTGTACTGCCTCAGACCAACACGTTGGCATTTACATTTGTATGTGTCCAGACTTTTATATGTAGTGAATGAAGGAATTTCATGAACATGTTTTGTGAAGTCACAGTGACCTTGACCTTTGATCTTTGACCACCTAATACTTCAACATTTTCTTGAGTTCAAGTGGACATTTATGCCAAAATTCCCTGAAATTCCCTCAAGGCGTTCCTGAGATATCACGTTCACAAGGTTGGGACGGACGGACGATCTACTGGCACGCCCCAATGTTAGAGCTATTTTTATGGACACGAAATTACCATCTATTGTTAAAGCATGAATTTTATCATGTCTCTCTCAACACCACAGGAGAAACCCCCCCCCCCAAAAAAAACACGTATACATTTTTGCCTGTACGCCGAATCCCTTTGCCAAAATAGCCGATCTACAAGCTCACTACGTGTCGCAACCCAGCGCGTTATGAGCTTGTAGATCGGCTATTTTAGCTGAATGTTCCCCTATTTTGCAAAAATATTGACCTATTATTACATGCCCAGAAGAGGTATATTAGTGTTCATATATGGTTAAGGTGTGGCGATGAAATTCTTATGTCTTATGTTCATCGTCATGGTAATCAATACTGTGACAGGGGGGTGTATGTAGGGAGCGGCTCCCAGCTTTTTATGGCCCTCGCAGGGTGTAAAGTCCTCAACATCGAGCCATAAACCTCATTTACAAGATACAACGGCAGGGAAGAGACACACACTTCTAACACTAAAGTCTAGCTTTATTCAGTAAGGTTCCAACGTTGGTGTTTGTGCCTTTAGACGAGCAGTTTGGGATTCGTTGTGGACAGATATTTGAGCTGTTGACCATTGGATTTGTTTGGGAGCCATCATGTCTACGGCCATAGAAGCCACCGGGTTCTTCCTGGTCATCGCCAGCTGGCTGGTGACCGGGGCCTCGCTGGCCAACGACTACTGGAAGGTGTCGACGGTGCAGGGCAGCGTCATCATCTCCACTAGACAGTTTGAGAACCTCTGGCACTCCTGTGCCGAGAACAGTGCCGGCATCGCCGAGTGTCGGGACTTTGAGTCCCTGCTCGCCCTCCCAGGTGAGAAAATGCTGAATGATGCCTCAAAGCTGAGGTCGTTGGTTTAATTCCTGCTACACAGATGTGTCCTTGAGCAAGGCACTGATGATTATGAGCTACTATGAACACTGGCTGACAGCGCAGTTTCAACAGTGTGAGTTGTTGAACTTAAGTTGGTACTCTGGTAAAAGTGACACATTTTCCGGTGATTGTCCTTATAATATTAATAATATATAATAATAGTATATTGTCCATTAATATAAGTCTCAGGCTTAACCCATAAAGACCGGGAACGCATTTTTAGATTTCTTTGGCTATTCAAAAATAGCAGATCTACAAGCTCGTAGTGTGGCACCAAGTGCCGCGCTACGAGGTTGTAGATCTGCTATTTTTGAAAAATCTTTGTGCTTTGCTTCTGGGGGGGCTTCTGGGGGGTCCCTAGAACAAAATATTTTGAGATGGGTGTCCGCGGCCTCGAGTCTTAATGGGTTGATAACAATAATATGAATATGAATACTTGTTTGAGGACCTGACCTGAAAGAGCAGACTACTACTGTATGTCATGGGTTTTCAATCAGATAAAGACACAGGTTTTATGACCACTGTTTTCCCGCTGTCACTGGTTATTCTGTAACTGATTATATGATACCAAAGCTACAACAGGAATGTACAACGTTATATCTAAAGTTATTAATAATATCTCTTGTCTTAATATTTTTTAACATTATAGTTCAGCTTTTCCTCTGTAATGATATGTGATGTAGCTGTGTCTTTAGTCCCGGGTGCCATTTTGAGTAATCCTCTCCCCTGACAACAAAATGGAGGGAAAAGCTGAGCCGTTTATAGGAGCCATCCATTACTTTAGTTTGACCAAAACAGCTCAATGACTTAAAGTGTCTAATAACATTTTATAATGTAATAATTCGAAATGATTAGAAGACACTGTCCGGATGTGTCAATTACCCATTTGAAGTGAACATATTAAAATGCAATGATATAGTTTGACTTAAACATGGCCTTGATAACGCCTGTCTTTTAGTATAATACATTGTTCCATAAACTGTTTTACTGTAAATCACTTTATAAACTCTGCTTTTGGAAAAGTACTATACATTTATAATTAAAATAACAATGTTACATGACATGTTATGAGCCTTTAAAAACACTCAAGCACTCTGGCCTGTACAATATAAAAGCAACAGGAGCAACAAACAAGAATAAAAAGATACATTATCCAAAGGCCTGTCTAAATACAGTATGTGTGTTGGTAGTTTCAATTTAAAAGTATGATTTTTGTTTTGTATGGGTGTGGCGGCTTTGGTGACAACACTCTTCTTTACCATACATTTTGTAATCTTTGGTTAATTGATTGATTGATTGATTGATTGACTGACTGACTGACTGACTGACTGACTGACTGATTGATTGGTTGATTGAATATTTGATTGATTGATTGATTGATTGATTGAATATTTGATTGAATATTTTTAAAGATACATGCAGTATAACGAGTTAAAGCACTTGTTTGGTGTAATGTTTCTCTAAGTGGAGTCCAGGGACATGGGGGTCCATGGAATTAAAATGTGAGAACCATTGGTTTGGGGTATGCATGTACACACCGCACAGACATTCTTGAGTAAAAGGTGATTTGTGTTTGTCTGTAGGCCATGTGCAGGCGTGCAGGGCCCTGATGATCGTCTCTCTACTCATGGGGTTGGCCTGTATGATCGTGTCCCTGCTGGGACTGAAGTGCATCAAGATCGGCTCCGCCACTGACCAGTCAAAAGCCAAGATCGGTGTGACCGGCGGCATCCTGGCCATTCTCTCTGGTGAGTTTGGACTGTTTACTAGGGTTTGCCCCAAACAACATCCCACTATACTTGAACCAGGGTTCACTACCTCTACCTCTCACCACATAATCCAACAAGGGTTCGTATCCCAAAAGCTTCCCTTGCCCTTTACTGAGTTTGGATGACTGACGGACAGATTGGAGCAATTTTGGGACAGCATTTGTGAAATTAGCTACCTTTGCAAAATGTTTCGTTCATATTTTATTTTATCATTATTCACAGACTAGATAAATGTCCTTTTGCACGCCTACGTAAGGATATAGGATAGGAGAGAGAACGTGGATAAAAGAATAAGTGGTCCTGCACACTCTCTTCACTTACAAAAATGCGTTTATTGATAAACGATATTTCGGTCAAGCTGACCTTGCCCCCCCCCCCCATCATGTTCACAGACAAACGTTTTGGGGATTTTCACTGATAGGTCACCAGTTGGAAACCCAGCACTAATATGGTCCGAGAAACTTTCTCTCTCCCCTCCTGCCTTGCTCAAGGGCACCAGTTGTTGAGGTTTCCTCTGAGCAATGTACTTGATCCTTAACGTCTACAAGGGGCTTGAAATAAAACTGAACAGACCAACGGGGTAATTAATAAATGAATAAGGAATATCTCTGTGACAATGACACAATGATATTCATCTTTTAAACTATTCCAACTCACCTAATGTTTACATGTCTCCTGTAGGTCTGTGTACGATGGTAGCAGTGTCCTGGTACGCCAGCCAAGTGGTGGAGGATTTCAACAACCCTTTCTTTGGTGGTGTGAGGTAAGTCAAGAACACTGAGAAACAAGACTCGCAGTATATGGCCTAGTATATGGCATGTACTGTATGATACGCTGGAGGGCTTTTAATTTGAATCAATAAATACAGGAAGTGGACTTCTTTATTACCCACTGTATGTCTTATTTTCTGTCTGCAGGTTTGAACTGGGCACCGGTTTGTATATAGGATGGGGCGGGGCTAGTATGGCCATTCTGGGCGGAAGTATGCTGTGCTGTGCCTGTAAGAGAGTGTCCACTGGAGAGAGAAAGTAAGTGACTATCTGATTGCCTGCAGCACACGGCAGCATGTTTTAGTTCAAATGAATGAAAAACATGAAAGATCAAAATTATAATAAATAAAAAAATATTTGATTCAATTTTTAAAAAATTTAATCAATGTGAAAATGAATAATTAAAGCTATGTTGAGTATTGTTGATGTACTAATGGTACAGTTGAATAGTATGTCAATTAATAGTATGATTATTTTTAATTAAAAAAAATGGAATCAATGTGAAAATAAATAATTAAAGTCATATTGAGTATTGTTGATGTACTAATGGTACAGTTGAATAGTATTTCAATTAATAGTATGATTATTGTTTGTATGTAAACATAGTTCTGATATTATTATACTTATTCTAGTACCGTAGCAGTGTAAGTAGCAGGGTTCATTGTAGTAGTGGTAGTCAAAGTTACCTCAGCAACAGTAGTAATAGCATTAATAGCAGTAGAAGCAGTACTAGTAGTATTAGTTATAATATTTCCTCTGACCTATAACACCTGTTTCTCCAGGGGTTACTATGGTGGCAACCAGAGCCAGACACACAAAATCTACACTGCAACATCCAGGTCAGAGCCTGAAACAACCAAGAGCCAGGCCTACGTCTGATGTCACTTCCTGTTTCCCACTTCCTCCTTCCTGCCAGAGACACCACCGTCATCCTAGTCTTGCGTAACCAGACAATTATTCCACAATCTCTGAATGTTATATATATAGAGTCTGGAACTACACATCCCCAAAGCTGAGAAAGGAAGCTGTCATACGATCATCAATTCCGTTCAAGAACATTAATTTTTCAAATATCTTTAATCTTTTATTTTAGAATTTCCATTTCTGATAAGCAGCAAGCTATATAGGCTTTGATCATTTCGATTTATATAATATATATATAAACCGCATAAAATTGCGCGACTGTAAAGACGAAACGGAAGCTGGGAGGAGGCGTCACATTCGCTTTATCCCCAGATCATTTTCAGAGCTTCCGTGCTCCACACTGTATGACAGAAGCATTTTGTAAATTGTTGGAGCCGACAGTCTGGCTCGTGAGTCTAACGTCATCTTGTCTTGTGTCCCTTTCCTCTGCGTTTTTTAAGTTAGAAAGTATTGTTTGTATCTTTTTAAGTTTGTGTGGTTAATGCTGAATCAAAATAATAATTATAGAAATATATAAAATAATAATTGTAATTGCAATGATTGGAAGTGTAAGTGAGATTAGATACATTTATGCAAACTTAATTGTTTTCTAAATAAAACAGTTTTTTTCATATGAAGGCATATCTGTATCGTTGTTCTACACATAATGATAAAATACTTTATAATTATGCATTGCTCCACAATTTGTTCATATCAAGAGAAATCACTTTGCTTACTGATACATAGAATGTGTTCGTATAATAATAAGATTCATTTTCACACACCATTCAACACATCATTTGAAAGTAGGTATAACATAAGCTTTTCAGAAAACTCTTAGGATTCAGGATTCAGTGGTTTAGAAGTGGTTCTCAAAAATAGCAGATCTACAAGCTCACAGACACTTTGTGCCGCACTGCAAGCTTGTACATCTGCTATTTTAGATTTATTTTTATTTTTATTCTTGAAAGTGTTGAATAATTTACCTTTTTTTCTTTTTTACACAAATCTTCTCTTCTGGGGGTCCCTAGCACAAGACATTTTCAGATGGGGGGTCTGTGACCAAATACATTTCATTTTGGGGGTCCTTGGCACGAAAAATAGTGAGAACTACCTGAGGCTGCATGGAATCGGCCTCAGGTCTTAATGGGTTAACCTCCTCACAATCTCCCATCAGGTGACATGTACAGTAGTCTACGTAGCTTGGCAGGGGCAGATGTAGCCGTGCAGACGCACAGAACAGAACAGGCACTGTTCTGAATCGACAGCCAGTGACAAAAGGCCATAAATAACACATTATGTGCTGTATGTGGGGGAAAAAATAAATGCAGATTTGCTATTTCTGAAAATGATCGCCTATAATGACATGACCAGAATAGGTGCTGGACACCAGGTTCAAAGTGGTCCATTCAAAGTCTAATCATATGGATCTCAGGATCTGCATGGGAACAGTATGCATGTGTAGCAGGATGGGCGTTGGCTCCCATTCTACCCACGGCCCATCCTCCGCCCACTCATCAGTGGGCTGATTGGCAACAGTATTAAAGCAATGCACCTCCAAACACAGTTAGCTGTCTGTCTCCACACTGGTCTACCATCAGTCCAGGCTGGCCTGTTGGGCTCGCCTGTGTGTCTGCATCGCGCATCAGCGCAGGTATGTCTCTCCGTCTTGCTGTTTATGCTATTGTTTTATGCTGCGTAGGGCATGGTCTTGAACTTGACCATGACCGTTTGTGTCTTTGTAGCCCCGGTGTGTCTACCCAGCTGGTTGGTGTTTTGCACCGGGCGTGCGTGTTGCTTCACGCTGCACAACTGGTATGTGGTGGTCCTCCTTCTCCGCAGTATAACAAGTTAATTCTATGTCAGGCAGACACTATAATAATCATGGCCTTTATTATTAGTTATTCCTACCAGTGTCCGCCGCTGCAAGCGGGCCATCATGGCTTCCGCCTTTGCTGCATAGCGGTACGTTACTGTCTGTCTCTCTGCTCCTGTCTTAATGAACATTAGTATTATAAATTGGTAGAATGACACGGGCATTTATCGTTTCAGGCACTGTGATACCTGCTGCTGCTTTTGAATCACCCACGCATGCATTACGAACCCTGTTCACATTGACGCTCCATGCGAGGTTCCCCTCCCCCCGTTCCTAAACGGCAGTGGAACAACTGGCTCCGCTGAGTTTACACCCTCATACGGGTTCAAAGTACTCTTGTCCGACGCAACCGTCCACACTCAGGCTCTCAGCCAGCCTCATTGTTTATTATGTTTATTATTTAGCGTTATTGCTTTTGTTATTGTTTATTTAGCGTTATTGCTTATTTTGTTATTTAGTGTTATTGTTTATTTGGTTGTTTATTGTTTATTTCTTATTTGGTTATTTTGCTTATTTAGTACTACTGTTTATTTTGTGGTTACTGGCTTTGTCTATTCCCCACAACTAAGGCCTACAGACGGCACTCTAGTATAAATACAACTATATCTATATATATATATCCTCTATAATAGATATATATGATACCATTATAATAGATATATATGATACCAATTAATTAAGTCTATGTTCCTGGCAATATTTAAAGCTTGATTTCCTGTCTTGCAGGCCTGTGGCTGGGGACCCCCCGGCCTGCTCAGCCTCCCCCTTATCCCCCAGCACTGGCCCTATAGGTATTATTATTAAGCGCTGCCCCACTGGTTTTAGCCAATTAAATGTCCTTGCTATTTTATTGTTGATGAGATTACACTGTTTATAATACAATAAAGCTTTTTGTGCCTTCGTCTAAAAACACTGTTTCTGCCTTTGAATCATTCATGTACAACGAACTTGTGTAAGGAGTAATAGATGTTCAGGTGGTTGGTTTGCATTATAAATATTTCCTGGGGTGCAACTCCCCAGGTGGCGTAGTTGGCTATATTATATAATTATCAATACCGCCCTGCTACACATGGCTCCAATGCGTATCTCAGATTTCACGTGGCCTGCCTGTTGTTGTATCTCCTTAAGTAGGTCAGTGTGTCTAACATTTACTACATACAACAATAAAGAAAGTGAGCGTCGTTGGATGCAACGTGGGTCTTTATTGGTAAGGCCTGGTTAGCAAACAACTTTCTCCAGTTAAATGAGGCCAAAACCGAGGTGCTCATTGTGGCCTCTGATGGCGTTGCATCCAAGGTGGCTGGTTGTATTGGGTCCCTCAAAAGCAATGTGAGCCCCAACCTCAGGAACCTTGGGGTCATTTTTGATCAGGCCATGCACCTCGACACGCACATTAAATCGGTGACCCGCACCTGTTTTTTCCAGGTCATACATGCCTTCGTTTCTCGCCTTGACTACTGCAATTTGGTTCTCACCTGCCTCAATAAAACGTCCATAGACCGCCTGCAATTCATTCAAAACACTGCTGCAAGACTGTTAAAGAGATCAAGCAGAAGGTGCCACATTACTCCAGTTTCCTGGTGCTCACTTTTAGAGCTCTGCACAACCAGGCACCTGGATATTTAACTGACTTGCTTGAACCATATGTGCCCAGGAGGACCCTGAGGTCAGCGGAACAGGGTCTATTGGTCATTCCTCGTACCAGGTTAATCACCAAAGGTGACAGAGCCTTTCAGTCTGTAGCACCTAGACTCTGGAATGCCCTTCCTCTGAGAGCTGCAGCGTCTGTGGATATTTTTAAGAATCAGCTCAAAACACTACTGTTTCAACATGCTTTTGGTTAATGTCATTGAGCTTCTCCTCCAATGGTGAAATATGTCTGCTGTTTTGTTTTCTCTGAGATACATTGTGTTTTTGTTTCTGTTTCTAATCAATTGAATGTTTTTTTGCTGTTTTTATTTCTGCTGTATGTAAAGCACTTTGAGTCCTCTCTGTGATAAGTGCTATACAAATAAAATTGACTTACTTATTCACTGCAGGGCTGTCACATACTGAGATGCCTTGGCTTGCATCTCCCTCTAGTGATACAGATTAGCACCACAGGTGTCAGTAATGCTAATCACAATATGACATAGGCTATGTCATATTGTGATTAGCATTACTGACACATAGCACCACAGGTGTCAGTAATGGTAATCAGCATCATAATATGACACCTGTGACATCAGCCATCTATGTCACAGTGGTTCTCAAACGTTTTAATTTCCGTATTAAAACGTTTTAAAAAAGAGAGCCCCTCTTGAGAGTATTCAAATGGAACCAAAAGGTCCACTTGGTGTTCTACACTCAGAGTTACAGACCTGTAGGGTAGAGCTCTTCATGGGTACCCCGATTCCGAAAATACCCGACAGGACCCGAGATCCGTACGGGTCGGATCCGTGTTTTATCATAATCACTCAGGGCCGGGTCGGAATCGGTGCTGTTACCTCGGAACTCGGGTCTGTCTATCATTATGTGTAATACCCGAGTGGATCCGACAAGACCCGTAATATCCCTACTGTGTGCGTGCGGCTATGCGCGGCTGCACTAATCATTTTATGCTCTGCTCTTGGGGGTTTGATTTCAGCTCTGTTGTCCTGCTTGCGCAATTTAAATCAATAAATACACCCACTGTATGTCATATTTTCTGTCTGCAGGGTTGAACTGGGCACCGGTTTGTATGTAGGAGGGGCGGGGCTTGTATGGCCATTCTGGGCGGAAGTATGCTGTGCTATGCCGGTAAGTCCGACTATAACCAAGGTATTTAAAAAGAAGGTACAGACATTTATGTCATTTTGCAGTTATGGAGTTTGGCTGGGGGCCAAACTGCAGCCGTGGAATACATTGGAGTCAATGAGAGCCAGGTTGACCAGCTTAGAACAAACACTATTTCTGAACGACTGCGACCTTTGTGAAATACTTGGCCCAGTAGAATAAAAGGAGACATATCACACATTGTTTTCTTCTGTGTTGCTTTTCGATGTGTACACTGTATACGTTTATTGAGCTTTCTAAAGAGCACAAAGTGATACTGCCGAGACAGAAACCAGTGTTGCCATGTCGTTTTATTATAAGCGACTTTTTTTTCCAACTAACAGACGCCTATCCTATGTCTGACAGTGATGCGCCGCCGTTTTCTGCCACAGTGCCGCCTGGAGCCTGCAAAAAAAAAAAAAGACAGGACAGTGAGACGGGAAGGCCACCCCACACCAGGCCCGTACCAGGCCCGATACGGGCCTGCTGGCCTGCTGGCTTAGCGGTCCAGGCGCATACAACATTTCGAGGCATGACTGTTCCAATCATGCCTTTAAGCCAGGAATGGTTGATCCTGTTTTTTGGCATGGAGGGAGAAGGGTATTGGTTTTTTGAGAAGTGTATATTGATGACCACCTTGCCTCTTTCCAACAGTTGCAGTGCTCCTTTCAGCTCCCAGCATTGCATTGTTTTCGTTTCTTACAGTTGAGACACTTCATCAGAACGCGTTTTCCACATTATGAACAAAAACCCCACCATCCCGTTCTAGAAGATATTATATAATGAGAATCGAGCCTTTTAGTAAAGGTGCAGTCTCTCAATTTTATGGCATTTTGCAGTGCCCTGACTAGCCCATCTTCTCATCCATTTAAGGAAAAAGAGAATTTGGGATAGAAATTTCAGATGAAGTGTGGGAAGACCAGTAATATCCACCGTAGTTCTGTTAATGTCAGACATTCTTTGATTCAATTTAAGATTGTTCATAGACTGCACTTTTCCCCAACTAAATTACCCAAAATATTTAGCAATATTTCTTCTATGTGTGTGCTTCATAGAACACGGGACTTTGACTCATCAATTTGTTCAATGTCATAAGTTACAACATTTTTGTAGTCAACAATTAGATTTTCTGGCCAAAGCTTATAAAAGAGACTTCCCCCCTGCCTCATTAACGGCACTTTTTGGGGTGGTGGAACCGGGATGGGTCCAAAATCCAAGCCATTTAGCTGCTTTTGCCCAGCAAGCCAGGAACAAATGCTAAAAAAAAGAAAATCAAATTAATATTTCATATATTTATTAAGTCAGCATGTTTCCCTGGAGTTCCACTAGTAAACGAATGAATGAATGATTTTATTTGTTTCTTCAAGTTGGATTCTGTTTTACTACAATCCTCATTGTAAGTTGTTATTAGTAGTCATATCATTAGTAGTATTAGTATTATAATTTGAGAAATGTATCAATTTAGATTTTTTTTGTATACTTTAACATGTTGTATGAATATTATTATTTTACTGTGATTCAGTGTGGCCCTGTATTACTCACTGTGTTAAATTAGAGAAGGATAATAGACATGAATAATTATGATGCAAATTTTAACTGATATGTACGTATCTAGAAGTGACTACGTCTCACTATGTCATCCTTGGATGAGTCCTACAGCAACTTGAGTAAAATTATCGTTTCTGTCTCGGCGGTATCGTGAGATTTGGCTGCCAGACAGGAAATGGTGGACAGTCGCGATACTTTGGCCGTTCTTTGTGCTCCTTAGATACCTCTGTAAAATTATTCAGTGTACACATCGAAAAGCAACACAGCAGAAAACAATGTGTGATATGTCTTTTATTTTCCTGAGCCGATTATTTTATAAAGGTCTGAATCTTTCAGAAATTGTGTTTGTTCAGAAGCTGTCCAGCCGGCTCTCATAGACGCCAATGTTATTTCACGACTTCCGGTGTGAGTCTGCCACCCAGTGCGACGAATCTACCAGCTGGAATTGCAGGATAGAGAAAATGACGTCGGCGTCTCTTCCTTTCAAAACCTTCCTTGGTCTCGCGAGGCCAGACAACTATTCCACAATCTCCGAATAGCTGCGTACACACACTCGCGACAAGTTGAGCGAGCTGGTTGCAAGCCCCATGCAGCACTTCCGGCCATTTCTGGCCGTTCCTTTGCATGGGTAGCCTGGCTCCACCCCCTGAATCGCTAGCCTCGCATTCAGGGTCTGGTGACGCTGTCGAAGGCGGGCTTTTCTCGGTTGAAAATCTGTACGACGAATCTGGATCGGGATAATCCAGTATGAACCAATCGCCAAAGAGTTCAACTTTGGCCACGCCCCCATCTCAGAAAACGGCTGCACTGAGAGGGCTTTAAGACTGCATAATGGAGTGAAACAAAATGAAAATTCAGGCTGAGTGTCAGGCTATTGCATGGGGGGAACATAAGCCAAAAATAGCCGATCTACAAGCTCACAACGTGTCGCGCTGCGACACGTTGTGAGCTTGTAGATCGGCTGTTTTTGGCAAAGAGATTTGGTGTTGACAGAAAAAAGCGTCCAAGAAATGTAGGTCTGTTTTTTACTGGGAATAGAGGGTTTAAGTAGGCTACATAATAGTAATATAATAACATTATTTATATAGCACTTTTCAAAGCATGATTTACAAAGTGCTGAACAGCAGTTGGAGCATATATATATAATAAAGGTAAAGTAGAACCTACTCGTTTAGAAAAAGAAAAAACCCTGCTTGGCGCGGGTGCCCGCGCCAAGCAGCCAATGGCCTCATGCACCGGTGAGCATGCCGTCCGAGTTGGCAAGCCGTGGTGGATGGAGTATGTTACCACCTGGGGCCTGTTCCTCAAAAGGTGAATTAGAGCTAAAGGCTGGCTTTAACCCCTATCCTGGCTTAATTTAGCCAGGATTAGGGCTGAATCGGTTCCTAGAAAGCTGAATTATCTTGAAGATTAGTTTAGCCAGTTCACCCTGGCTAAGTTTAGCCATGACCCGATTCCACGAAAGAGAATTTAAGCAAGCCTACCTTAGTTACCATGGCAATTTAGCTGTGAAGTTAGCCTGGTCAGGAGCAGGCTAACAGCCAAGCTTACTTAATCCAGTGCCTTGTTCTTCAAGTTTTTCCACAGTTAATTCAAAACATGTGTTTGTATATGGACTCATTTTAATGACCCTGCATTCAAATCAAATGAAATAAATACAATAAGATATAATCAAATTAATTATATTACTGAAATAGTGTGTGACCATGAATCATAATCATAATTGTTTCACAATGACTCATGTGATATGTAATTGTCACTCTGTCACTATAGTTCATATTGTTGTTAGATGTTTGATAATATATATATATATATTTTTTAATATTATAAAAAATGTCTAACACATACATACATACATATATATACATATATATATATATATATATATATATATATATATATATATATATATATATATATATATATATATATATATATATATATATATATATATATATATATATATATATATATATATATAAATTATTAGTTACGGGTTTAAAGGAGCCTCTTTGTAAGTCAATAAGGAGCTATTTTAAATTATCAATTTCTAGTCAATGGAGAAATTATTTTTTATTTCTTGTCCACCTTTGGAGTTACATCATGATGGCAAGGTAACTACACAACCCAAATCTCTACCAAAGTGGTCTTGCAAATGTGGGGTTATTGCGTGTCTCGTCCCGTCCCCCGTCCCCCGCTCATCCCGTACGTCGCGGTCAACACTTTCATGGTCTTTTATAGAACATTGATTCCAGAGGCACCACATAATATTTGTGCAAAGTTGTGTCAAATCTTCCACTCACAGAATAAATATCAACATGTTTTAGAAGCAGCTCTAGAATAGAGACAAATGTAGAAAAATAATGATTACTTCACCATTGACAGTATACTGTAGGTGAGAGAGACACATCAGGTAAGTGTGTGTGTGTGTGTGTGTGTGTGTGTGTGTGTGTGTGTGTGTGTGTGTGTGTGTGTGTGTGTGTGTGTGTGTGTGTGTGTGTGTGTGTGTGTGTGTGTGTGTGTGTGTGTGTGTGTGTGTGTGTGTGTGTGTGTGTGTGTGTGTGTGTGTGTGTGTGTGTGTGTGTGTGTGTGTGTGTGTGTGTGTTGGTAAAGGCCAAATGTCCCCACAAGTATAGTAGAATATAATAAATAGAGTGAGGACCATTTTCCTGATCCTATCACAAGAGAGATTGTTATTTTATGGTTCAAAAGATTTTACAATTAGGATTAGATAGGGGTTGGACATAATGCCTGATTTGCACTCAGGTGTTGCACACCGAAAATGGCAGATCTACGTGTGTGTGTGTGTGTGTGTGTGTGTGTGTGTGTGTGTGTGTGTGTGTGTGTGTGTGTGTGTGTGTGTGTGTGTGTGTGTGTGTGTGTGTGTGTGTGTGTGTGTGTGTGTGTGTGTGTGTGTGTGTGTGTGTGTGTGTGTGTGTGTGTGTGTGTGTGTGTGTGTGTGTGTGTGTGTGTGTGGTGTAATCTCATCTCCAGTGTTATAATCATGATTATATTGTCCACAGTGGCAGTAATCCATCCCTAGCTAAATTAAATTGTCAGCCCTCACACATACATGTTTTCTTTTTTTCTATTTACTTTTAATAACGCGCGAATAAAACTAATCCATTTCCTTCTGCTGCCCTGTGCGAGTGCTGATGTCTTCATTAGGTGTTAGTGGTACTTTTGGGGCATATACTGTAGGCACCCCTCATGCTGTGAAGACTTTTGAGTTGAGCAGATGCCAGTTGCCTGTGTGAGTAATCCATCTCTGTAACCACGGAGACGTCAGCCTCCACCTGCTGACTGTGGAGAACAGGGGATTTAAGTCTGCCCACTAATCACTTCAGTACCAGTGGTGGACAATGTACTCAACCCCAGTGGTGTACTGTAAAGTAACTAAGTACATGTACTCAAGTACTGTACTTAAGTACATTTTTAGGTACTTTTACTTTACTGGAGTATTTCCAATTTTCTGTACTTTTACTTCTACTCCACTACATCTCAGAGACAAATATTGTACTTTTACTCCACTACAATTATTTGAAAACTTTAGTTACTAGTTACTTTGCAATTATCAATTATTATATTAGAAAACATACTTTAACCACTTTAGCCCTTTATAACTAGGCTATTTAAAAATAGCCAATCTACAAGCTCACAACGCGTCGCATCACGACGCGTTGTGTGCTTGTAGATCTACTATTTTCAATAATTTTAGTACTTTTACTTTTTGGTACTTTAAGTACATTTTAATACCAATACTTTTACTCAAGTAAATTTTGAATTCCGAACTTTTACTTGTAACAGAGTATTTCTATATTGCCGTATTGATTCTTTTACTTAAGTAAAATATCTGAGTACTTTTTCCACCACTGCTCAACCCCAGTTTCAGTGTTGATGTTGACAGCCACATTTTTATTTTAGTCATAGCCTTTTGAATAAAATTCCATTTATGTTTTAGTTTTAGTCCAGTTTTTAAGGTCGACTGACATTTATTATGGCGGGCCGTGATGGCGGCGTAAGACCTGATTTATACTTGCCGAAAATAGCCGATCTACAAGCTCTGCTATTTTCGGAGCGCGACACCTGTGCGCGACCAAGCATAAAATGACTTGTCTTAGTCCCTCCCTAACATGTTTGTCTAGTTTTTATTTGTTATAATAAAGTCATCATTTTATTCATCATAGCTTAGTTTTTATTACGTTTTCGTCAGTGAAAAAAGTCGACAAACGTTTTTCGTCATGGTTTAAGTCGCCAAAATTAACACATTGAGACAAAGTGTAGCCTATTCTCCCGGTCAAATAATACTCAACTACAAGCTGCTTAGTCAAATGTGTACTTGAGTTAAAGTGCTTTCAAATATACTTTAGTATGCAAAAGTGCATGCTTTTAAAAAGACTTGAGTATTCAAAAGACTTAAAATGAAATATATGTTTTATTTAATTCTAATTCACATCATTAATGGTGCAATCTGGGAACCCATAGTAGTGAAGATAGCAGCTCTACAAGTTAATCTCACTATATTTGAATTAGGGCTTAAAGGGATACTTCACTTCCCGCCGGGGGACACATTTAAAAAAAATATTAAAAATAAATGAAAAAAGTTATGGAAAATTCATGGCCCCCTCACGACACGCAGTGTCCTACTAATGTGTGAGGGGGCCATGAATTTTCCATAACTTTTTTCATTTATTTTTAATATTTTTTTTAAATGTGTCCCCGGCCCGAAAGTGAAGTATCCCTTTAAGTGGTTAATTTCATAATGTACTTTTCCCTTCCTAGAAGCCAAGCCTCTTGTGCGTGTGGTTTGTCCTGTCTCTCTCTCTGTATCTCTCTCTCTCTCTCTCTCTCTCTCTCTCTCTCTCTCCATGTTAAATCCTATGCCGTGCTGAGCTAGGGGGAACCAGCCCCAATCCTCTCAGCCTCGAGAAGTCCATATGTGAGCCAACTCCTATTGTCTCTCTGTCTGTTTGTATGGGTGCCTAATTATCTGTCTGTCTGGATATCTGACCGGATGCCTGTATATTTTGATTGAGGAGTTGTGGCGGCCGAGGTCGAAAGTTCGCGCCAGGCTCACCTGATTGGCTAACAGGCCGAAGAGAGTGCTAACAGACCTACAGACAGGTACATATAAAGGTATCCAGCCTTCACCATCACTCTGCTCCCATTCTGTACACACCAACTACTACAACACAGGTCAGTGAGTGTCTGTGCATGTGTGTGTGTTGTCTGACTGTGTGGTAAGATAGATATTTCAAGTAGAGAGTTGGTAGTGTTATGTACTGGTAGTGCTTCGATTTGATTGATTGATTGATTGATTGATTGATTGATTGAATAACGTATGCAGTTAAACATTTGGGCTAAAAGGATGACACGAAAACAATCCTGGGGACTTGTTTCCATTGTGGTCCTATTCATTCAATTCATCAACATAGCATAGAATATTAACACATTAATATTTGTCATCAACAATTACCATACCAATACTGTAGCTATTTACAAAGGAGAAAGGGCAACAAAAAGAAAAGGAAAACGGCAGCAGTTTATGACCCTTCATTTCGATGGGATCTAATATCTATCTCCACTAGTTTTCTGACAAATGCTTTTTCAGGCCAGTTTTGAAAGAAGCCAGTGATTCACATCCTTTAATGGATGGTGTCAGGGCATTCCACATTATGGTGACGGATTTGTAGAATGAATATTTGAGTGTTTGTACTGCTAAAAGTAGTGTTTTGGTTTGATTGGATAAAACTGGTATCCTGACCTGAACATGTTTATGTTTACTAAAGAGCTGGATAGATGGGAAGATAAACTTACGATTTTGTAACCCATTTTTTCACCCTGTGCCAATTGCCTATGTAATCCTGGGCGCTACTCCCCCTCTGCCAGCCTAGGGAGAGCCCAGAACTGAGCTCATGCCTCCTTCAATGCATGAGGAGCTAGCGAGCCGCTTCTTATCACCTGATAGGGGGGAGTTTCCCCGGTAGGACCATAGACTGTATAAAAGAGATGGACAAAGCCAGACAGCTGGTTTCTACAGACCGAAAATGAAGCCGATTGTTCAGGAATTTGAAATCCGCCATCTCTAATATAAGCCCAAAAGCACGTCGGGAACAGGAACCGGAAAACAATCCCCAAAGAATGCTATTGGTTGGGTAGCTTGTCAATCAAGAGCAAGGGCGGGGAATGAATGCTATTGGTTGTGTAGCTTGTCAATCAAATCATCCCGCCCCTCTTAGAGAATAGCCTACTTTATCGTCAATTTTAGAATAAATGGGACCATAATTCAGCAAAACGCATATCATGATGATTGAAAGGAGACTTTAAACTATCCTAAAAACCCATCCGCTTGCGTTAAAATAAATCCTTTCTGACACCAGCAGGGGTAAAACAGCGAAACGACAGGCCATTCATATGAACTGTTCTCTTCCGTATTGGAGTCAATGTAACAATCTCAAGCTGGCCCCTTGGGTAGGACGTAGTGCGTGGAAGGAACACGTTATTCCAACCAGTTCCTTTCCCCTCCATCAGGCACCCCGGCTGACCAGGGGGAGGCAGTATAGAGACCAGGATTACTGCATGTTTTTTGTGAGGGTACCTACCCTAGGAGACACGGGGAGAACATGCAAACTCCACACAGAAAGGCCCTTTCACCAACCCCACCTAGGGTATGGGCACTGATGACGCGGAGGAGAGGACACGCCCCATAAACCTTATTCTATATGAATAAGTATTATTAGTGTTACAGTAAGACAAGAGTGTTACTGTTAAATATTGGTGGTGTCCACAGTATTGGTGGTGTGAAGTGTTTATAGTACTTTTAAGAGATCTACCTAGTGATGGAAGACTTTATGTTGAGACAGCTGGACAGACACATCACTAAGCGTGTCAAGTAGGCTCCTACTTTCACCAACGTTTTGCTGACTTATAGACCGACAATGTCTCCAGTAGGCTCGGCAGTGTATTCATGGCGTCCCCCGAAACACCTCCCTCTGCATCTGTCCAGCTGGCATATTTGGCAGACCAGCTGGGGTCGTTCCTTTTCAGCCCCCCTGGCCATACAGGGCTAACGCCGCTCATAGGCATCGAGGAACCCCTAATGACTTTCTAAGAAGACGAGGTAGGAATCCGAACCGCAGGCACCAGCTTTTCAGCTTGCCGGGCAGCAGCATGGATTTGTCAATGACCTCCAGACCTTTAATGAGTTTGTGCCCGAGTCTGATCATTTCAGCTTTGAGTCATACCATCTACCCAGGCTTTTGAACGGCTTTTCTGTCATCGTTTGGGATAGGTTCTTGATCGATGAAGAACTTTGTTCCATCGGTGATGGAACAAAGTTTGACTTATAGAGATGCTGACATTTTATGTGTATATTACAATGTATTGAGTGTATATTGCGATGCGATGACACTGTTAGAATGTGTATCTGTAACTCTCTTTGTGTCTGTGTCTGTGTCTATCTCCCTCTCATCTTCTCTTACCCAGATATAACTGACACAAACCTCTCTCATCACCATGAGTGTGAGTGTTTTCAAGAAGATGGCCAAGGACAAGTCTGTGAGTCTGGTCATAAATAAATAAAATACTTATGTAATCTACTGGGCCCCTATCCTTGATGGGTCCTGGAACAGAGAAACCCACTGTTGTCCCCCGAAATGTTACAACCTTTATGTCTCCCAGTATGTTACAACTGTTCTGTCCTCAGTTTCTGTCCCTTAGACTCTGTCCCTCAGTCTGTTACACTGGTTGTGCACCTGATGACCTGATCACAACACACGGGCAGCATTAAGCCCGGAGTAAAGCATTAGGACTGCATTATGTCAGATTACATGACAGTCATAAGACTCTATAGCGTAAGAGTGTCTTCATCGCACATGCTTTTGTGTGTGTGTGTGTGTGTGTGTGTGTGTGTGTGTGTGTGTGTGTGTGTGTGTGTGTGTGTGTGTGTGTGTGTGTGTGTGTGTGTGTGTGTGTGTGTGTGTGTGTGTGTGTGTGTGTGTGTGTGTGTGTGTGTGTGTGTGTGTGTGTGTGTGTGTGTGTGTGTGTGTGTGTGTGTGTGTGTGTGTGTGTGTGTGTGTTGAGCTGTTGTTTTTATCTTTCAGGTTGGGGTCTACATGGGGGGGAGAGACTTTGTCGACCATGTGACGTCTGTGGACCCAGTGGGTGAGGACATAATAACACAAATAAATGAAAAATACATACAACATAATTGTTGTTGTTGAACAATATATCCTCTTACAAAATGAGTATGTTTCGGCCCACATCCGATGGAGACAGAGATAAGACACAGACCACATAGACCACACAGGTAACACAACAGAAGGCGATCAGCATGCAGATTGATTGCGGCGATAACAGTCAATCAATAACAATCATCACAAGGGAGATAAGGGAGAGAGGGAAGTATTTGAAGTTTTAATAGACGCTCCAAAAATAGAGCATGGGCAAAGGGCAGTAATTCAACTTGGGGCGGCAGTGGCTCAGGGGTAGAGTGGCCGGTAAAGCGGCCGGATGGTAACCGTGAAGTTCCCAGTTCAATCCCAGGCTCCCCCAGAGTTATTATCGAAGTGTCCTTGAGCAAGACGCTGAACCCCTAATTGCTCCCGATGAGCAGGTTGGTGCCTTGCATGGTTTCCTCCGCCATCGGTGTATGAATGTGTGTGTGAATGGGTGAATGTAATGCACAATCTATGTGAAGCGCTTTGGATAAAAAGCGCTATATAAATGTACCATTTATCAACATGGTGCCAGGTGAAGGAATAGGCTATGGTTAATTTAGTAAAACCATTTCTCGGATGATCATAAACGGTGTTGTACGGCAAAATTAGCCCATCTAAAAGCTCACATTGTAGCGCATCGCAACGTGTTATAACCTTGTAGACCTACTACAAAATGTTTACCTATAATGACGTACACACATTTTCAGCGCTAGGGTTTAAGTGAGTCATGTGATTTCATATATAGGCTACTGTGGTTTCCACCGCTACATCCCGGTACCACCATAAGTTATTACATTTTCTCCAAACACAGATGTTATCAAATGTAACTAACCATCATAAATGACACAGAGTCATATACAGTACCTGACAGCATCGCCGGACTTGTTTTTTAAAGACGGGGTGCCGTGATTTTCAGTGATTCCCCCCCCCCCCCCCAAAACATAATCATCAGGAATTATGGTTATAGTAGGAGGAATATTTTTTTTTCAAAAAAGTGTACAGAAATTGTTAAAATTATGTTTTTATGTGGACACGCCTCCAGTTCATTAAGTATACCTGGTTCTCACCTTAGCACCTCCTCCACCACCTTAGCACCACCCACCTGTCCTAGTCCCTCCTCCTCCTCATGCCCACACCTGTTGTGTTATGATAATGAGGGGGAGGGTATGTTTTTACTATATCACCAAAGCGCTGTTTTTCTATTGGCACGTTTGACTCTCAAGGTTTCAGCCTCCAGGTAGACACTCAAAATAGTCAGAGAAGACATAAAACACCATAAAAACACCACCAGGGGGCTTAAAGGGGAAATCCACCCATTTTCAATATTTAACTATGTCATTAATATAGCATAAAGGAGTTGTGTGGAAATAAGAAAAAATTTAAAATAAAATTAACATTGCAAAAAAATTTAACATTGCAAAAAAATTAACATTGCAAATTACACTGTGATGACTCATCATGGTGTAATTTGCAATGTTAATTTTTTTGCAATGTTAAATTTTTTTGCAATGTTAATTTTTTTTTTAATTTTTTCTTATTTCCACACAACTCCTTTATGCTATATTAATGACATAGTTAAATATTGAAAATGGGTGGATTTCCCCTTTAATGAGGTTCTATCAACCTCATAGACACATGAAAAACAGAAAAAGTGCAAAACCATGGCACCACCTCTTTACATTTTTGGAACACAGTTCTTATATGACACGATGCTAAGAAGACCATATGGTACTTTGTTACTCTATACTAATTTGGGGGTCCTTGATATGAAAAAGTTTGACAACCATTGCTTTAATGGAGCAAGAGCTGTGCTTCTTCCTATTTCTCTGTTTCTATTTTCCTCATGAGTGAGAGCTTTGACATGTACCTCTCCTCACCACCAGATGGTGTTGTCCTGATTGACACTGAAGCCCTGAAGGGAAGAAAAGGTCAGTAGGTCACGAACGCAACTCAAAATGTTGAAGAAACAAAAGATAGCTATACCGTGTTGTCTTTTCATTTCGATACTCTAAAAAAGCAAGATTGTTAATAGTACAAGTACTACAGTCAAAAGTTAAATGCTAAAATGAGACAATGAGCCCCAGGGGCTTGTTTGCATTGTACTCAATTCATCAGTAAGACATACAATACAATACAATATGAATCAGTAAAAGCTCAGTAGCAGCAAAAGGGTTACATAAAAAGGAGGGGTGGTACCATCAAGGTGTTCAAAGGTGGCCTGCTATAAGCCCAATTGCATTTTACAAAAAGGGAGTTGATAATTATCTTTTATGGCTTTTGGTAAGGCATTCCAAGTGGTGGGGGCAGCATGGTACAATGCATTTTCCACCATGTTAAATCCACATATTGTGGGAAGTCTGGGAACGAGGTCAGATGAGCTCCCTCTGGTGTTATGCCCATGGGCATAAAACTGTGCGTCGGGACCCATTTGTGGGTCACGGACTACAAGCTTGTAGATCTGCTATTTTCACTAATTTGGGTCCCGGGGAAAACGTTCTGTTTTGGGTCTCGAGCTAAAAGTTTAGGAACCACTGCTCTAGAGAAGTATTGACAGGTATCTCTGGGCAGCATCATGTGAGTAGCACTGATCCTCTTGTGTCTCTGTGCTGCCACCTAGCGTTTGTCAGGATTTCCTGCACTTTCAAGTACGGCAGGGACAATGAGGACGTGATGGGCATCGCCTTCAAGAGGGAGCTGTACCTGTCCACCCGCCAGGTGTACCCGCCACTGCAGGACAAAGACCAGGGCATCCACACCAGCATGCAGACCAGGCTGATCAACAAGCTGGGAGACAAAGCCTACCCCTTCTTCTTTGAGGTGAGAGCCCAGTGGCCTCACATGGACCATCCATGTACCTCCATATCTTATCTATAAATTCCTGAAATGTGCGTGCGTGCATGCATATAACTGTCTCTACCATGTATGACCAAATATGGGGATGACTGACTTCATGGTATACTTAGCCTGTTAAAGTCATTAAAAATGGTAATGAATTAAGGAATACTAGTGTTGTCAGGCCAGTCTATGGACTGGCCTGACAACACTAGTATGCCTTAATTCACTACCATTTTTCTATTTGATTATTTCCTTATTTGTAATTAATGATTGCTTTTATGTTTATGTCTCTTTTTGACAGTAATCATTCTCTTTTTCACCAGCGAAAATACTATTTCAATGGTGTCTGAATCTATTAATGTGTATTTTACAGAGCGGTTTGCAGACCTACTATATACTGATGTATCTAACATAATATTGATAGCTAAAGATTATGCAGGGAGGCCATGATTAGACTTTTGTCTTTTTACATTTGTATCTGTTCTTGTGCTGTTTGTAACACACTTGTAAAGGTGACACATGTGTACCAGGCCAGCACACACATACAGTACACATGTTGTACTTACACATACACATACAGTAAAACACAAGTATTGTAATCATTGACTGAATATAAGGCATGTTTTCTTTGTCATTTCAGTTCCCTGACAACCTGCCTTGCTCAGTGGGTCTCCAGCCTGGACCAAATGATGTCGGCAAGGTAAGACTCTTCTGGCTGAAGAATCAATCTTTCAACCTTTTAGTTGTACCATATGAGCAAATATATTGTTGCTGTCAGGAAGAAACCTCATATCTCCTTATTTCTCCTATATATATATATATATATATATATATATATATATATATATATATATATATATATATATATATATATATATATATATATATATATATAAATATGTCATGTGTCTGCAGCAATGTTGTGTGGAGTTTGAGATCAAAGCTTTCGCTGCTGATGACCAAAATGAAAAAGTACGCAAACGGTGAGTAAGATATATCTGCTCTATATATAAATTCAGTGTTACTAGTATTAGTTTGATGTCAACATAAAGGTTGCCGCAAGTTGGTGGATGGATGACACCGTGACACCATTTTAAAGAGCTTCATATTCCTGTTTCTGTCTGTCAGGAGCACAGTGAGACTTATCATCCGGAAGGTCCAATATGCCCCGGAGGATGAGGGTCCGGCGCCCTCTGGCGAGACCACCAAGGCCACCGTGAACCTTCAGGCCAGCCTGGACAAGCAGGTAGGATATCCTGCCATGTCAGTGACTCAGTACAGCATTGGGCGTAGGCATATAACTTCGGTGAAGCCAGGATTTGACATACGTAAGGCTTTGGGTTGGATGCCAGTCTCTCAAGACAATCCCAGACAATCTCTTATCTCTAAGTAAAAGTAGCAATACCAGAATATAAAATTACTCTGTTACAAGTTACAGGTCTGTGTTCAAAATGATACTAAAGTACAAATGTGTTGGCATCAAAACATACTTAAAGTACCAAAAGTAAAAGTACTACATTTTTTGAAAATAGCAGATCTGCAAACTCACAACGCGCCGCGATGCGACGCGTTGTGAGCTTGTAGAAAATTGGAAATACTCCAGTAAAGTTAAAAAAAAACAAAAAATTGTACTTAAGTACAGTACTTGAGCAAATGTACTTACCGGTAGCTACTTTACACCACTGCATACTACAGTGTAAAGTAGGCTTAAACACATTAACGTGGTTAACATGTCATTATAGGTGAACAGGGTTTAAGTGGTTAAGTCGAAGAACATAAAACTCCCCTGCCTTTTTCCAGACCTACTACCATGGGGAGACCATCACTGTGCACGTGAACATCAAAAACGACTCCAGCAAGACCGTGAAGAACATCATATTAACTGGTGAGGACACAGTTCTTCAGTTACTCTGCTACTACACTGGTAATATGGCATTACTCTGGTTCTATAGTAGTGCCCTTGGCACTGCTGGTTTTCCATCCTACCCAGGACCCTAATTTCATTATGCATACTAATACCCCAATTAATCTCACACACACTTTCACACACGTGATGGTGTGGGTAAGTATGAAGTCATGAATGTAATATTGAAACATTTTGAGTGTTCGATTAATACGAACGACTAAAGTAGTTTTGAATGTAATTGCGGATCATTTTTGAGTGTTCATTCAATATGAACTTTGTAACTGTGAACAACTTAAACCAACATGTATAAAGGATAGGCATAAGCTATGAGCTTCAGCCTATATGCCTTTTCGATCAAACAGTATGAAATATTGAATTACAGTGTGTTATATTTTGTGTATCTGACTGTTGATGTGGATCGAAATAAACAAACTAAACTAAACTAAACTGAAAATAATTCAGATTACACGGATTCAAGTTCTCAGTCGCCACGAATCACGACTGATTTCAATCATTTGGATTCCACAGAAGCCAGCATGTCTTCTATGAAAGCATGTCGCACACCGAAAATAGCCAATCTACAAGCTCACAACACGTTGCAGCGCGACATGTTGTGAGCTTGTAGATCGGCTATTAGTTATTTTAAGATTAAAGGGCATTTGAAGTGGTCAAACTAGCAGTGGAACAAAGAGTGTTTGAAGAGTGTTTGAATTGGTCAAAGTAGCAATAGAATATAATATTCAGAAACATCTTCCATAAAACCCTAATGGTCTCTGATATTTCATAAAAGCAAACGTTAAAGCCTCAATCTGTGATTTCTTCAACTGGTTCGCTGCATGTCGGACCGCAAGAAAATAGGTTTAGGACGATAATAAACTAAATGTTTCAGTCATGAGATTTTATTTTGCCTCATTCCATGAGTTTATGGCGGTAATTGGATTCTACAAGTTAACATGCATATAGTATGTATAGTAGCAGTATGTTTTGGAAATAAATTCAGTAAATTAATTGTAAATGTAGCTGTCTAATGAGAGGTAAATTATACCTGAGATGGCAGATGAATGCAATTAGCCCCATATTAACCATATACAGCACTTTGTTGACCGCGGTCTGCCAGGGCTCTATGCAAGGCCCCCTCCTCCTAGCCTGTCTACAATCTCACAACGCAAATGTGAATGTTCCCCCCCTGTATAGGGACGCTAGCAGTGATGGAAAGAGTACTTCAGTAAAAGTATCAATACTGCAATGTAGAAACACTCTGTTACAAGTAAAAGTCTGGTAATCAAATATTACTTGAGCAAAAGTACAAAAGTATTGGCATCAAAATATACTTATAAGTACCAAAAGTAAAAGTTCTCATTATGCAGAATGTCCCATTTCCCCAAATATTTTGAAATTATCTGCAAGCTCACTAGGCGTCAAATTGCGACGTGTTGTGAGCTTGTAGATCGGCTATTTTCAAATGGCCGAAATGTATATAGGGTAGTGGTTAATGTATGTTTTGTAATAATAATTAAAATCTACAAAGTAACTAGTAGCTAAAGTTTTCAAATAATTGTAGTGGCTATACTGTAGTAGAGTAAAAAAAAACTCCAAATTGCGCTTAAGCACAGTACTTGAGTAAATGTACTCAGTTACTTTCCACCACTATTAACCAACTGGTAAGATGTACTGTACTACTAGCGTTCCATGAAGGACCAGAGTTCATTTTATAATTTATAAAAATGCATTTGAGCCACTACTGTTCCTCAGACTGACATTTCTGTCCATCTGTCCCCCACCTCCTGTCTCTCCAAGTGGACCAGGTGGCCACCGTGGTCTTGTACTCCAA
Source organism: Gymnoscopelus braueri (assembly GCF_963280865.1). Lineage (NCBI taxonomy): Eukaryota > Metazoa > Chordata > Actinopteri > Myctophiformes > Myctophidae > Gymnoscopelus > Gymnoscopelus braueri. The sequence continues at coordinate 44,096,473 of NC_137611.1, forward strand.
TGACAGCTACGCTACGTGTGTGGCCATCGAGGATACTGGGTATGGTCTTCCACATTTTCATCTCCGCTTTGTACAGTACGATGAGTTGTTTTGGTGACATTACGTATAACGGAGGACCAGATAGTCTACAAACTATTTTGTATAATACAGTTATATCTCTATCTGTAAGTATGGATTAGAGTGAGACCTACAGTATACTGACATTTAAAAAGAGATTTAAGTGTGACCCCCGGGCCCCGAGACTTCAAAAACACATTGTAATAAGACGTTTACTCTTACCCATCAACAAATCGATTAACCACTCAAGAGTTATTTTATACTTTGTCATACAACAGTGTCGCGCAAAATTAGTTTGCACAACACTGTTTTATAATCAATTAAATCGATCAGTTCGATTAACTGTTGCACTCCATACTTCACACTCACTGGTCTTGCTGGGTCCGCAGCAATACACATGGCAATTTTTAAGTCGACCTTATGATCTTATGATCTTATGATCTTATATCGTTGCTGTCGGGCAGAAACCTCTTATCTCCATATTCTAACTTTTGGTATTTTTTCCTAAATTAACACCCTACTTGATCATACTACAGCGTAACACAAAACCATCAAAAGTAACAGATCCACAAGCCCGAAACGCAGCGCGAAGAGCATTTTGAGCTTGTCCATCTGCTACTTTTGCTATTTGAATCCTGAAAAGTAACAGTTTTGGACAGCAACAATATATTTATACATAGATAGATGTAGTGTTTCCCATCGTGAATTCTAAAAATGAGATTCTCATGTTTGAAATGATAATAACATGATAATAAATAGGGTTTCTGATTATGGAGTTTTCCTATTGGTTCAGAGACACGGTGCCTCCAGGAGAGAGCCTGCAGAAGGACTTCACCATCCTTCCCCTATTGGCCTACAACACGGAGAGGCGGGGCATAGCGCTCGATGGACAGCTGAAGCACGAAGACACCAACCTGGCTTCATCCAGCGTGTGAGTGTAATTATGTGTGTGTGTGTGTGTGGGTGTGTGTAGGTGTGTGTGTGTGTGTGTGTGTGTGTGTGTGTGTGTGTGTGTGTGTGTGTGTGTGTGTGTGTGTGTGTGTGTGTGTGTGTGTGTGTGTGGGGGTGTGGGGGTGTGGGGGTGTGTGGGTGGGTGGGTGTGCGTCCTGAAGGAACTATATTTGCTGCTGGAGTCAAATATTTAAAAAATGCGCTCGGAGCGCAGATCTTTCGCCAGGCCGGGTTGCCTACCCAGGTCTATGTCAGAGTATAAGAGTTTGTAGGAGAGATGGTGCAACTTTTGGATGTGCTCTCTACAGAGACCAGTTCCGGACTGGCGGAGATCACAAGATTATTGTCAAAATCTTCAACCATTGTCTCCCAATATTTGAGCTTTTAGTAGAAATGTTGGATGATAAGAAATATTACATTGAGGTCAAACTGTATACCTGTACAATATGATTCCACAACCGAATCATAGCCCTGCTGATATACTCCCTTTTGTGTGATTTTGCTTATGTACTGGTACTGTTAGTTGACTATGTGTGAGCAGTGGTGTAAAGTAACTAAGTATGTTTACTCAAGTACTGTAGGCTACTGAAGTACAATTTTGAGGTATTTTTTACTTTACTGGAGTATTTACTTTTACTTTTACTTCTACTCCACTACATCTCAGAGGCAAATATTGTACTTTTACTCTACAACTCACTACAATTATTTGAAATTTTTAGTTACTAGTTTCTTTGCAGATATACATTATTTCATTATAAAACATACATTAACCACTTTAGTCCTATTTTATACATAGGCAATTTGAAAATAGCAGATCTACAAGCTCACAACGCCTCCCATCACGACGCGTTGTGAGCTTGTAGATTGGCTATTTTCAAACATTTTAGTACTTTTACTTTTGGTACCTTGAGTACATTTTGATACTGGTTTTGTACTTTTACTCAAGTACATTTTTAGTTCCGGACTTTTACTTGTTGTAAAAGAGTACTTCTACATTGCAGTATTGATACTTAAGTAAAACACTTGAGTACTTTTTCCACCACTGTGTGTGAGATGTGTGTGTCTGTCTCTGTATCATGTGTGTCAGTATACTGTGTTACTATGTTAGTTCATGAGGCCGGTGTGCTGTCTCTGTATCATGTGTGTCAGTATACTGTGTTACTATGTTAGTTCACTGTATGTGAGGCCGGTGTGCTGTCTCTGTATCATGTGTGTCAGTATACTGTGTTACTATGTTAGTTCACTGTATGTGAGGCCGGTGTGCTGTCTCTGTATCATGTGTGTCAGTATAATGTATTGTCTGTGTGTTCCAGTATAAAGGAGGGTGTACTGAAGGAAGTGCTGGGATTGATGGTTTCATACAAACTCGCAGTCAAACTTGTTGTGGGCGGGTAAGTTCTCTCTCTCTCTCTGTGTGTGTGTGTGTGTGTGTGTGTGTGTGTGTGTGTGTGTGTGTGTGTGTGTGTGTGTGTGTGTGTGTGTGTGTGTGTGTGTGTGTGTGTGTGTGTGTGTGTGTGTGTGTGTGTGTGTGTGTGTGTGTGTGTGTGTGTGTGTGTGTGTGTGTGTGTGTGTGTGTGTGTGTGTGTGTATTCCACTCTAATCCTAATCCCTCTGTAGCTAACGGTCATCCTAATCTCTTCACAGGCTGATGGGAATGGGAGCCAGGTAGGGCTCATCCATGTCATACATAAATTACATGACTGCATATTGTATTGTTATATTTACATGTTATTATGTGTATATGCATGAGAACCTACATTCTGCTTATATAGTTTCTTTGCATTGCTAATTCACTGTGTGTGAGGGGACCTTTTGACCTTATTCTTCATTCTTCGTTGGTTTGTTCCAGTGAAGTTTGTGTGGAGCTTCCATTTAGATTGATGCACCCAAAGCCAGACGCAGGTACTTGCTTGCTTGATGCTCTCTTTTTGCAGACTAAACACTAATAGACTTTGTCCAGAAATTACATATTTGTAGCTGATTCTATCGGGAAATATGTGTCGACAGCTTTCACCTGGAAGTTACTTCCGCCATGGGTCCCCACAGCAGAAATCTATTAATTTTTTTTGCATTGGGATTGGGATAAATGAAGAAAATAAGCTCTGTAGTAAACACAGTTTCATGACGTTTCTTTTCTTTTTTCTTTTTTTTGATTCAAGCACACAGTTAATAGAAGTAAAACAAAAAGCCACATGACATCTTTTAATGGGCAGTAGCTCAGCAAGTAGAGCTGTCTGAGAAGGTCCCTGGTTCAGTCCTCTGCTTCTCCAGGCTTCATGTTACCTGGTTAAGTGCCCCTGAGCAAGACACTACTGTACCTCTAACTGCTCCCCATACGTGCTCACTCTGAGCAAGCCACTGCCAGTCAATTCAGAAAAGTAATTTCTATTGAGTTTTTATGAAAAATATGTAATGGCTTGCGTTTGGAGGGGAATGATCTAGCGTATAGTCACAGATGGACAGTTCTCTCTCTCTCTCTCTCTCTCTCTCTCTTTCTCTCTCTCTCTCTCTCTCTCTCTCTCTCTCTCTCTTTCTCTCTATCTCTCTCTCTGGTCAAAGTATTAAAGACTTGTATTAACCTCACAAACCATAGCATCCCTATTCTTGGGTGAACGTTTGGTAAAAAAAATGCAGAGCTCACAATGCATTGTCAAGCTATTGCTACTAGAGCTTATAAACAGTGGAACCACCTGGCAAGGGGACCCATGGCTCAAAAGGATGACTCATTTCTGGATTTTAGCAAGGAGGTTAGAAAGAGTACATGCTACGTGCAATGGAGGCGTAGCATGTTCAGTTAAAACATTTCCATTTATGTAGCTCCTGTTATATTGTCCATGTAGGATGCACCCATTTCACAGATTAGACCATTGTGACAATGCTTTCTAACTTCCTTGGCTTTAAGACTACAAACTGTAACAAACTGTTGGATATATCTCTCACACATCTCTCTTTTATCTATGCTGTACCGCCCCCTGCAGTGAAAGAGAGGTAAGACTTAGTCATTCTCACTGTTCATATAATCTACCTGACAGGAACATGTATTTATATACCTGATGGTATTGTTTTAATACCTGAGAGTAATTTATTTATAATATCTAACAGTAATGTACATAGTACTTACCTGGCAGTAATGTATTATTTACCTGACAGGGGCATGTACTATCGTATTTAAATAGAAATAACACTGTCTGTCAGTTATGTAACATAAGAGATTTAAATAGGTTTAAATATGATTAAATCTGACTTAGGCCAAAAAAAAAAAATTACAAAATGGTCTAAATCAGTAAATAATTTGGCTTAAGTCACAAAACGATGTGACTTAGGCCAAAAAAAAGGCCTATTTTGGCCTAAGTCACACTAGGGAGTTAGGCCATTATACTAAAAGGGCAGTGTCACGAGGAGCTGACTTAGGCAAAAATATCATTTTCCTCATAAAATGACTTAGGCCATTAGTTTAGCAAGGTGACGAATGCTGGGTTATTTGTGGGTCCATAAAGGGACATGGAGTATCATGTTCTCAGAATGTCTTGGATTCTGTCCCACAGCTATCTTTAATTCCTTTAGTTTTGACCTGTCATTGTCCTCTTATAACAGGTCACCCTCTATCTATTGTCTAGTTTCTTCAGCATGTATACCTTTTCAAGAGAGAACAAATGGTTTACTTTCTTCCACTCTTTCTCTCTCCATTGTCTTGTATAGATGAATACAATTTTGATCTGGTTTAGATTCTCTTGTATTTCTTCTTTTTTTACAACTGTCTCACTCGCTCGCTGTCCACCTGCCTGTCTCAACGTTCACCTGTCTCTCTCCCTCCGTCAATCTGTCTGTCTGTCTGTCTGTCTGTCTGTCTGTCTGTCTGTCTGTCTGTCTGTCTGTCTGTCTGTCTGTCTGTCTGTCTGTCTGTCTGTCTGTCTGTCTCTATGCATGCGTGCGTGCATGCGTGCATACGTGCATGCGTGCATACGTGCATGCGTCCGTGCTTGCATGCGTGTGTGTGCGTGCGTGCGTGCGTCTGTGCGTGCAGTGAACAGGAGCAAGAGATGGTGTTTGCTGATTTTCAACGCAACACGATGAAGGGAATGAATGCTGCCGAGGAGGAGGAGGGGAACGTGTCCGGGGGTGAAGACATGGCACCCAAAGAGAAGTAAAGGATAAGACGCCTCACGCAACAACACTTTTCGAAGTTTTTCGTTGTTCCTTCACCTTACGTAAATCGCAGAAACAAAACAAATCATTTAAGCCAGGGGTCTTCAACATTTTCAGGCCAAGGACCCCTTGGCTGAGAGGGAGATAAAGCAGGGACCCCCATTATATATTGTATAAACAATGTTTTTTTCCCCATAGATTTCATAGGCAGTTTCATAGACTTGTGTCAGAGCACTGTCATTTTGGATTCATGTTAATGTGTATTTCCAGACATTTAACCATGCACTTAAACAACACTTAGCAAATCTGACCTTTCACTCTGTACTAGTCTACTCTTTTTCCCCCTATACCAAACTCGTTTTTGTTGTGCGCTTGTAGATCTGCTATTTTTGGCTAAAGTTCTCAGAATAGGGATGCTTGGTTGAAGTGGTTAATGTAAAAGTGACACAAAGATTTGGCGGACCCCCTGTAGTAACTCTGAGGACCCCCTAGGGGTCCCGGACCCCCTGTTGAAGACCTCTGATTTAAGCAAACACGTTGTCCTGTTTTTCGTAATTGTAGTCGGACAAAATTTGTAATCTGGGTAAATGTGTAATTTGAGCGAGGCTACAATCTGAGTAAGTATTTAATACAACATAATATGAGTAAAACTGTACTATCTAAGGGTGTAATGTGAGTAAGGTTATAATCTCAACATTGAGAGGTCCTGGCTGGATGTCAGTGTTGAGATGGGTGTTTTTGGGTAATGTCCAGTGGTGGAAAGTAAAGTACATTTACTTAAGTACTGTACTTAAGTACAATTTTGAGGTATTTGTACTTTACTTGAGTATTTCTAATTTCCGATACCTTTACTTCTTCTCCACTACATCTCAGAGGCATGTCATGTCACTTTCCAACAAATAAGTACCTCAACAGTTCACAGTTAAACCAGAGTTCTGCGTGCATGTGGACATACCTAATGACACTTACTGTAGGTGTCCAAATTACCTCAACGTATGCACAAAGAAGTTTGTGCAAGAGTATTTGAGAAGCAACTATTAAGCATGAGAGTTTAAGTGTCTAAGTATTCAATTTAACTAGTGAGGATAGTAATAGGTGATGATGGGGTAGGTTAGTTTAAAAAATAAAATAAAATAATTAAATAAGCATTTCAGTAACTAGAATATCATTAGTCAGTGTTTTATAACATAGGCTCTTAATCAGCAATTTTATAGAGAGAACACCACATGTTTTATAGTGTTCCAGTTACATTTTTGTCTGCTAATTTTGTTGTTTTTGTTTCATCACTTCCAATTTCACTTGTTTATCCTGAATTGTATGCTCTTTAACATGATTGTATTTGATTATTTTTTTGAAATATTGAGAAAGTAATATTTCAAAATGTCTTCCATTTAGATTTTCTAATGTGGTGCATCCTAAATGACATAAAAGACACTTGGTTACACTTGTTATTGAGTAGCAGTGCTGTTGAGATCATTGTAATATTACTGTATGTTGTATGTATTAAAACACACTAGGCTTGCATTGGATTTCAATTTGTTGCTGAAATACTTGTGAATGTGTTTTTGTGTGAATGACATTAAAGACACATTCATCTCTACTGTCTTGGGATGTTATTGTCAATAATGCGTGATGTGCAATTAATATGGGAGATCGTGCTATGAATCCCCAGAACACAAATGACACAGAACCAGTCAAAAGGCAGTTTTAAGGATGAGTTGAAGTGAATTTTTATTTTATAGGCATTCACAAGTTCAGTTTACAAAGCAAAGTATATAAGGGCTGAGGACTCAATGCCTGTTAAACAAATCTATTTGGCCTTCAAGTGCATTTGTGTGTGCATGTCGTACATGTGTGCATGTATGGGTGTGTGCACGCACGCTTGCACAAATACACATGATCGTAGAACTCATTAGCGATCATGCAAGGGACCAACACCCAACCTCTCAGTTCTCAGCTCCGCATGCCTCCATCTTTTGTTTGTCTTTATTTCTACCTTCTGTTTGTCTCTTCATCCGCCTTCCAGGAACTATAAACAGAACCCAAACATCCTGTCCTTCTGAGGCATTTCTGACATAATAAGCTAAGATGCGACAGGGAAATGACATCAAAATCCCTGAGATCCCGTGTATTTCTTCCTGCTCCGTCTCCTTCCCGTATCTCCTCTCCTTCTGTCTGACCACCTTCTCTCATCCTCACGATGACAGTTTAAAGGGCCATTACAACCAAAACATGTCTAAACTTCATTCATACAAGTAGCAACTGGTTTCACTGAGGCTGCCGTTACATCTCCTTTTACAGGGTTGCGTTGCTCAAGCATTCTCTATAATTAGCATATTTTGCATCTTGGGACTGCGATCAACAAAACATTTCACTTTAAACACTCAACATAATGGTCTGTAGTGATTTTAAAGACATTACTGTACATAACACACGTGGAAAGTGACTGTATTGTGCTTGAAGTAAACAGTGACTTTTCTGATTTAATTACATTAACCACCTAATCCATTAACACCGGGAAAGCATCTGTGTCATTTTAGATTTTAGCGTCGGCTAATAAAAAATAACAGATCTACAAGCTCACAGCATGTCACTTT
>NC_137611.1:44109223-44314223 GCF_963280865.1 Gymnoscopelus braueri
CACCATCTGGAGGACATGAGGAGGAATAGAAAATATGTGTTATTGTAGAAATCGGCAATTTGGCTTCACTGTGTGTAAAGGAGTGGTTCGCAAACATTTTCAGCAGCTCAGAGGTTAAACAGATGTTGATGTTATATGAACACATTTTACTGGGGACCCCCTGGAACCCCTTCCAGGACCCCTGGGGGGTCCTCGGAACCCACTTTGAGAACCATTGGTGTACAGCATTAACAACATGAACCCTAGCGTACCTATAGGGAGACGTTTGTCGAAAATAGCAGATCTGCAAGCTCACAATTTGTCACAACGCGACACGTTGTGAGCTTGTAGATCATCTATTTTCGGTGAAGAGTTTTGGTGTAGAGGGAAAAAAGAGGGGGCCTAGTATAGCCTAGTCCTCTGCGTCACTTTGGTCATGTAGGGTTTAAGTGATGAAGCCCTTTCAAACTGGTGGCCCAATTGAGCATGTCATTATAGGCAAAGATTTGCGACGCAATCAAAATATACCAAGAGACACCAGGACAGAGGCAATGGAGCTTCTTATCCATGTTATAAAATGTTAATGTTATTAAATACATTTCCTATATTCCATTCTTTCAGCCTGGCTGATTTAATGTTATCAGTGCCTATAATTGTTATTATAGGCATAAATAGCAATTATTATCATTATCATTAAATAGCCGATCTTTAAGCTCACAAGGCACCAGGATGCGACGTATTGTGAGCCTTTAAAAAAAAGACAAGACGCAATACAAATGTAATGAAGAGACGTGAGGACAGAAGCAATGGATCCATGCATCCATGTTACAATTCCTATATTCTATACTGTGCATCACAAGGTGCAGATTATACACCTACTAATAGCAAGATTTAACTTAAATGCTAAAAAGACAAACATTGCTAAAACAATTGCTGCAACCAAAAAACTAAGTGTAAACAACACCTTTTCCGAATGAAAGCATTGTTGTTGTCGGGCAGAACCTCTTTTCACCATTATTTATGTTTTTTTTCGTAATGTCCTACTTTGTCATACTACAGTGTCATACAAAAGTAGCATGGATAGCCGATCTACAAGCTCAAAACGTGTCATGATTGAGCTTGTCGATTTGCTATTTTTGCTATTTATGAATTTGAATTCCAAAAAGTAACAGTTTTGGACATACTGTATGAGGTTTCCACCCGACTGCAACGATATGTAACTTGAGGAACGCCCTGTGCAACAATGTATCAGGGCTGTGGGGTAGAAACCTTATATATCCATATTTCATCTTTTTAAGTTGTTGTGGCACATTGTCTCACAGTGGGATGTGTTGTGAGCTTGTAGATGTCTATTTTCCACTATTTATTCTTTTTATTTGAACATTTTTGGAGATTTTTTTAAATCTTTCAAAACTTTCAACTATAATGACATTCCCAAAATAAGGAAGCCAGGTTGAGTGGTTAAGTCTGCGTGGGTTTTTATAAATATATATGAAAAGTATTAACAAGAACTTATCAAACTGATTAAATTATAACTACAGTGGAGCCATTAGAACAAAGTGTCTGTTTTTGCATTTCCTGAAAAGTATCACTTGTGGACATACAGTACAAGGTTTCTGCCCATCAGTAGCGATAATATAAAGTTGCCTTAATTCTCCCCTTTGCACCATCTGGGCAGAAGAGAAGTCAATGAAGATGAGACAAATTACATGCGCTGCCTTTGGCCAGATCAGACCACTGTCCGTCTGCCATTCGTTTTCACTAGTGTTGCCGACACACAGTGTTCACTTGTAGATCGGCTATCTTTGGCCAAATGTTCACCCCCAGAATAAGGACGCTAGGGTTCAAGTGGTTAACTGTCTAGCAAACATTAAACGCTGGTGGTCAAATAATTTCCTTCAACTGAAGTCTGACAAAACTTAAATTCTCCTAAGTTGTCCATATCACTCATATTCACTCATCACTTGGTCCTTTATCCAGCAATGTCAAGACCCAAGAAACTTAAGTACCAAAAACTTTTCAAATTATTATTTGAATTTTGTATATCCTTTTTCTTTTTTTGTTAAATTGCATATTCTCTACGGAATATATTTTTACATTTATTTGATTTTCCTTTCACATACATCACCATTAACCAGACAACAAAACAATCCTAATATTTAAAAAAAACTGAATCCTATCTATATCCCATTGAACCAGATTGAACTAAACCAGGTATCAGGGTTGTGCTGACCTCTATGATGACAGTAAAGCCACTCAAACCCCAGCATTCCGTATTCTGGGGAAACCTTTGCTGAAAATAGCCGATCGACATAGAGCGAAAACAGAAAAGGCACTAGCACAGAGCCCTGAGGGACTCCGCTCGACAACGTATATCAGAACGCATTCCGCCCCCCCCCCCCACACACTCACCGTTCCTGCTGAGCGGCGCTCCATCTCCTGGACGATGATGACAAGATGTTTAGTGGAATGATCAGTCGGCTCGCAGCATTGATCCGTTTATAAACCTTGCCCCGCACAACGGCTCTTTCACCATTCCTCACGCCCCCGGTTGGCCTGCAAGACAATAGGCAGAGGACAAGGGAGGGGAGAGGGGGGGAAGGGGGGCGGGGGGAGGTTTTGGAAGAGGCCTTCATTGTGGAAATAAAGAATAAACTAGGCCTTGTGCATACCTAAGACATGACCCCGTTAAACACAAACTGGATGAGGGTGTTAATAATAGGTCGATGGGGGGGAAAAAAGAGGTGTGTCCCCGCATACCTTTTGTCCCCCTCCCTCCCTCCCTCCCTCCTCTCTCATCCATCCTGCAGAATGATTAAACGCTACCTATTCTCCTCATTTGTTTACCTTACACCACTCTGTTGTATAGGATAAACTCTAAGGACACAGGAGTGTTTGTTCTGTGTATTGTCTAGCGTTGACCACCGCACTGTACTACAGTACAAGTGCATATACGTTCTACAGCCCTCATTGGGGTGCACTCATTGTTGCACGTACTGTATAAGGTCGCAGCCGATCAGTGATACAAACGCTTGTTCGTGAAGCTCCACCATTAAAAAAAAAAAAGTAATAAAATGAAACGGATCAGGGGGGTAAAGCGGACGCCTGGGAGGCCCGGGAGGTTTCCGGTTCGAGCTCCGGCTCCTCCTGGCTTCGTGTCACAGCGTCTGGAACAAGACACCGAACGGCTCTACAGAAATGCAAACCAGATATTATGTTTTTATTGTCTAGGCCAGGGGTCTTCAGCGTTTTTCAGGCAAAGGACCCCTTACCTGAGAGAGATATGACGCAGGGACCCCCCCCCCCCCCACATATTGTTTAAAAGTGTGTTGCAGATTAAACCTTTTCATAGATTTCATAGATAGCTTCATAGACTTTGACAGCACTATCATCGTGTTGCGTTGTGTTGGATTCAGGTTAACGTGTATACTATTTTCGGTTAACCACTTAAACCCTCAAAACTTTATTCCCTCTACACCAAACCTCTTTGCAAATAGCTTTGCAAATAGCAGATCTACAAGATCACAAGATCACAACGCCAACGAGCTTGTAGATCTGCTATGTTCGGCTAATGTTCCCAGAATAGGGATTCCTAGCTAGGGTTCAAGTGCATGGTTAATGTAAAAAAGAATAGTTCCTATCACACAAAGACTTGGCGGCCCCCCTGTAGTAACTCTGAGGACCCCCTAGGGGTCCGGGACCCCCTGTTGAAGACTCCTGGTCTAACTTTACAAATGAATTGATATATAAACTGGATTTTATGTATTTTTGGGGATGTAAGTTTGTTTATGTTTCAAGTTTTCAAGATGTGTCTCAGGTAGCCTATAGCCTCTCTCTCTCTCTCTCTCTCTCTCTCTCTCTCTCTCTCTCTCTCTCTCTCTCTCTCTCTCTCTCTCTCTCTCTGTCTTTACTTTCTCTTCTCGTTTCTCTTGTTCTTCGTCTTCCCCGCTATCGTTTCATCTGCCTTTCTCCTCTCACTTTCTCACTTTCTACCTGTACCGTCCATCCTCCCTCTATCTCTATCTCTCCATCTCCCGTTCCTTCTCAAGCTCTCTCCTTCTCCACTTTTCTTTCTTTCTGTCCTTCCTCCTTTGTATTTTGTTGGACCGAGCAGAGCCTGTGTGATAGTGAGATGAGACTGTAAGCAGATCTATTTCAGACAGGCCTGGGTGTTTTCACCAAACGGCACTCTGGGGATCTGGACTTGACATGGCTGGCCTAGTTTAAACCCAGCAGCTCCATTTCTGGACCTTTCTAGATCTTATGAGTTATACTTGCACTTTCTGAAGGAGATAGCATTACACTACATGCTGTGTCATGATGGTTTCATGCTTAGCCAACGTGTCCGGTATGAGCCTCTCAACTTTCATTAAAGTGATGACCCCGGGGGAATCCCGGTCAATAGCTTTCAGATCTGAACGTACAATAGAAGGGAGAACGATTGGACAACAAAATATATAACAAGCAAGTCTGAATGAGGTGCTTTGTGACTTTGAGGAAGAACTTTAACCTGTCTGTGATCCGATGTGACGGTTCCGGCAAGGCGTGTGACACACCAGATCTATTGATCTAATCTGTTAGCTGACAGTGTTACCCCCGGAGTAAAAAAAAACGTTGTCTTAGAACAGACATGTTCAAAGTCTGGCTCTAATAGAGGCCAATCATGGCACCAAAATGTGTTATTTATGACCCGCCAGTATAGTCATATGAACGCTCAGGTCCTGGACCTGGTGAGACGGAGGAGGAGCCCGGCCAGGAGGCCATCCACAGAGCCTAGTCCCTCCACGTGCCAGAGCCTCTCCTCTCCCCCATTCCTGGCAGAGTAGTTTCGGACAAGCGTATTGAGTGGCCCTGTCTTTCCCTATTTAGGACTGACCGTGGGTAGCTACCTGGGACGTAAGTCGGGGCTTGATCAACCCTGGCTGGGTCACCTGGGCGAGGGTGTATGTTGCGAGACCCGAAACATCCTATGACCCCAGGCTACAACACTGATGATACGTCCCAGGTGCATCCACGTGATGTTTTTTCGTTATATGAAATTCATACATTGAAGTTTGTGAGTGCTTTGAAAACAAGGATTTCCAACTGCTTGGCGCTCGTGTTGCCTCATTCTCAAGATGTGAAAGAAAGGCAATTTTTATTTTAGAGATGTCTTCACACCAGGTTACTTTTGGCTACTCCATTTGAACAAAAGTCAATTTGCCGGACTGTAAATATAATATGCAATGCAGTGCATATTATGTGAAAAAAGGCTGAATTGTTCTTGTTTTGTTCACAGCACAGCTGAGTGACACTGCCAACAAAATACTATTGGTAATGAACTCTACAGTAGTTAATTCAAATAGTTGTAATGCGATACATTTGAATGTGACTTTGTTATATGCCCCAAAGGTACAGTATGACAGGAGATGCAGTTTGCCCTGAGGTGTTTTCATATTTTCAAATATGGCCCCCTTTGAAAAAGGTTTGGACACCCCTGTCTGTCTTAGAAGCAGCTTAATTTCTGGAGTGGACAAAGGTTCTATTGTGTCACTGGGGAGCTTACGGTATTTGCAGTACGACAGAGAATCACCACGTTAATCAGGTCCATGACTAAAGTGTGTCAAACAATGGTTGACGGTCACCTTTTGTCTGCTTGTGTACTAAGACTTGACATTTGATCACCATCCTAAAGTCTCTCCATCTTTTGTCCATGTTGTCACTGTTTAAATTGTGCTGACTAATTGTGACCTAATGACCAAATACGTGTTATGATTTGACACTTTTTTATCTCACAGGGTTGTGTACTGTATAATGATTCAAAAGGGTTTGTCACTCACTTATACAGAGCAAAATGTAAGTGGCATAATACTGGATGCAATAAATATTCAAATAAAATAAAGACCAAATAAATTTGCCAATAGTGCAGGTAAAGAAAGACAGCTTTAGCAGCAATGTGTAGTGTAGAATATTGGGGGAGAATTATTTAGTAGATGGATTTACAGTATAGCAATAAAAGGTATAAATACTGTACTCTTACTTATAGTGTAGTGCAAGTACAGTATGTGCAACATTACAATAAGGGGAATTTATGTATACATTTTCCACGTTGGTAAAGGTCAATATAATCTGTCACAGTTATTAATAATAGTAAGAATAGTAAGAATATCTTTACCATCCTGAGCTCACTAGCAGTTGGTCTGTACAGCATATCACCCCTGTCTCCTCTCTATAATGTAGCCTACTAACAATGGATCAAATGCTTTACATTTTCTGGTATAATAATGGACGTACTGAGTATAGAAATATATAATGTAGACCATTGGTTCTCAAAGTGGGGTCCGGGGACCCCCAGGGGTACTTGAGGGGGTTCCAGGGGGTCCCTAGCTAAATGATGGCTAGGAACCAAATGGACCCTTATGGGTCTGTAACTCTGAGAGTGTACAAATGGTACCAAATGGACCCTAACGGGTCCATTTGTACACTCTCAGAGTTAGATTAACATTGATTTTACAATATGAATTGGGGTCCCAGAGATAGAAATGCCATCAAATGGGGGTCTGTAGCCTAATGCATGTCAAACTGGGGGTCCTTGAAATAAAAATGGTTGAGAATCACTGCTAGAGCCGTACAAATCGTATCTTATATGGGGAGTCCCTGGCTTATCTTTTCAAATGGGGGTCCGCAGGCTAATAAGTGTCAATTTGGGGGTCCTTGACATGAAAAAGTTTGAGAACCACAGATGTAGACTCTGGTCACGTGGCCAGATCGATCCCATGTGTTTTCAGAAGATTGTACTGGACAACAAAACATTCAACCAGCCACGTCACATGAACACTCTCTGACCTACACACACAGTCACACACACACACGCACACACACACACACACACACACACACACACACACACGCACACACACACATACAGTAAAAAATATGTTCTTGTCTCTGTGTAACCAGAGAAGACTATATCATCCTCAACTGGGAGTTTTTGCTCGTTGTTTTTTTTTTAAACTATGAATCACAAACAGCTCGACGGCACAAAGGGAAACTGGAGACCTGCAGGCTCGGCATACAAAGGGAATCAAAGCAGAATAAAGGCAGATGAAGGCTTAACCCTAATAACTGGCCTCGTTTCCACAGTTCCAGACACAGGCAGACACAGAGAGACCATGGATCCTGGCACAGCGCTCTGTCCCCTTTTGTTCCAGTTTGGACAGTATCAACAGTAGCAAGGTGGGAAACAGGGGCTCTGCCGCTCGCTTATTGTAAAAGCGTTTGCGTGTGCGTGCGTGCATGTGTGTGTGTGTGTGTGTGTGTGTGTGTGTGTGTGTGTGTGTGTGTGTGTGTGTGTGTGTGTGTGTGTGTGTGTGTGTGTGTGTGTGTGTGTGTGTGTGTGTGTCTCGTGTGTGTGTTCGTACTGTATTACTATATTTTTGAGGACCAAATGTCCCAGCAAGTAGGCATATACTGTAGCAGTATTTGAGAAATAGACGTTCATGATAAAACAAAATCTATATATTTTCGAGTTGTTTCAACTCTAAGCTCCGTCTACAAGCTCACAATGCATCGCGGCGTGACGTGTGAGCTTGTAGATCTGCAATTTTTGGCTTCAGGCCTAGATTAAAATAAAATAAAAAATACATTAATAAATGCCATTCATAACATCGCCATCCTACAATGTTTATATCATCAAGTGTAGTGTGCGCGCGCATCTGCAATGAGAAAACTGTATTAAGTTGTTCCCAGAGTTCGACACTGACCCTCATCAGAGACTTTGAATGCGGAAAAGGATGTGTGTCATGTCATTCTGTACAGTATGTAATAAACAACAACCACAGCAACATGCCATTCTAACGCCTGTACAATGAGCCCAGGGTGGAGAACACATTATGACCCATTGAACCACAATGTAAACGATTAGCACACCCGTCAAGGGATGGTACCTGCCTCGCACGCACGCACGCACGCATGCACGCACACAGTGTAGGAAGGTATCATATCGTCACTGTCAGGTGGAAACATCCTATCTCCATATTTCAATGTTTTTTGAAGCTGTGACAGACTCCATTTCAACTTCAAAATGATGAGGTATCTTAGGACTTGAATCGCTGTGATCTGAGATATTGTGATGAAAATAGGATATAGCACTTCACTCTCCCAGTACCTCTTGGCCACCTTTTCTTTCAATTAGTGCAGTGATTGTTTTGTGTTTTTGTTTTTTTTCAACCACAAATGTTAAGAATGTGATACGATGCTCGGTTCATTGTTTACCTGGTATCCTTAATCCTATTGTGTATTGTTTCAAATTAACAGAATGTTATTTACCTGTTATGCTAGTTGCTTTAAAGGACTACATTGTTCTCTCTGCACTCTATCTATGTGATTATTTACCTTGTTTATTGACTACAGTTCATTCATAAACTCATCTCATACTTGTAAGTCGCTCAGGATAAGAGTATCTGCTAAATGTCTAAGTTGTAAATTGTACTTGTTGTAGAGTACAGAATATATTTGAGTGAGAGACATAGACAATCATTAGAAAGAGAGACTGAAGGTCACCAAGCAGTCAGACCTAATTATCAGTTTCTATAAGAAATTTCACCAAATCCTCCACCAACTGTTTCTTGAGGCATGAGCTCTTTTGACATTAGCCTTTTTGAGTGGTGCCAACCACTCCTACATTTGACCGTGTCTGTGTGTGTGTGTGTGTGTGTGTCCGTCTGTGTGTCCGTCTGTGTGTCCGTATGAGCACGGCCTCTCTGTATGTTTGAGCACAGCCTCAACAGCTGCGGCTGATTGCAACACAAAGATGCAACCATACAGGTACAGGTACAGTACAGTACAGAGCGTACAGTACAGTACAGTACAGACCGTACAGTACAGTACAGTACAGTACAGTACAGTACAGGTACAGTACAGTACAGTACGGTACAGGTACAGGTACAGTACAGACCGTACAGTACAGTACAGGTACAGTACAGTACAGTACAGTACAGGTACAGTACAGTACAGTACAGTACAGTACAGGTACAGTACAGGTACGTACAGTACAGACCGTACAGTACAGTACAGTACAGTACAGGTACAGTACAGTACAGTACAGTACAGGTACAGTACAGGTACGTACAGTACAGACCGTACAGTACAGTACAGTACAGTACAGTACAGTACAGTACAGTACAGTACAGTACAGTACCGTACAGTACATACAGTACAGTACAGGTACAGGTACAGGTAGAGGTACAGTACAGTACAGTACAGTACAGTACAGTACCGTACAGTACAGTACAGTACAGTACAGTACAGTACAGTACAGTACAGGTACAGGTACAGGTACAGGTACAGTACAGTACAGTACCGTACAGTATGTACAGTACAGTACAGTACAGGTACAGGTACAGGTAGAGGTACAGTACAGACCGCACAGTACAGTACAGTACAGTACAGTCCGTACAGTACAGTACAGTACAGTACAGTACAGTACAGTACAGTACAGTACAGACCGTACAGTACAGTACAGTACAGTACAGACAGTACAGTACGTACAGTACAGTACAGTACAGTACAGTACAGTACAGTACAGTACAGTACAGTACAGTACAGGTACAGTACAGTACAGTACAGTACAGACCGTACAGTACAGTACAGTACAGTACAGTACAGTACAGTACAGTACAGTACAGTACAGTACAGTACGTACAGTACAGGTACAGGTACAGGTACAGGTACAGGTACAGGTACAGGTACAGGTAGAGGTACAGTACAGTACAGGTACAGTACAGGTACAGTACAGTACAGACCGTACAGTACAGTACAGTACAGTACAGTACAGTACAGTACAGTACAGTACAGTACAGTACAGTACAGTACAGTACAGTACAGTACACACACACACACACTTTTGAGTAAAAATACTTAAAATGAGTAAAAATACTTAAAATGACTAAAAATACTTAAATATTAGTAAAGATACTTTAAAGTTCCTAAACTGAGTAAAAATACTTTCAATGAGTAAAAATACTTAAAATGCGTAAAAATACTTTCAATGAGTAAAAATACTTAAAATGCGTAAAAATACTTAAAAGATGTTAAAATGAGTAAAAACACGTACAAATCTGTACAAACATTTTAAAGTACTTAAAATGAGTAAAAATACATTGAAGTCATCAAAGTCTGTAAAAAGTAACTAATGAACTGAACTCATGAAAGGCACCACTCTCTTCACACTGGGTGTGATTTTTTTACTAGCATGTTCACCAGGAATAAAAGACAACCTACACGTTGAGTGAAATGACTTTTATTTGAGGGTGACAAACAGGCCTCACCCAACCAAATGATGAAGAAACATTGTGGTGTAATTCATATTATTAAACACAATGATGATTCTCTAGTCTTCCTCATGGAGCTGTGGAAGAAGCACACAAACACATTGATACAGAACTATATACTGACTCACACCTTTTATGTCAATGATTCAGTTGCTATTGCTATCATTCAAGAGTGCATGCTGACACAGTATGTTGCTTACTCATAGCATTAGAAATTATTATTTAACTTTGGGGTTTTTTGTTTGTTGCTCTAATAAATTGGCTGTATAAATCCACTCAACTGATGAATCCTAAAACAAAGACTTCTGGACTGCAGGGTTTATTGCACTGGTATTTTCATCTACATGAACGGTTTCAGTCTAATTACAGGCCCTGTTGACTATAATGCATTTAGGTTGAGTTTAGCAGGTTTTCTGTCCTCACCTTCACCTGTCAAAGATTAACCATGATGGTGGTGATGGTGGGGCTGTGGATCAGCCATCTCATCCTCCCCATGGTGGTGATGATGGGGCAATGGATCAGCCATTTTGTCAGCTACAGCAACATAATAATAACAAACAGAGTTGTGTGTCAGTATATATAGTCATATCTAAAGTTATACACTATCAACATGACTTCAGCCATTAGCCACTTCTGCCACAAAACACTGACTGCTGCAGCTTTAGCCCTCAAACACGCCATGGCTTGTCAGTCAATTCCCTTATGTTAATGAACAGTATAAAGGCACGGTATATACACATGACACAACTTGAAGTGACAGTGACATGGCATGACATCACATCAAATGACATCATATGAAATGACTTACCTGCGTTATCCGCAGCTTTCACATTAACAATGACCAACAGAGCAAAGAGCAGGAACACCATCTGGGTCCTCATTTTCTGTAAGAACATAAAACAATAAAAAAGCGGTCAGTAGTTACATGACTGGATGCCATTGGGTCTGTTACAGACAGTGTACATGGCCAATTAATTATAAAAACATTGAACATAATTTATGTCATTCTCATAAGCAATCATTTTATACTAGCAAGCCAATATTGAACTCACCTTCAGTAGTTTGAGGAAGTTCTCCTTGGAGGGTGTCTTCAACACACAGTTCAACTATTCTGAGGTTCTGTATACCTGACCTACTGTCGCTACTGGAATATATAGGACTCCATTGCATAACAAATGTGTTTGTTGAGGAAATGGTTGCAAATAGCCCTGAGCAATGGTCATGACTGGGTTGCAAATAGTCTTGAGCAATGGCCAACTGCAATTCCTTGTGTATATATACTATTTGTTTATATTACTGTTGTGTAAATGCCTTGAAGATGATGAGTTAATTACAAAAATAAAAAAAGTGCTCTACAGAGCATAGAGGTGGCCCACCACCACAGAAACCCAGGTTCTAATTCCCTGCTGCGGTGCCTCTGACACGGCACCCCCCTTGGCTGGGGGTGCCGTGTCATTGTTTTTGCGACGGCGGATTATTCCGATGGCACGTTGGTCCGACTCGCCCCATTACTAACCTTATCTTCACATCTACTCAGACTTTTGTGTGCACCCCAGACAGTTTTTATGTTGCTTGATTAAATATTTAAATATGTTCTTCAAACTCCATGTTCAGACTCATTGAAAACACACGTTCCTTGTTCTGGTGACTGATATTGTCCTTTCAATGAATGGGGTGACCTTTATTTTTCCATTACTATTTTCATGCATGGGCTTCATGGATTTTGAATGCATGGACTTAACGTAATGAAATAACTAATCGAAAAATGAATGCCTCCCGATTCATTAGGACAATATCAGTCACCTGAACCAGGGACGTGTCCAACGTGTTAAAGTTTGAAGTTGAATGGGCTTACAGTATATAGGAGGAGAGGCATGTATGATCAAATGAATATCAAATATCTACATTTTGAATCAAGCAAGAGAAATTCCCCTTTAATTCCCCTCTCATGAAGAACCCTCTAACTGTCAGTCGTTGCAGTGTCTTCATGTGTAAGGGGACGTTCACACTACCCACCTTTAAGAAAGAAAAAAGGTGAATAACCTAAATGACTTACAGTATATTGTAGTCGTTTATGTTTTTTTCAGGAACGTGAAGCTTTGAGGAAGCTGCAATCAATAAGTGTGAAATTCTATCCAGGATTTGAACCTTGGTCTCCTGCATGGGATACCAAACATCTACCACTCTTCCAAGAGGCAATTCAGGGGAGATATTATGAGCTTCAGTAAAAAAAATAGGTGTCCCACCCGACACCATGCAGGGTCTAAAAGTCTCAATGGAAGAGTAGGGATACAACCTTCAACCACTGCAGATGTGCAATTTACAGTGTATTGTATTAACATGCTCTACCATGCAGATGTATCAAAATAATGTTTTATTCATTAAACTAAGTTCCAGATTCGAGCTCAAGGTAACAGGGGTCCCCCTGTCTCTCCAGCTCTTTAATAAACAGAAAATAAATGTTTTGTTCAGTAAACAAATGAAACTGGAAGTGATGAAACGTAAATGAGCAGACAACATTTTGATTGATTGATTGGATGAAATACGTGACCCACCTGAAAATGTATTTTCTGTTTATTAAAGAGCCGGACAACCGAACAAACAAAATAGCAATGATTACTATTGGAAATTGACTGAGCTTTAACATTTGAACAATAAACATTTAGTTTAAATCAAGAAATCCCTTATAGCACTTTTAAGTCAAATCACTAATATTACTGAATAAAGGCAGTGCCTTTATGTAAGAACCTGTTTGATACATGTAATTCAGCTCAGATAAGAAACAGTTAAGTGTCAAACTGGCCATTGCTCAGGGCTGTTTGCAACACTTTCCTCAATAAACACTGTCACATGGCCATTAGAATGAATACATAAAGCCATCCAACTACACAAATTACCTCTGCGCTGACCCCACTGTTGGCCAGTGGAGGGTAATAATGACTATAGAGACCTCTCCTGGCCAAAGTTGGTTTGGCACCAACATGGACAGCAATATATGCATGAGGGAATTAATAGGTGACAAAGTAGGGAGGAAATTTGGCAAAACTAAGGGGGAGGGGCACCAACATCTAAAGGGTAATTTGTTCATTTTTACAATAAGTACCGGGAAAGGTTTGCAAATAGCAACGTTTGGGGTGGCGGTAATACATCAATTAAAACAGGTGTCAGACTGAAAATGACCTCGAGAATCAAAGGAGCTGTACTTGAGCCGACCCTGTAAGTTATTCTTAGTATTCATAGAAAATGTATCAGCTCTCTATATAGCAAGGCACATTCAAATTAGTTTCAGCTTGCTAAATGTTACATTTTAGACACAGCCTTCTCTGTGTCAGGCAGTTTACACATATTCTCAGAGAGACGTTTAAACTTTATTTGGGTAACTATTATTATTATAATGCGTAATTGCAAAAAAAAAAGCCTCAAGCTATCAAAGCTAGCCTCAAGCTAAATTCTTATGCTGCATGCGTTGTGTCCATGACGCCAGTCTCACATGACATCGGCCTCTTCGACCCTGCTCCTTGCATGGGTGCCTCGGCCCGGCTCCACTTTTGACATTGATCTTTATCTCACAATCTTTAAATCTCCAAAATAATGATAATGATAATGATAATGATAATGAATTTATTTATATAGCGCTTTTCCACAAGGTTAGAAAAGTGCTTTACATATAAAAGGGCAGCATAATAACCACACAGGTTAAAACAACATACATAGAAGCAACACATAATCAATAGGTCACATGATTACAACAATTAGTAATGAAGAAAGAGCAATTAAAAGCTGATAATATGAAACCCAAAAGCACAAGGCAAAACAGCTACGAAAAGGCCTTAACATAAAGGTAGGTTTTTAGAAGTGATTTAAAAGAAGACACGGATCTTGCTAGCCTCAGCTCTATGGGCAGGGCATTCCAAAGCGTGGGCGCCCGGAATGCGAAAGCCCGATCGCCCCGGGTGACGAAATTAGAATTAGGGACTGTAAGGAGAGCCTTATCCGTGGATCTAAGGCGGCGCCCAGGTATATAGGGGGCCAGCAAGTCTTTGATGTAGCTGGGGGCCAATCCCTGCCGGGCTTTAAAAGTTATCAGTAAAATCTTAAAATCTATTCTGAATCTAACAGGTAACCAGTGAAGTGCAGCTAGGATGGGTGTAATGTGATCACGTTTCTTAGTGTTTGTTAGTAGTCTTGCAGCTGAATTCTGTACCAGTTGGAGGCGGGAAATGGCTTTTTTACAGAGGCCAGAGTATAAAGAGTTGCAAAAGTCCAAACGTGATGAAATGAATGCGTGAATTACCTTTTCAAGGTCTGCTGGTGATAAAAAGGGTTTAATTCTGGCAATGTTTCGTAGCTGGAAATAACATGTCTGAACAACGCGTGTGACTTGTGGGTTAAAAGAAAGTCTGACGGTGACCGTCTGAGTCAAAAATCACACCCAGGTTGCGCAAAATAAGTAACACACTGAGCCACTGAGACTGAGACACCCATCCAATTTTCAAGAGTATTTCAAGTTTGTATTCATATACACTACTATACTATACACTACTATACTATAATCAGCAGAAAGGCCCGCAAAATACTTAAAAATAGTAAATTGATACTACATCTAACTAACAATCATAGAGTCACAGTTTGCATTGCCTTGCTGTGCATCCAAGCGGCTGTGAGGATGCTCCCCCCTCCCTCACTCGCTGCAGCGAGCCCGAGGGCAATTAGTGGTCTCAGCTGTGAAAACAAAAAACCTTGATTGAATGGAATGTTAAGGAGTCAATTAGCTGCAGTAGTCATCTGCTCTTTGAAGGCACATGTTCCTCATGCAGGAATGACATGGAGAGGCAACGATTTTTACAGCTCAAAACGTTTGAGCTAAAGTTAGATTAATTTCCCTTACCAAGCTTTTTCCCCCTTCAAATAAGAGCATGGTAAAAGTTGTGTAATCCACTCAGTTGTTCACATAGAGACAACACTTAATTCACAGGGCAATCTCTCTCCTGGCCTGTCTCTCCCACTCCCACTCCCACACACACACACACACACACACACACACACACACACACACACACACACACCAGGGGGCGGACTGGCCATTTTGCATTCCGTGCGGTGGGCCGCTGGGCCAGTGGGCCGGTGGGCCACCCAAAAAAAGAATAATAATAATTTCTGCTCCTGTTTTAGGATTATTATACGGTCATTTCCGGGTCGCGCTGCCCAATTATTAGCTACGTTAATGTTTGGGCTGGTATGCTTTTCAGCTGTGGCGTAATTGACATAGGGCTGCTGGGTTAAAACAGTGAAACGTGCCGAACCGACACCCCTGCACTACATCAACAAAACCAGTCAATCAGTCAGTCTGACATTTAACTGACTGTACAGTTCCTTATGCAGTTAACACAACTTTGTTTTACTTTCAAAAGTAAAAAAGAAAAAGGAAATAATAAGGAAAGAAAACAATCTATATACTTTGTGTAATGCCAAAATAAAAGTAAAATAAATATAAAGTGACATGCTACTGTATTTAACCTTGTTCAACCTGGTATCCCCATTCATGTCAATATAGGTCAACATTTTCAAAAGAGTTTCCAGAAATGTTCAGAAATGGCTAAAATAACAGATCTACAAGCTCTAGATGCTATATGTTGTAAACTTGTAGATCGGCTATTTTTACCAATCATCCTACGATAAAGAAAGAATATATATTTTAAAGAATGGTATAGTATACTTAAAAAAAAGAGCGGAAAACGTGACTTGAACACATTTCAAACATGTGTTGTAGTTTATCTATCCACTACATTCACTGAGGGGGGGGGGAATTATCCCACAAAGTAACCAGTTAGTTCTTGACAGGTTTGATCCTGCAGTATTTTGTTGAGTTAATATCATCCAACTAAATAAAATATTCATTAGCTTTTGTGCTAGCTAGCAAAACATCCGGGGAGGGCAGGGAGGGACGAACGGCGCATTACGCCGCTCGGCGCATTACGGACAGGGAGGAACGAACGGCGCATGTGTAACACAAAGTTGAGGAATGGACAGAGGCGACATTAACATGATACTTTTATTTGACTATCAGCATGGTCATTTGCTCGTAGGATTCTACTGAAGCATCACTGAGCGTTAGATGCCAGAAATGTAACTTATGTACTTGTTATAGGACATTTTATCCGACCGCGCCGTCCGCCCCCCATGTATGCACCGTTCGTCCCGACTGGCGGCCGTGTGCGGAAGTAGCGCAACGTCACTTTACTTACCGAATGCGTTCGACTCGTTTCACTAAAATTAAAACAGACTGCGGGTAATGGGAGAGGACAAGTGTCTCTTGTTCACAAAAAAGTATGGTTACATGAAATTAATTAATCTCTGTGCAGGGAGGGAAATAGAAAAGGGTGCGCCGTTTGTCCCCGCCCTCCCCTACTCTCCACGAGACGTTTAAACTTTCTTTGGATAATTGGCGATCTAAAACACAACTTTTGACATAAATCTTTAACTCACAACCTTTAAATCTTCAAACAAGTAAAACACTAAGCCAATAAGCTAGGGTGGGATGGCTCAGGGTAGAGGACATAGTACTTTTTTTTTTTTTTTTAAGGGCCAAAATGTTTTTAAATTGTTATTTGGCCAAGTCTACCTGCAACCACACGTGACTTCCACTTTATTCTTCTTCTTCCTCGTCTTTGTATTGGTATTGTTTGTGTTGGAGCGCCTCAGTGCCGCTGCAGAGTTCATTATGCAACCTCTTCCAGAGAGAGATAGAGACACTAGAAACTCTGCTGGAGACGCAAAACAAACGGTGTAGACTTGGCCCTTAAAAACAAAATGTATTTTGTCCCTTTTTTTTTTTTTTTTTTTCTTTTTTTTGTACACACATTTTTCCTTAACGGTTATCGATTAATTAATCGGTAAGGCCTAACGGTAACCGGTTAATAAAATGTCTCCATTTGGCCATCCCTATTAGTAGCGTCCTGATGCTCTTGGCAAATTGTCATCAGCGGGTCAGCGCTGAGATTTCTCCCCCTCACTTCCTGACAATTTGAACAAACACTACTACCGCTTTGAAGGACAGAGGCAATCAACCCCCCCCCTCCTCTCCCCATCTCCATCTCTTTTTTTGGTGTTGGCTATTTAGCCCCTTTTTCTCCCCAATTTAGTCGTTATGCCAATTTATTCCTCCCCACAAACTCGTTTCTGTGTTGTTACTGCTGCTGTATCCTACTGACTCACCTGCCAGTTAGGAGCCCCCACCGGGAGGACGTAGAGTCTTCGTCCTACTTCGCTAATTGTGTTCGTGTAGACTCTCGACAAAGCTCACACTCGACCCCCTATGATTAGCCTACCGTCAGAACAGTTCCACGGACTATACCATCGCTACATCCCTTCACACCACCCTCTCTCATGGAGCTGCAGTGGAGAGGGTCAGCGAGTTCACGTTCCTCGGAGTACACATCGAGTATCACTTCAAATGGGAGACACACATGAGGAAAAGCCTCAGCAGCAACTGTACTGGCTTCGCCGCCTGTAGAATTTTGGCAGCTCAGCTCAGTTGAAGGCTTATCTATTAGGTTGTGTTACAGCCTGGTACGGAAACTGTGCTGCCCGAGAAAAAACGTGTTTCAAAAACCTACAGTGAGTGGTGCGGTCGGCAGAGCACATAATGGAAGGCGAGCTCCCCCCGCTCCAAGAACTGTACAAGAAGCGGTGTGTAGTCAAAGCCCAGCGCATCATCAAGGACAAGCACCTCCCCAGCCACAAACTGCTCAAACCCCTACAACGACCGCGTCCGGGCAAGGAGGCCTACTGCAATATCAAGGGCAACACCACCAGGTTCATGAACAGCTTCCACCCGGCTACCGTCAGACTGCTGAACAAGGCATGATCACCGCCTGTCGTCAGGCTGGTCTTTTTTGCTCTTCCTAAATGGACGTACCTGCGGATTATACCAGTGTCAGTTACCTTATGTGGACACTGGTCGATACTCGCTGACACAATTTGCACCTTAATCCCATTTACAATGCGTTCTTGTTTTGTTTTTTCTCGCACCTTAGCATATCATGTACAGTATTTATCTGTCTAACCTCAGGTACTTACTTACTCTCTCTCTCTCTTCCCCTTACCCCCCCCCCCCTTCTCTTATGGAAATAACAAAAACGATGGAGCTTGCACAAAAACTAATTTCACCCACTGTTTTACACCTGTAAACCTATGATGTGACAATAAAGTTGTTTTCTGATTCTCACACCTAGAGAGAGAGACAAAACCTATGTGAGAATGCTGTTCATAGACTAGTCATAGTTCAGTACCATAATCCCCCTCAAACTGACACCAAGTTTAAGAGTTTAACCCAAGCCTTTCCTTGACTTCCTTCACATGCCGTGCTGCTCTACCCATCATTCTTATAATTGCTGCTTGTTTTTATTGTTTTGTTAGAATATATTTTTGATTTTGGTTAGTGTTGTTTCTTATGATCTTTGGTATTTTATTGGTCATTCAGTAAACCACTGTAAAGGGCTTTCTATTATAAAATGTGGTATTTACCTTTTAACCTTCAACACTGCCTTGCTTCACTATATTTTTGCCAATGCTTTTATTGTTCCACGAACCTGTGTGACCTGTTTGATATTTTAGCCGTAAGTTTTAGATCAGAGGACCAACAACTGTATAGAAAAAAGGTGGCATAGTCAGTTTTAAACTTTTAAGGTTTTGACACAGCACTGGGCACTTTAATTGGCCTATGTCTGGCTGAGGGCCACACATACAGTCGGATGTCCCATAATATCTTGCATGTGTGTGTGTGGACAAAAAAGGAAGTGAATTGTGCAGAAAATTGTGGGAACAGAAAACATGAAAAAACAAACAGACATTGGTCTATAGGCCGATATAATAAGTGTGGTTTCTTTTCGGGTGATACCGTGGGATAAACCACAATAAAATGTCGCAGCACAGAAGGAACGAGAGCCGATGGATATTATTCTCTAAGTCTTTTATTTGATCAACTTCAGGAGTATTCACAAAACGTGGCAACTGAGTGGGTCAAAATACAGTGCCCTGAGATCACACAAGTACACACTTTTATACAGTAAATTCAAGACACACGCTAGCTTCGCAGTCCCTCCTCCTCCTCCTTCTCTCAGCCAATTGGGAGCTGATCCGCTCCGGCCGAGTGCACAGCGAGTCTTGCTAGGCTTATCACACACATTTGCATGAAGGTAACTTCTGACAATACAGTTTATGTTCCTGTGGCCAAACTATAACCTAAAATGGAATATTCTTTATTGATTCGTATTCAGTATGTCCTGAGCTTTAAATGGAGTGTAAAAATGCATACATTTATATAAATATACAACAGTTAATAAACAAGAATTTTAAGGAACAACTTAATCTCTTCAATCGGACTGTTTTCTATCTAAAGAGGCTTCCTCTTTGATCAAACAAATCCCAAGACCTAATCACTGAGAACCTGTTTTATCTTAACTACTGTAAACATCTTTACCAGGATGTTTATAATTTAAAGGAAAATAGATCTGTGTTCAAATCTAATGATTAGATACGTCTGTGGCCTACAGCAACTTATGCTATGAACATCAGATTACATCACCGCTGTTGAGTGTTTAACTTTGTCCATTGTCTATCTAATCCTGAGATGTTTTTGGAAGAATGTGTCTTAGTGAAGAAAGCACTTCAATTCAGAGAAACAGTTGCTGGTTAAGTTCCAAGTCAATCACTTCGGATGCTGTTATTCTGAATGAAATGACTCTGCTATGTAAAAGCCCATGTATATCAATTTTAGCATATATGATGGTCTGGGAGATACTTCATAAGCACTGACAGACTAAAGCCTCAGCCCTGTGCCTCATTCGTCCTATTCACATTATTCTTGGCCCTTCTCTGGGCGGCGCCATTGCCCTTTTCTGCTGCTTCATTCAATATCTGTCCACTTCCTCCCTTGTAGCAAGATATATTTAAAGAAGGTAGGGTCATCTACGTCATTTTCGCTATCATGCAATTCCAGACGGCAGATTCGTCGCACCATGGGAGCCAGACTGCAGCCGTGAGTTCAGTGGAATGCATTGGAGTTAATGAGAGCCCAGTGGATCAGCTCATGAAAAAAATATATTTCTGAATGACTGAGACCTTTGTAAAGTAATTGCTTCTGGAAAATAAAAGAAGACATATCACACATTGTTTTCTGCTTTTCGATGTGTCCACTGTATACGTTTATTGAGCTATCTAAAGAGCACAAAGTACGCGACACTGCCGAGACAGAAACCAGTGTTGCCATGTCCACTTATTATAAGCGACTTTGGGCTTATTTTTCAGTGAAGTTGCTTGTAAATATTGGTAGTTGCGGGTTGCGGTTTTTTGGGCTTTTTTCTAAAGTGTAGTTGATTATTTGGACTTGGGCTTCACAATTTTAAAGTTATTTTAACCAGTGGTTCTCAATTATGTTTATGTCATGGACCCTCAAATTAATATGTTATGTATTTGTCCCTAACCCCCATCTGAAAATGTTTTGTGCCAGGGAGCCCGTACCAGATCTGTGGTGTTTGTTAGTGTTTCAAAAATCCTCAATATTTCACATTTTACTTCAAGATTTTTTTTAAAATAGCAGATCTACAAGCTCACAACGCGCTGTGAGCTTGTAGATCGGCTATTTTCAATGTATACAGTAAAGGTTTAAAGTGCTCATAATGGCCTAGTGCAAGTCTTCAACAGGGGTCCGCGAGGTACTGCAGGGGGTCCGAGAAATTGTTGCTTGATTAGACAATTAAAAAATAAATAAATATATATATACAAATATTTTTTATATATATTATTTTATTTTTTCAAAAATTTCCATTTGTCTTCATATATTTTTTTTAACATTTTCCACATTTATGTATTAAATAAATGATGATATCTATAAATGATTCTGTCCATTTTTAATAGCTTGTATACATGATTATTGTGCAATTGACATATTTTGTTCTCAGTTAATAAGGTATGTTTATAAATGGCAGTGCGGCCACCCTACTCACTGTACCCTGTACATGTATGTTTAAAATAAAGGCATGAATATATTAATCTGTCTATTATTTTTAGTAGCTTAGTATTGATGCACAATAACATGTATGTTTATGAAACACAATTGTATACATAATTATACAATATAGGTTGCCCCCCCCCCTACGAGGTAGGGGGTCGAGGTAGGGTAGGGGGGTCCCTGCTCCATCTCCCCATCAGTTTGGGAAAACGTTGAAGACCCCTGGCCCCCTGTGCTTCTTTTGGGCTTGTTTTCCCAGACCTGGTTGCTTATTTATCTCACACAATCTGGCAACACTGCCAGAGACGATTTTTATACAGTCTATGGACGATACATGCCGCTGTTTAGATGCCTCAATAAAATCATACAGTGTGCTAAAAAAATCCGAATTGATTGGATAAAAACCTGTGATATGTCTTCTTTTATATTCCTGAACCGATTATCTGACAAAGGACACAATCGTTCAGAAATAGTGTTTGTTCACAAGCTGGTACAGCTGGCTGGCATAGACTTCATTGTATTTCACCAAACTTCCTGTTCCCGTTTTGGCTCCCATGCGCATCAATGGCGTCTGCCATGCAAGCAATGGCGTCGGCCCGCCCCCTAGGCTGTCCCTACCTTGTTTTCTAATTACCTTGCCTTGTAGGCTACAGGTGTAATGCAGGTAATCAGTGTGTTGCCAGATTTTGCAAGAGAAACAAGCGGCCAGGTCTATGAAAGCAAGTCCCCAACAAAGTTTTACCACTTTACACTGGGAACCACTGGTTTAAAAGACATTAGGAAGCAAGTCGCTTATTATAAGCAGGTATGGCAA
The DNA here is from genome assembly GCF_963280865.1 of Gymnoscopelus braueri. Lineage (NCBI taxonomy): Eukaryota > Metazoa > Chordata > Actinopteri > Myctophiformes > Myctophidae > Gymnoscopelus > Gymnoscopelus braueri. Next base: position 44,131,338 of record NC_137611.1, read on the forward strand.
CACTGGTAAACAGGAAACCCCTTGATATGGGGCTCCCCAACGTGTGCTTCAGGACTCCACCGCATTCCTGTCAAGGGCCGCGCCCCTTGAACTCAAACACGCCCCCGGCGACCGTTTTGAGCCTGGCGAGTCGATAGCCTACATAACTCACATAACCCCAACCCCCCTACTCCCCTACCTCCCTCCCTACTTCCTGGGCGCGACCAGGAATAAGGTGAATAGAGGGACACTTTGTCCAGATGTACATCTGGGCATATTGAACGATTTATCTTTCAGGATCCATTATTTCCAATCCATATCATTCAGTGGAACCAGTCCATTGATGCCATGCAGCTACAGTATATTTTTCTAGTCCACATTTTTGGTAAACACGGTGCAAAACAATCCAATCAATTAATTCATTTTCATTGACCATGTCTTGTCAACAGATTTGGCAAGCAAGCAAACAACATACTACGGGAAATAAATGAAATAAAAAGACAAAATAAAAAAGACATCTGTTGCAGAGGTCTTTATTAATGTACTCTACATTTCATTATTATTATTATTATTATTATTATTATTATTACACTTATTATTATTATTATTTGTTTCAGTGTTGGTTGTGTGTGCATCTAAACACAGCACACGCACAGCTGGTTCCAATCAGTCATCCCGAAGTATACTGTATGGTGGACGAGAAGAACTCATGGGAGCAAAAGACTTGACATTGCAACAAATGGTGGCGAGCAGAAACATAAAGAGGATTTCACTAGTAAGAGACCACACCTTCTGCTTAAAGGTATCATGACATTCATTTTCACTTTTTTTATTTTCAATGTTTTATTTGGGGTTTTATGACCTCAATTACACCCAAAAAACCTGAACTTAGAACATTCAGTGGATTTTCTGTGGTCTGGGGTTTTCTGAATAATTAGGCTGAAAAGTAATCTGAGCTTGGCCCTTCGACAGTGAGGTCACAGTCGATTAATCCCGCCCACTCTCCTCCTCGCCCCTCCCCTCCCCTACCCTTTCCTTTGGGGGGGGGGCGGAGCAGAGGCGATGATTGACAGGCAAAATCCCTCACCAGCGACACCCGCAGGCAAAGATTTCTTTTTTCATTGCAGTTGAAAAGGCTTTAGAAATGTGAGAGAAAAACACCTGCCATGGATCACTGGAATGGAATTTTCACTTAAAACTTTTTGTACACTTTTGAAGGACCAGGACAAAGACTTTGAATGTGGTGTAAAAGTGAATGTCATTAAACCTTTAAAGTTAAACGGATTTTATTGAACGAAAATGGGTGGATGTGTGTGGATGGGGAACCCGGGTAGGGCGAGACTCAGGTGTACGTCTCGGGAGCGGACCGCCACCGGGGCTCGATCAGGTAGCGACGCCTTAGCTCAGGATACTGCACCCCCGTGTTCCTGGAAGAGAGGAAAGGAAGAAGGTTAGTATTGAGGCGGTGGAGGTAGTTGGGGTGGACGGGGGGAGCGTTCGAGACCACGTAAGTAGTAGGAACACACAAGCGACGGCTCGCAGCTGAATTTATGCTCATCTACTGTGTTGATTGTGACGTGGGATTGGCTGGCTGATAAGGGAAGGCAGGTGTAGGTGATAAGGTGATGGCGAGCGGGGAGTTGCCGTGTTAAGCAGAGGGAGGTCTCCACTCCTGAACTTACGTTGTATTCAACTGCATCTCTTGAGCTGAACAGAAGCAGTTATAATCCCACGGTGGCTTCGATGGCGATGAGGATGATGGCAATAATAATTCCACAAACAAGAGCGATGATGTTGAGTATCCTGGCTGTGTTTGCTGCCTTGTTAGCAGCAGGTGTATCACTGTCCTTTTTTGATTTTTTTGCCTTGGAAAAAGTAAAGCAAAACAAAACAGTGCATTGAGTCTGATGCCTTCAAACCATATGCTCATTAACATACATTCAATTTGCAAGAATTATATTGTAATTCATTTGATTCCGTTTAAACCATTGTTTCTCAAAGTGGGTTCCTTAGTTCTAGAATGTACCACACATGGCTATAACTCTATAACAGAGTTTTGGGGATCTTTAAAAGGATATTACAAAGTTTGAGTTAAACAAATCATCCATCCCAAATCAACATTCATATTATTCATATAATCAGTCATGGCTTGTCAACATGAATAGATCTTTTCAAAGGATCAACACTAAATAATGAATGCTGCCTGTAATGTGTGATTTCAGGTGTTTTAGCAATGAACTGGAGACTTTTCAGACCTTTCAGAGCTTTTTTTTTTACATGGAAAATTTAAATTTAACGTTAATTTCATCACCAAGACTTTTGTTTGTGTGTTAGATAAATGTGGGAAGTTAATCATATTATCTTCAGTAAAGACACCGTCATATTTAATTAAGAAGGTTTATTCCTATGCACGGCCCACATATTAATAAGAAGTAAAGCCAGCGTTACATAGAATCCAGTTCTATAATTATGTTATAAATAAAGAGTTATAGAATAATAACCTACCTTGATGGAGTAGATAATAGCTGCGATTCCAAGTGGCGGACAGCAGCATAGAGTGCTGAAGATGGACCATCCCATAAGAAGACCTAGGTCTAGCATAGGGGTCTGTTGGCTTTCTCCTGCCATAGTGGACGTATTGTATGGATGTATGCTGCACTTTCTTTGGAACGTCTGGATGCAATAGTTTGGTGAGTGTTGGGGTCCCACATTTAACTGGGTGGGTGTGGTTTAAGTCCAAGCCAGAGGGCTCTGTTAAGCAGAGCATTCTATCAGACATTCCATCAGTGTCAACCTGTTACGCCCCGGCCTAGGGGAACCTTAAGGGCGCAACATAACAAGTGAGACCCCCCCTCTTTCCAGCTCCAAAGGACCACCAGCAACAAGAGTTCGCAGCCTTTTTATGGGTTTTTATTAAAAGCCAGTTACTTCGGGGTGGGCATTACATCAAAACAATAAACAAACTAACTTAACATAAGAACCTAAAGAACCTGTAGAACATAAGAACCTGGAGAACACTAGAACCTGAAGAACACTAGAACCTGAAGAACATAAGAAGTACCCACCCCTACGAAACCCAAGGCTGTTAAAATGCACACAATAACTCCTAACAAACATGTCTAATAGGTTGGCTGGCAGTCTTGCTGGAACTGGAGAGAGGAGAGCCCACAGGAGCTGTGGAAAGCAGGCCTTTTAACTTCCCTCTCCCAAGGCTGGAACCAATCAGCTCCCTGCAAACTTACTCACACAATCAGCTAGACACACCTGCAGCCCATCACTCTCACAGACACACACACACACACACACACAGGGCATATACAAACCTATACATAGAAGATTAAAACATATAGTCATTACATACATTATGACCTCAGGGTCATAACACCTCCCCCCTTAAAGATCAAACATTTATCCCCTACAAAAAAATGTTTGATTCCACATCTCACTGAAACAAAAAGATAATCATAAAACACATGCTTTCTTTAGCTCCTTCCTGTCTCCCCACCAAAAACCATCTCTCCTAATGTCCCCACTGAGACCTCACTTGTCTCCCCTGAGACTCCCTCCCTCCTAATGTCTGTACAAGACCTCACTCAAGTATCCCCTCTCTTAACATCTCCACTGACCTCACTTTCAAATAGCTTAAGTACTTGCATGAAAACCAAATTCACAAAAAAAACACGTATGTCCACAGAAAACTACAACGTTTTTGAAACTACAGACCAAAAACTAAATGCATAGAAATTCACCATCTTCACATTTTTCTGGTTGACGTCTCACACACAACAGTAGTCTTAATATTGAAGAATGTAATTTGTTTGCTCACAATTAAGCTGTTATGGGGATCATGTTGGGTCTTTGTGTGACCTGCCATCACTGCAAATTTGCCACACTAGGGTAACAACTCACTCCAAGTGCAAGGCCCCCCATCTCCCACCTCCATTTCCCGGACCGTCAGCAAACATCACTTGATGTACTGAGAGGATTTTTGGGAGTGGATGCACCAAGCACTACAAGCAGGGCAGGCGATGTGCTCCACCTCAGCTTTTGACCCCTCCTCGGTTGTGAGGAAATGCAACCCCTCTCCCCCAGCTTCTTTATCATGAGCGCTCTTAACTTTACCAATTTTCAATGCCACTTGCATATAAAAAATGTTCCAAATCAAAAATTTGTGTCACTACAAACAAAATAATGTCAACCAGAAATATTGATAGTGAACTTACCAAAACAGGGGAGGGGATTAATCCCGGACGAGCCCCCAATCATGTTACGCCCCGGCCTAGGGGAACCTTAAGGGCGCAACATAACAAGTGAGACCCCCCCTCTTTCCAGCTCCAAAGGACCACCAGCAACAAGAGTTCGCAGCCTTTTTATGGGTTTTTATTAAAAGCCAGTTACTTCGGGGTGGGCATTACATCAAAACAATAAACAAACTAACTTAACATAAGAACCTAAAGAACCTGTAGAACATAAGAACCTGGAGAACACTAGAACCTGAAGAACACTAGAACCTGAAGAACATAAGAAGTACCCACCCCTACGAAACCCAAGGCTGTTAAAATGCACACAATAACTCCTAACAAACATGTCTAATAGGTTGGCTGGCAGTCTTGCTGGAACTGGAGAGAGGAGAGCCCACAGGAGCTGTGGAAAGCAGGCCTTTTAACTTCCCTCTCCCAAGGCTGGAACCAATCAGCTCCCTGCAAACTTACTCACACAATCAGCTAGACACACCTGCAGCCCATCACTCTCACAGACACACACACACACAGGGCATATACAAACCTATACATAGAAGATTAAAACATATAGTCATTACATACATTATGACCTCAGGGTCATAACACAACCCCATGCTGGAGTCAAACTATAGATCCTCCTGGTCAAATATTACTCAACAGAGGTGGACGAAGTAGCCTACTCAACCCAAGTACTTGAGTAAGATACAGATTCACAAATGGGGGGAAAACATTTGTTTGATGCCTTCTTAGCAGTATCTGTTTCACCGTCGTTAACTGCCTTTTTTACCTTGGAAAAAGTAAAGCAAAACAAAACAGTGCATTGAGTCTGATGTCTTCAAACCATCTGCTCATTAACATACATTCAATTTGCAAGAATTATATTGTAATTCATTTGATTCCGTTTAAACCATTGTTTCTCAAAGTGGGTTCCTTAGTTCTAGAAGGTACAACACATGTCTATAACTCTATAACAGAGTTTTGGGGAGCTTTAAATGGATATTACAAAGTTTGAGTTAAACAAATCATCCATCCCAAATTTGGCTCTGTTAAGCAGAGCATTCTATCAGACATTTTATCAGTGTCAATCCCAGTACTTGAGTCTATAGATCCTCCTGGTCAAATATTACTCAACAGAGGTGGACGAAGTACTCAACCCCAGTACTTGAGTAAGATACAGATTCACAAATGGGAGAAAAAAAAGTTGTATTTAAAAAAAGAAGAAGTTATTTTTTAGTCACAAGCTCTTGTTGATACTTTTAATTGTTTAAATATTTATTTAAAACCCTCAGACACACTTTACTACTTTCACATGTTTTTCTAAAGTATTTAGAATTTTAGAAAGATTTTAAAAGCTGAATGTGTCTCGATGCGACGCATTGTGAGCTTGTCGATTGCTACTTTTGCTCATTGGTCTTGTTCAATGAAGTAGGCCAATAATTTGTGTGTGTGTGTGTGTGTGTGTGCGTGCGGCTGTGCATGTGTCAACTAATTTCATCAATAACCGCAGGTGGTTCAAAGCAAGACTCAACAGGATGCTATTGTTGTTGTTGTATAACGTGCAGAGATGATTCATATTTACATCATCATAAATACCATAAGCCAGGATTTTACATTGATATTGTCGCTGTCGGGCGACAAAATCACTGGTTGTGTTTTTTTTTTAAATTAATAAACAACTTGATCATACTAACAGCGTCACACAAAAGCATCAAAAGTAGCAGATCTACTTTGAATTTGAATCGAACAGTTTTGGACATTTTTCCACCCCGATAGAGATGATTATGTTATGACACATTATGTGCTTGGTGGATTTACACAGAAATGGACACATTTATCTAATTTTCCTCTCGAATGCCTGGAGCTATGTTACAAAATGCTGAGCTACTAGTGAGTGTATATTTTTAGCCTGTTACTCTGTTATGAGTAGAAGTCCCGTATTCAAAATGTACTTGAGTAAAAGTACAAAAGTATTGGTATCAAAATGTACTTAAAATACCAAAAGAAGAAAGTGCTCATCATGCAGAATTTCCTATTTCACTACTTTTCAAATGTATAAAATGTATACAAATCTTTTGAAAATAGCAGATCTACAACTTTTACGTTTACTTTTTCAAATGGCCGAAATGTATATAGGGCTGAAGTGGTTAATGTATGTTTTGTAATAATAATCAAAATCTACAAAGTAACTAGTAACTAAAGTTTTCAAATAATTGTAGTGGAGTAAAAGTACAATATTTGCCTCTGAGATGTAGTGGAGTAGAAGTAAAAGTACAGAAAATTGGAAATACTCCAGTAAAGTACCTCACAATTGAGAATAATGTGTCAAAAGTTTTATAAAACCTGTAAAGGGGGTTCCATGCCTGTCAAAATCAACGGCCTCCGGGGCTCAAAGGACAGCTGCTGTGTGGCGTGTGAGGGAGGCACCTATCGTCCTTACCTCTCTCCCTTACTTCAGTGCCTTCCGTGCCCAGCGGGATACCACTGCCCTCCAGGTATATAGCATTACGGCACAGATCATTACACTGACTCCATTGGGAATTATTTCAACAACTCAGTTTCAACAGTCTTATTGTCTCCGCCAGGCCAAAAGGCATGGCGAGAGAGTATGTTTTACCCCGTCCGTCCGTCAGTGTGTCCGTGTGTCCGTCCGTGTGTCCATCTGTCTGTTAGCAGCTAATCTCCGGCACCGTTGGCCCGGTCAGTGCGAAACTGTGCACACACAGTCCCTGGATGCCAATTCAGAACTTCTGCCCCAATTATTTTACATGGGCCTGTTATAGCGCCACCAGGAGGCCGATTTGTGCGAAACCCATTTTTTATATTACTCCTACAGATTTTATCCAAACATCACGCAAATCAGTACACATTATCTTTATAGTCATGTGATCAACACGGATCTGTCCGATTTTCCATATTCCATCCTGATTGGCTAAGGTTGGCTTCCAAAATTTGCAGGATTGTTCCGTTTTGAACAAAATGCCTCAAATCATGAACGCAGTTTGCGATTTCCGTGAAATTTCACACGCGCATTCCCACTAGGCCAAGGAAGAAATGCCACCCTTTTCAAATTTGCCTGTTATAGCGCCACCAGCAGGTCTAATTTAACAAAACCTTTTTTGCACATAATGCCTCAAATCATGAATGCAGTGTCCGATTGCCATGAAGGGCCTAAGAAGAAATGGCACCCTTTTCACATTGGCCTATTGTAGCGCCACCAGGAGGCCACAATAACGTACCTGACCTGGCGGAGACCTGTGCTCCGAGAAGCACTTTTTCTAGTTTTTGCTATGAGACTTGTTGAAACCCCATGTCAACATCCGCCAGTTGAGTTTAGAATCAGTTATACAATCTTACTCACTACATGTAAGGCCAGGCTAGGTCTTGCCTATATCCCAGCCTATATCTCGGACCTACTCCCCCCCTACGTGCCAGCACATAGTCTGAGATCCTCAAACAAAGCACTCCTGGCCATTCCAAAAGGTCAGTTAAATACAAAAGGTCACATGGCCTTTGTCTTCAGAGCCCCTACCCTTTGGAATGCCCTGCCCCTACCATCAGCTTGTCTGATCTGAAATAAAGGCCCTTACGATCTCCCTGTGCATAGTAAAGGAGTAAGACAAGGAGATCAGTATCTTCTCCAATCAGCGTAGTGGTGTGAAGAAGAGATGCATCCACTGCAGCCTTTACTATGTCTACATCAGTATCTCCAGGTGCATTGACCTCAGTGCAATCCCTTTATTTCAGTTCATCACTTATCATTTGTTTCAGTCTCTGTTTATTCAGATCTCTTGACAGGAACTCCTCCTTCTTACCTGAGAACTCTGTCTCAGCAGTGAAGTTGACATTGGGGTGAATATTGTTTCCTCTTCTTTGATGCGTGTTGTCTTTAATGGATGGCCCATCCTCATAGCCATCGAATACAATGGTTGTAGATGAGCCTACTGGATGGTGAAGTCTGCATATGACTGTGCAATTTTACCTCTGGTCTGATCTGGTCACTGAATGCACTCATCTTGAACCTAGCAAGCAAGTATTGTCGGGCACTGTGACAATTAAGGAGGCAGTAGTGCGTTTGGTCAAAAAGAAAGCTTCAACTATAGTAGCTTGAGAGCTGGAGAGTACAAGACAATCTAGCAAAGACTATAATGGAACTGAGGCTTAAATAGTGCTAGTGATTGAGAGGCAGCTGGTCACAGTGGCAGGTCAGACATGCCCGGACGCAGGGCTAGGTGAGCTTGTGGATATAGCCATTTTAAGCTGCTGGCTGCCATTTTGGACGCCATCTTGAAAATGAGCCTTTTCCGGAATGTGTATTTTCCTAGATTTTTAGCATGTTCATAAGCATATCTAGAGGTACCAGAATCAAGAGAAAAATCATTCGTATATATTTTTTCTATTGAGATAAATAGCCATTTTAAGCTTGGCCGGCTGCCATTTTGAACGGCATCTTGGAAATGACGCCTTTCCGGAAGATTTTTTGAGAAATTTGTAGTATGTTCACTCTTTCAGTGCCAATGAAAAAAAAAAATATTGCGAACTTTGCCAGATTTTTTTTTTGTTTTTTCAAAGAAAAAAAAAAGTGCTTAGGAAGTGAGATACAGCCTTTTTCAGTTATAGGTTAAACAAAGAGTGGATGGAGCTGCAAATCTTCAGATAATGATATCTTGGGTTCTGAACACTTTTTTCAACAAAAACATTATTTTCTTTGGATTTCTCGTTCTGGCTCTATTCTGTGTGAGATTTGAACAAACCACTAATTACGGATTTCGGACTAGGCAAGAGGCGTTTCCACGCATAATTCGGTATTCTATGGCACCCCCCTCACCCGCCAAACACCTGAGCTACCCGTTACATTATGCATAGGTGTGGTTTGGGCGTTACAATGATAAAACCAATCACCGTGCCAGAAGCCATTGCCTTTAAGAGAAGACTGCGCTAGCCGTCATCCCCGATCCAATATAGCCTATCTACCTGTCTGCACTGTTGCCTGGTCTGATTATTATAAGCCACATTGGGCTTGTTTTCCTTCTTTATTTTTATTTTATCCAAATACATTTTTATATTAATTTGTAGCCTATTGTGTTCACAATAAGCTTGTCATATTAGTCAGATCCGGAATAGTATATGAAAGCCATTTAAAATATGTATACTATTGGTACACACCGGCTGCTCCCAAATAATTAATTACATCATGTTGCGACAACGCTCCTATGTGGTACACAGACAAACAGTAGCACATGGGTATAATAAATTGGACAGTTTTAGGAAAGGTCTATAGCCTATGTAACTCACGTTGGCTGTTATCGTTCTATTTCCACCATTCTAATGGATTCCAGGGGTGTGTAAACATCTCTGAAGTTGCTCCATAGTTCCCTCTGAAGTGACGCAGTTAAAGTTAACTTACATCCATATTGTCCCCGTTATCTTTCATCATCCACCTTTGTTCAGTAATCCCGAACAGAGCTAAACTTTAAGTTTACATCAATCAAAGCCTCTCAAACCCAGACACATTGCTGCGATGCGTATGTGCGTCGCCTACCTACCCAAAATAACAGACATACAAGCTATCAACGGCGCTGTGTCATGTCTGTCAACAGCTTACAGATCTGTTATTTTGGACAGCATGAGGCGCGCGCGCGCCACGGAGTAGCCTAACACTAAACCAAAAACATTACATTACGTGGTCAACAACATACTAGACATGTAACTTGCTTGGAGCTTTTAATGCAGTGGTTCTCAACCTGTGGGTCGAGACCACAATGGAGCACCCAACGCCTGGCGAGCTTGTAGATCTGCTATTTTCACAATATTTATCTGTGGAACCGAGTCAAACAAAATGGGGGGGTCCCCAGTTCAAATATGGTTATTTTGGGGGGTCATGAACGTAGCGTTTACGTGGGGAATATAATAATAATATAATATATATAATATATAATATAATATTCACCCGCAACATGGGTTTAACGAGACAACAGCCAAAATAAAAATCACACTATAGATGATCCGATCATCTTATAAAAAATGTAAGTGCTTAAGATTTTAGCCCAAACCCAACGGGACCCGACCCGGCCCGTCGGCACCGGCTGGGCCGGGTCTACGTTTTTTTTACATCCAAATAAATTCATATATTAATTAATTTGTAGCGTATTGTGTTCACAATAAGCTTGTCATATTAGTCAAATCCCCAAGAGTATATGAAAGCCATTTAAAATAGTTATATATTCTTACACAGCTGATGCCAAATAATTAATCAACAGGGCAGCGCAACGCAAAAGTAGGTCAAATCAATCACTGTCTTGTCATGACGCAGCAGCAGAGAGCCCCCTTTAAAGTTTAAACCATAACATGACATAAATAATGGATCTTCAGAGCTTTCTTCATGTCTTTTTCACCTCAATGTAAATGTTGGATTATTTCTTCAAATGAGAGCATAGGCAGCGGCCAGTAGAAGGTAACATTGGATGTGATTTCTCCATTGCAAAAATGATTACGGTTATTCTATGAAACATATATTTCATAGAATAACCATAATCATTTTTAAAATGGTTATGGGGCAGTGTATATATTTATATAGCCCTATTTGCTCCAAGCTGTTTTTTAAATAAAATATAGACTGTTGGAATAGGGTAGAATGACTCCTGTTCTTAACGAATTACCAAGATTTAATGAGAAATAAGGCTTCTTTAGAAAAATGACTGACGGGCTGGGCTGGGTCTAATTTGTCAATTATTAGTCGAGCCGGGCTGAAATATTTAGGGGATATGAAAGCTCTAGTTAGTAGTTTGAAGTGCTCATGTGGCCTTATAGTTGCTTCTTTTTGTTTTCATAGACCTGCGGACTGCGGTTGCTTATTTCTCGCCAAGGCTGGCAACATGGCTCATGGTCCAACGCACAAAGCCATTGTAGTGTCTGTGTGCACTTGGCGGGTGATTTTATAAACCAGCGGGTGCTTTTAGAATCCACTATCCCCCCTCCCCAAGCCGTACCCATGTGTGGGTTGAGAATGTCAATGTGGGGGATATAGCAACAACACGCCCACGGGCACACCTCCATGCGCAAATAACGGCGTCGGCATAATGGTGACGGGTAGAGCAGGTGCTAGAATAACCTATTGGGGCGGCGCAGCTCCATTATCCGGATTTAACGTGGTTTAGAGGGGGGGAAAACTGCTGGAGAATAGGGCGGTGAGGCAGTGGTGGGTTCTACCGTCAGATGCTGTGTACGTCGTACACCTTGAGATTTTTTTTCGTCGCCACCGTACACCTTCAAAAACTGTTCAAAACAGTGTATCTGAGACGCTGATACGCTCTGATACGCTAACTGACGGCGCTGACTGACTGGCGTTAACGTGCACTGTGCTGCTCAGGGCGAGGCAGCAAAGCGAGAGAGAGTAAAAAAAACGATTCTGGGCGAGCGTTCCGGTGGTAACTGGAACGCTCGCCCCAAAACACACTCGGCCCCATTCATTTCGCGGACAGAGGCCGCCGGATTAGACCCGGGGCGAGTGTGTTTAGGGACGAGTCTTCTGTGATTTCATTCACCAGCCAGTGTTGCCAGATTTTGCGAGAGAAATAAGCAACCAGTTCTATGAAAACAAGCCCAAAAGAAGCAACTTAGGCCACATGAGCACTTAAAACCTACGCTATTTTTTGAAGCAAGCCTAAGCAAGTACACTTTAGAAACAAGCCCCAAAAAAACGCAACCCACAACGACCAACATTTTACAAGAAAACTTTACAGAAAAACAAGCCCAAAGTCGCTTATAATACGCGGACATGGCAACACTGGCCCCAGCAGGTAAAGCCCCGGAAGAGTGAGACAGGCAGCGCCAACAACAAAAACAAACAAGGAACCGAGAGTGAGAGACATTTTTTACATTTAATTAATTATAGACGCGCGCATGCCGTGCATGTGGGAGGCAGGGAATAATCATAGTATACCTTCAAAAAAAAACTAGAACACACCACTGCGGTGAGGGTATAACCCTAAAACTCGGGATAACTCGGGGCTTGGCACTGTTAAGCATGTCCAGAGGTACCAGAATCAGTTGAAAAATCCTATGCAACATTTTTCCATTTGAGATATAGCCATTTTAAGCTCCCCACAGCCATCTGGGACGCCATCTTGAAAATGGCGGCTTTCTGGGGAGTATATTTTGGTAGATTTTTAGTATGTTATTTAGCATGCCCAATACTACCAGAATCCATTGAAAACCTTTTGTATATTTTTTTATAGATTGACTCACCTATTCCTGAAAAGCTAGCATGTTGAAATAGAAGCCATTGTACTTAGCCTAGAAACTGATCACATATATAATTTTCCATTATTAATTAACTAATCTTTCTGCCAGTAAGAAATGTGTGATACTGCAGCCAAACCACCTGATCATGAGCTGGGCTGACGTGTCAAAAGTAAAGAGAGTGGGCCTCATTTTATCAATCTAACAGAGAAACCCCGACCGCAGGAGTCGTCTCACGACACGGTTCACTTCAATCAGAAACACTCACGTCAAAGTAGATTTAACCATTTATTGCAACAAATGGAATACAGTTAAGCTTGGCGTTAAAGCTCCGCTCTTGAGATATTCCCTGATTTTTTTCGAGAAATAAGTCATATTAACACACTTTATCTCAAATAAAAGCACATCACTAAGTAATATGTATTTTTTATAATTTAAATTTTTTACTTACAAATGTTTTATATACACAATTACAATTATTTTGTATTTTTATTCAAATTATTGTATTTTTCAATTTAGTTTTTTCAAATGTATGTCTATTTTTTATTTAAATGTATTTTTACTTTGAAATGTAGTGACATTTAGTGAAATATGTTCATTTACTAACATAAAAGTATGTAATCCCAGACAAAAAAATCTGCTTGCACATTGTTACATTTGACCCCGGTCACTTTGTTACAATTGCCCCCGATGGGGCAACCATGATAAAATCCCATATTCTAGCTAGAAACACCTATACTAGCATAGGCTGCTGATGTTAATTTGTGACCAATAACATAGAGATACAATTAATCTAAGTTTAAATCAGCTGACATCTTATCTTTAGACAGCAGAAAGAAAATACCATACACTCAAAAATGTACGTTTACACCTCAAAATCTGTTTTTTGTTGAAAACTTCTGCTGAAATGATTCTATCCTTTCATAGGCAGAGAGAGGACCCTATACTGAGCATGTGCACAAGAAGTCTCACCCCTCTAGCTTGTTCCTAATTAGAATTATTGAGTGTGTTACTTTTGCCCCCTGTTACTTTTGTGTCCCTACTGTAATACTGGTCCTACTCTTCTATCAGGGGTAGAATTAGAGGTGACATTGTTTGTTTTCATATCTTTAAGATATCCTCTTCATGAAATGAATGGTCAGAAGTTTTACTTTTACTGCAAACGTCATGAAATTCATCCATGAAGTGACTGCAAAAGAACGCCTTCCCTGAAAAATGTAAGTTTTAAGTCAAGTTCTCATTTTCTAACTGCTGGTTGTTTTTACATCATACTTGCACAGATGGTCTACAGGTAGTGTCCCTTCATCCTAAAGCAACCAGAATGCCAATTCAGCAGCCTTTTATATAATATAAGGCCTTATTAGAGGCAGAAATAGCAAAAAGTAAAAGTTTCTGAGCAACATTCACTTGTGATTTTGATCAGGGGTAGAACATAACTTTCATTCATTGAAAGTCATGAAATTCTTCAATAAAGTTTCTGCACCAAGAAAGTGCAGAAATGTCCCCACATTCTGAAAAGGGGAGTGCCAAGTTAATCCTGCACCATTTTCCACCTACTCGTTGGATTCATATTTGCACAGATTGTAGGGACCCTAAAGCAACCAGAAACATATGTTAAAATAGGCTTGTATTGTGAATCAGCAAGGTTTTATAATCTCTTAGGCCTTGTTAAAGGCAGAAATATCAAAGTAATTTTGTACAAGTTACTTCTAATCCTCCATCCATCTTCAACCGCTTATCCGGAGTCGGGTCGCGGGGGCAACAGTTCCAGCAGAGAGCTCCAGACCTTCCTCTCCTGAGCAACATTAGCAACTTCCTCCTGGGGGATCCCGAGGCGTTCCCAGGCCAGTGTGGAGATGTAATCCGCCCATCTGGTCCTTGGTCTGCCCCGGGGTCTCCTCCCAGTGGGACGTGCAGCGAGGACCTCCCTAGGGAGACGCTCGGGAGGCATCCGTACTAGATGCCCGAACCACCTAAGCTGGCTCCTTTCCAAGCGAAGGAGCAGCGACTCTACTCCGAGTCTCTCCCGGGTGACCGAACTTCTCACCCTATCTCTAAGGGAGATGCCAGCCACCCGTCTGAGAAAACTCATTTCGGCCGCTTGTACCCGCGACCTTATTCTTTCGGTCATGACCCACACTTCATGACCATAGGTGAGAGTAGGAACGAAGATTGCTCGGAAGACCGAGAGCTTTGCCTTCTGGCTCAGCTCTCTTTTCGTCACCACAGTGCGGTACAGCGACTGCAATACCGCTCCTGCTGCTCCGATTCTCCGGCTGATCTCCTGCTCCGTCCTCCCCTCACTCGTGAACAAGACCCCGAGATACTTAAACTCCTTCACCTGGGGCAAAGCCTCATTCCCTACCCGGACTGCACAATCCACCGGTTTCCTGCTGAGAACCATGGCCTCAGATTTGGAGATGCTGATTTTCATCCCAGCCGACGCACACTCGACTGCGAACCGATCCAGTGAGAGCTGAAGGTCCCGGACCGATGGTGCCATCAGGACCACATCATCCGCAAAAAGCAGTGACGCAACCCTTAGCTCACCGAACCGTATACCCTCTCCGCCACGACTTCGCCTCGAGATCCTGTCCATGAAAATCACAAACAGGATAGGTGACAAGGCGCAGCCCTGTCTGAGACCAACCCCCACTGGAAAATAATCCGACTTACTGCCGAGCACCCGGACACAGCTCTCGCTTTGGGCGTACAGAGATTGGATGGCCCTCAACAAGGTCCCCCTCACCCCATATTCCCGCAGCACCTCCCACAGAAACTCCCGGGGGACCCGGTCATATGCCTTCTCCAAATCCACAAAACACATGTAGACCGGATATGCATACTCCCAGGCCCTCTCCAGGATCCCTGCCAGAGTAAAGAGTTGGTCAGTTGTTCCACGACCAGGACGGAAACCACATTGCTCCTCTTGAATCTGAGGTTCGACTATCGGCCGGACCCTCCTTTCCAGTACCTTGGCATAAACTTTCCCAGGGAGGCTGAGTAATGTGATACCTCTGTAATTGGCACACAACCTCTGGTCCCCCTTTTTGAAAAGTGGGACCACCACCCCAGTCTGCCACTCCCTCGGTACTGTCCCAGACTTCCACGCGATGTTGCAAAGACGTATCAACCAAGACAGCCCCTCAACACCCAGAGCCTTCAGCATTTCTGGACGAATCTCATCAACCCCCGGAGCTTTGCCACTGTGGAGTTGTTTAACTACCTCAGTGACTTCCTTCCGGGAGATTGACGCCGATCCCCCATCATCCTCAGGCTCTGCTCCTGTCAGGGAGGGTGGGTCTGATGTCATTGGGTTTAGGAGTTCCTCAAAGTGTTCCTTCCACCTCCCTACGACTTCCTCACTTGAAGTCAGCAGAGCCCCATCCTTGCTGTATACAGCTTGGATGGTTCCCCGCTTTCCCCTCCTGAGGTGCCGTATGGTCGTCCAGAACAACTTTGGTGCCGCCCGAAAGTCCTTCTCCATGGATTCCCCGAACTCCTCCCACACCCGCTGCTTAGCCTCCGTCACAGCTGTGGCTGCCGCCCTTCGGGCCTGTCGGTACCTTGCAACTGCCTCTGGAGTCCCCTGGGATATCATACCCCGATAGGCCTCCTTCTTCAGTCGGACGGCTTCCCTGACCACCGCTGTCCACCAGGGTGTTCGAGGGTTACCGCCCCTTGAGGCACCTAAGACCTTCTGACCACAGCTCACAGCCGCAGCTTTAGCAATAGAGGCTTTGAACATTGCCCATTCCTGTTCAATGCCCCCAACCTCCACAGGGATGCCAGAGAAGTCCCGCCGGAGGTGGGAGTTAAATTCCTTCCGAACAGAGGTCTCCTCCAAACGTTCCCAGTTCACCCGCACTACACGCTTGGGTTTGCCAGGTCTGTCCAGAGGCTTCCCCCGCCATCTGAACCAACTCACCACCAGATGGTGATCAGTTGACAGTTCCGCCCCTCTCTTCACCCGAGTGTCCAGAACATGCGGCCTCAGATCAGCTGATACGATTACAAAATCGATCATTGATCTTTGGCCTAGGGTACTCTGGTACCAAGTACACTTATGAGCATCCTTATGTTTGAACATGGTGTTTGTTATTGTCAGTCCATGACTAGCACAGAAATCCAATAACAAGCCACCACTCAGGTTCAGATCAGGGAGACCGTTCCTCCCAATCACGCCAGTCCAAGTATCCCCGTCATTGCCCACGTGTGCGTTGAAGTCCCCCAGCAAGACTATGGAATCCCCCACCGGAGCCCCATGCAGGACCCCATGCAGGGTATCCAAAAAGGCCGAATACTCTGAACTCTTGTTTGGCGCGTACGCACAGACAACAGTCAGAGTTTTCCCCCCATCAACCCTTAGGCGGAGGGAGGCGACTCTCTTGTCCACCGGGGTGAACCCCAACGTGATGGCACTCAACCGGGGGCTTGTGAGTATCCCCACACCCGCCTGAGACCTCACACCCTGAGCAACTCCAGAATAAAACAAGGTCCACCCCTTGTCCAGGAGTTTGGTTCCAGAGTCCTTGCTATGTGTGGAGGCAAGCCCCACCAGGTCTAACCGGTAGCGCTCTGCCTCCCGCACCAGCTCAGGCTCCTTCCCCACCAGCGTAGTTACGTTCCACGTCCCAAAAGTCAGCCTCTGCTGCCCCTGATTGGTCCGTCTGGAACCTCTGCTGTCACTGCCACCCATCTGACAGTGCACCCGACCCCACTGGTTCCGATCGCGGGTGGTGGGCCCACGTGGCGGCGAAGATCTGCCCACGTTCCTTCTTCGGGCTGTGCCCGGCCGGGCTCCGTGGTTAGCCCGGCCACCAGGCGCTCGCTGACGAGCCCTTCCTCCGGGCCTGGCTCCAGAGGAGGGCCCCGGGCTTCCTCCGGGCCGGGTCGCATCACTTCGTCTTGAATTGTCCATGAAGTGTTTGGTGAACCATTCTTAGTCTGGCCCCTCCCCCGAGACCACTTTGCCATGGGAGACCCTACCAGGAGCACTAGGCTCCCGACAACACAGCTCCCAGGTTCATTGGGGCACACAAACCTCTCCACCACGGTAAGGTGATGATTCATGGAGAGGTACTTCTAATCCTGATCTATTAATACTTTAAAATGCCTACAAATACAACAAAATTACTGCTAAATAACAGGGAATATTGGTACCATCTTACATGTTTTACCCAGCCACTTCATATTCATATGAATCTATGATTCTCAGGTAGGCCTAATATCTCTACACCTCATATGAAATTGAGAATAATCGGATTGATGATTATTCATTAAGAATGGCACACGGTAGTGTATTGTACTTAGCCCATACTGCCTTTTAAGTCTGGCTACCATAGAAGGCTTATAGAACAATATTTTGTCATTCCAGCTGTTTTGATGCATATATATATTAGCCCTACCTGTGAAACTGATTCCACATGTGAAGTGGGTAAAACACATGGTATCAGAATATATTTCCTGTTATTAAGCAGTCATTTTGTTTGTAGGCATTTTACAGTATTAATAGATCAGGAAAAAAACGACTTTATAATATACTATTTAACAAGGCCTAGGAGCCTATAAGAGCCTGCTGATTCACAATACAGCATAGTTTGACATATCTTTCTGGTTGTTTTGGGTGTTGGGCTCCTACCTGTACACAATCTGTGCAAATATGATGTAAATACAACCAGTAGGTGGACAATAGAGCAGGATTTACTTGATCAGGGAAGAAACCATCAAAGGCCTTGTCAGCACAGACAAGACCTTGCTCCCTGGCAAGTTGAAACTGTGGTGCCTGCAGTTTGGATTGCTCCCCCGCCTGATGTGGCCTCTAAACCATCCCCATGACCAAAGTTGAGAAGCTGGAGAGGACACTCAGTTCATACATCAAAAAGTGGCTTGGCCTCCCGCGTTGCCTCAGCAACTTCGGCTTGTATGGACACTGGAACTGCCTGTATAGCCTCACAGAGGAGTTTAAATGCATCAAAGTGAGGCTGAATATGACCCGACCGAGTGTCAATATGACGTGATCCGAGCGGCTGCTCCTAGACTGGCAACTGGGAGGAAATGGATCCCATCTGAGGCCGTACAGCAAGCAAAATCTGCTCTCAGGCATGGAGACATTGTAGGACAGGTGCAGCATGGAAGAGGTGGGTTTGGATTTGGACAAGTCGACCCACATGGCACAAGGCAATATCAACCTAGAGGAGAAAGCTGGTGGTTGCTCAGAACCTGGAGCATCGTAAGCTCACATGGAAGGATCTATGGGAGATGGAAGGAAGCCAACTCAGCGTCATCATCAGAGCCACCTACTGTATGATGTTCTTCACGCCCAAGAACCTAAACCAGTGGTTTGGAGAAGATCCGTCTTCTGCGCTTTGTCAAACCCCTGCAACACTTAGGCACATCCTCCCTTTGTCCCAAGGCCGCTACACCTGGAGACACAACCAAGTCCTAAGACAACTGGCGATCCCCCTGGAAGTAAGGATAACTGCCAACAATGCCCTCCCTCCCCCAATGCCTAGACACTCATACACCGCACCTTTTGTAAGAGCAGGACAACTCCCAGCAAGAGTGCAAGCAACCCTCCAAGACACTGCCCGGGACTGGAGAATGCAGGTTGATTTAGACCATGAACTCATCTTTCCGCCTGAGATCATTACAACTAACCTCAGGCCGGACCTGGTCTTGTGGTCAACCTCCCAGAAGTCGCTATACATTGTAGAACTAATAACTGTACCAATGGGAGGCTGCAGTTGGTGAAGCATATGAATGTAAACGACTGAAGTACTCTGACATAGCAGCCGAGGCAGAACAACGCGGCTGGCGTGCCCAGGTGCTTTCGGTTGAGGTCGGGTGTAGAGGATTTGTTGCCACGTCCACAACCAAGTTTCTTAAGGGGATGGGAGTGTGAGGACAGGCCTTCCGACAAGCCATCAAATCACTGTCAGAGAGAAAGGACCCCAACTGGGCTGCAAAATGACCATTGAGGGGTAAAAGCAGAGGGGGGCACACCTGGGACACCAAGTGTCGTTGTTATTGTTCTATCTAGTCCTATGAGCTCAACATTGGAACTCCCCTTTTCAGGGAAGGTAGAGACTTTTCTGCATTTTTATTCATATTTGGAAATGTGGGGAGTCACTTCATGAATGTATTTCATGACTTTGACTGCAAAAGTCATGAAATACATTCATGAAAGTGACTCCCCACATTTGCAAATGTGATGCTTTTTCAAAAGATATGAAAAAACAAGGTCAAATGTTGTTCTGCCCCTGATAGAAGAGTAGGACCAGTATTACATACACCACTTGGCATTGGTATTCTGGTTGCTTTAGGGTGTAGGGACACTACCTGTAGACCATCTGTATAAGTATGATGTAAAAACAACCAGCAGGTAGAAAATGAGAGAGGCTTGACTTGGAATTCCCTCTTTCAGGGTAGGCGTTTTTTTTGCAGTGGTGAGTCACTTCATGGATGCATTTCATGACTTTTGCAGTAAAAGTAAAACTTCTGACCATCCATTTCAGGAAGAAGACATCTTAAAGACATGAAAAAACAGTGTCACAATTTGTTCTACCTCTGATAAAGAGTAGGACCAAAATTACAAGTGAATATTGCTCAGAAAAGTCAACCTTTTGCTATTTCCGCCTATTTTAGGCCTTATATAAAAGGCTGCTGATTCACGATGGAACCAAATATTGGCATTCTGATTGTTTTAGGATGTAGGGACACTGCCTGTAGACCATTTGTACAAGTATGGTGTAAAAACAACCAGCAGGTAAAAGGGTTTAACTTTAGCAGTAAAAGTAAAACTTGTGACAATCCATTTCATGAAGGGGACATCCTAAAGATATGAAAAAATGATGTCACATTTTGTTCTACCCCGGGTAGGGGTATCTAAAAAACTAAGGCTCTTTTTGAGGGTTTGTTCCTGCACTTACTATGCTTCATGTGTGGTTCGGTTCACGTGTGGTTTATGACAGTGGTTCCCAAACTTTATCCCAACATGTATTTGTATTACAAGCTCATGATAAATATCTAAAAGGAATATTGTATTCATCTTATTCATTTAGCCTCGCCCTCTCCCCAGAGAAGTGTTATTTAACGAGTTTCAGCCTGGCACCCCTGTTTTAGGCCATGTGGTTCTCAACCTTTTCAGGTCGTGACCCCCCAAAATAATCATATTTGAACTGGGGACCCCCCAGACCTGACGAGCACTTGGAATGCAGCAGTTGTAGATCTGCCATTTTCAAAAATGTTTGCCTCTTTCTTATATTTTTTTACAATTTGGTTCTGTTGCAACTCACATCTCTTTCTTGCCTTGTCCTATAGCTATTACAGTGTGTGGGCCAAATCCTTGCCAGAAAGACTTGCCAGCTTACATTTGCATTGGCAGCCACAAACAGGAGGCAGGTCAGGATAGCAGGCACAAATACATATCATTTTGGGGGTCCTTGGCACGAAAAAGTTTGAGAACTAACTGATTTAGAAGGCATTTGTAGAATCGGCCTCAGGTTTTAATGGGTTAAGCCCCATTTCCAAAATAGCACAAAAAAACTAAACAGTGGAAGCTCACAATGCGTCGCGTTGCAGACATGAAGAAAACGCGTATCTATATAATATTATGTAACATATGGATGGGCATGGATTGATATGCACTCAGTGTTGATCTGAAATCAGATTAATCTGCAAAAAAAAAATCAGAGTTGGGGAAAGTATGCATAAAATGTAAACTAGGGGGGTGGCAATTGGCATCCCCTGAGACCCCAAATGACACCCCTGCTTGCACACATCCTGGCTCTACCCCATCCATCCATACCCACATCTGTTGCACCATCCATAAATAGAGTCCACCCACAAAGGCTCACAGTGTGAGAGAGCTAAACCTGGCCAAATCAGACCCAACGTATCAGCCAAATCATAATTGATCCACATAGGCCTGTCACAATTATTACATAATTGCCTATAATCACAATTCTTTGAGATAATCGCACAATTTTGTTTTCATAATCGTCATAATCATTTCCATGTTGAAAAATGTTAGATATCTTCAAAAATAATGGAAATAGCAGATCTACAAGCTCAAAACGTATCACAATGGGATGCGTTTTGAGCTTGTAGATCGGCTATTTCCACTATTCATTCAAGTATAAAGTTATTAAATTATATAAATTCATTGTCATATCTGCCCTGTGCACCTTTTGCTTATTTGCCTAAAAGCCAAACAGACATTTAATAATTTCTATTCATAATGTTCCAATGTTCAACGACAGATGCACAATGAAATCGTTAATTATTGGAGCGCCAATTAATAGTCCAGTAAAATTACATAACCGTGACAGCCCTAAATATTTTTTTATTGATTCCGTTTTTCACATTTGTTTGACAATACACAACACCACATTCATCCTACATAACCCCCCCCCCCCCCTCCAAAACACCCACCCACATAAAACACAGTGCCCAGGGGTATAAAAAAGAAACTAAACTATTAAGAAACCAGAAATAGAAACTTGATCCATAAACCAAAAATAACAATCATTAAAATGGATGATTAAGAAAACATCAATTTAACCTTGAAGGAATTCAAATTCACAATAAGAAATGGTTGCTAACCCTTTAAGAACTTCTGCTTTTCTCCTTGAATATTATATCTTAAACAGTCAAGATTCATAATTGATCTTGAACAAAAAAAATGGGAGAGAACATCCACCATGATGTGTTATAACTGACCCTTAGGGGTCCGTCCATCCTAATATACAATAGAGAGTGGCGCGCATGCATGGCTGTCTGCCTCGCCAGCCTGTTTGTGTGTCGGCGTCTCCAACAAGTTAGGTCTCGCTTCGCTTTCGGTTTGCATGTTGCAGTTTGCTTTCGCTTTCGATTTGAACGTCAGCACGCTCTGCTGTCTCTGTGTCCGATGTGCGGCCCAGGCTACTAGACGGGAGCCCCGCACAGCGGCTAGACGGAAGGGCCGCGCAGTGGCCCGCACCTCTAGTTTGGTTACATTTGTACACTCTCAGAGTTACAGACCTTAAGGGTTGAGTTGAGACCCCCCCCAAGGAACCGTGGGGGTCCCTGGACTCAACACTTTGGTAGATTATGCAGACCTGTAACCTGGTCATCATTTTATTTTCAGGATAAAATATGTCATTTGGGATACGAATGATAATTATTGGGACTTTCCTGTTAAAATAACAGTTGGACTATACATAAGCCCCCAAAGTATTGCAATTATACAACTTTAATTGCTGATGTGGGTACATTTAAGCATATCACATGGTGAGTGGCACTGACTGATGTGCTGCAGACTGCAGAATAGCATTTGTGGTATCTTGATACACATTTATGGACTTATAGAGCCCGATTTATTTGAACACACAAACACACAGAGAGACATAAGTTTGGATACTGAGTGGTCTACAGCGCACATTCCAGAGAACCTAGAGATGTCCAGTTCACTAATGATTGCCAGAGGTCATCTGACCTTAGCTGACCACTATAGGGTCTCACCCAACTCATGCACAATGGACACACACACACACACACACACACACACACACACACACACACACACACACACACACACACACACACACACACACACACACACACACACACACACACACACACACACCAAACTAATTAAACACATACACATTTCACACATACCTGCAACCTGAAGTACATCCTTGCATGCCCACACACACACATAGGGCACAAACTGTTAGACATCTGGATCTCAGCACACACACCTTGTGAACAAGCTTAGAAAACAGCGTGCAATAACGTGCATGTACACACACACTGAGTATAAATATCCACTCTGAGTTCAGTTCTGTCTCTCGTTCCTGCCAAGCTGCCATGTAAAAGCTTTCACACTTGTACAATATACTACACTGCTGCGGCCCGTCTTTTAACCGGTACAAGCAAATTTGACCATATCACACCCATTTTAGCACCCCTCCATTGGTTGCCAGTTGAATTTAGAATCAGTTTTAAAATCCTACTCACTACATGTAACGCCAGGCTAGGTCTTGCCCCAGCCTATATCTCGGACCTACCCCCCCCCCCCTATGTGCCGGCACGTAGTCTGAGATCCTCAAACCATGCACTCCTTCGCCTTCAGGGCCCCTACACTTTGGAATGCCCTGCCCCTGGAGATCAGGCTCACTGAGTCTGTCCCCCAGTTTCATTCCCTCCTTAAAACCCACTTATATAGATTGGCTTTTATAATCCACACTCCTAGTCGATTATTCTAGTCTATCTCCGCTGGTCTTGCACCGGTATGAAAGTGGTTTGTACATGTGCATTCTTGCATTGTTTTCTGCATTTAAAAACATATGTATCTTTCTTTGTTCTGTTTTGTGTAATGTTTCCTTTTTTCGTTTTCTTTGTGAAACTTTGTAACCCAGTTTTGAGAGGTGCTATATAAATAAAGTTTTATTATTATTATTATTATCATGATATTATTACACATTAATCAGGTGTCAAGTCAAGTCCATTTTTATTCATAAAGAACATTTAAAAACAACCAATGTTGCCCAAAGCGCTGTACAACATAAAAAGCATAAAAAAAGGTTAACAGACAGTTAACAACATTAAAACAATTTGACTAAATTAATTAATTATAAACACAAGCCCCAATTGGCCTAAATGGGAGTTAATGCCACAACGTTTGAATAGGGATAAATTGACATCATAACATTCACTCCAAATTCCTGATGAAATGCAAACACTAACAAAACGCCTACTAAATGAATTATTATTACTAGCCCATACCCGGTCGGCCGGTCGGTCGACCCAAGACGGACAGACGGACACCAAGACAGAGGTTACTCCAATTATAAAGTAGGATGTTTAATACAACGTGTCATTACCGATCTTCCTCTAAGGGAGGCAGTGTTGCTCTATTACTGGAACTATATGACGGTCAATCAGACTCCATGGGGGAGAAGTATTAGATTAGAAAGACTGGAAGACGTTATTATTAGTCCATGTAGCTCAGACATTCTTAGTGAATGACAGTTGCATTAGGGACTGGATAGATAGATAGATGGATAGATGGATAGATAGATTGATCAGACGGTCAGATTGAGCACTCAAGGGAGAGCAGTTTATAGGGGTTATAACTTATAAGTGCTTTGCTCATAGACCGGGGCCAAGGAAATTAGAAAAGAAGGTAGAGT
The DNA here is from genome assembly GCF_963280865.1 of Gymnoscopelus braueri. Classification (NCBI taxonomy): domain Eukaryota; kingdom Metazoa; phylum Chordata; class Actinopteri; order Myctophiformes; family Myctophidae; genus Gymnoscopelus; species Gymnoscopelus braueri. The sequence goes on from NC_137611.1 coordinate 44,155,975, forward strand.
CAGCCTAGGGGGCGGGCCGACGCCATTGCTTGCATGGCAGACGCCATTGATGCGCATGGGAGCATTATTTGGGAGCAGTATTTTTTTTCTCTACCGGCGCTATAGCAGTAGCTCCGCAGCCTCCGCCCACCCCACCGTTCGCATTGTCAAGCGGCCCCAGCCAGACATGCTAATTGCCTCTAATAAACAAGTCGTGATCTCTGTGGCTGTGCTAAACATGTCCTGCAGGTTTTGGCTCTGCCGTCTGCCCTTATTGAAATGAAGGGTCGCTATGCTGTGTCCCTCGACTCCCTCGTCCTCCTGTGTGCACTAACAGTCGCTCACTGCATGCACTGAATACCAGTGGTGGAAAAATTACTAAAATTTTTTACTTAAACAAAAGTATCAATTCTGCGATGTAAAAATACTCAAGTAAAAGTAAGGTATTCAAAATGTACTTGAGTAAAAGTAGAAAAGTATTGGTATCAAAATGTATTTAAAGTACCAAAAGTAAAAGTACTCATTATGCAGAAGGTCCCATTTCACAAGTTTTCAAATGTGTAAAATGTATAAAAATTATTTGAAAATAGCAGATCTACAAGCTCACAACGCATCACAAATCTGCTATTTTCAAATTGCCAAAGTATATACTGTATAAGTAGTTTTGTAATAATAATCTAAATCTACAAAGCAACTATAGTAAATAAAGTTATCAAATAATTGTAGTGGAGTAAAAGTACAATATTTGTCTATATGTAGTGGAGTAGAAGTAAAAGTATTGAAAATTGGAAATACTCCAGTAAAGTAAAAGTACCTCAATTCTTCTATATGGTATAGGTATTTTATTATTAGGCTATAATATTATTGCAGTTTGTCCAGCTGTGCACAGTATTTTTTTTTTATTATTATTAATGCATGGGACACACTGAAGGATGGGTAGAGTGTTGTTAATGTTGTTTTATGGTCATTTAATGAATCAATTAAGCCAAAAAAATCGCGCGCGCGAATGCCCGCAACGCAGTGGGTGGGGGGGACAGGGGGGGAAGGGGGGGGCCGAGTGGTGGTCAAGTTCAGCCCCCATGGCCAGGCACAAAAGCCGGCGTCCCTGGTCCATTTGGTTACATGTGTGTGCTATTTGGAGCTAGCCTGGTAAACCCTCCCTCCAAGAAATCTCATTTGTATTTTATTTGGAATCAAATGTAAATGAGATTTCCGGAGGGAGGGTTTACCAGGCTAATTTGGAGCAACACCAAAACGAAACGTGAGAGTCATGACGTCACCACTTGGCCGCGTCCACTATGACGTCATCACTGTCCCCCCACTATTTGAACCCTTCCGGCGTGCCTGCGGCGGACTTGGGTAAGCACTTTATATTTGAAACCTGAACGTTTATGTAGGCCTACATGTGAGAGTTGGCAATGTGAAAAAATCGAAAATGTTTCAGGGCTAGTCACAGATGTGTTGTAACAGCTGGTCCATATTACCAGGAGAATGTTGAAATAAACACTGACTTGGAAGGACAGATATGAGACCGAGTGATCCGCCATCACAGATTTGATCAGATTGATTGTCAACAAAAGGTGGATTTACTTTCGATTTCATCCGTTGATTCACCAGAACTATTACAATGTGTTCCAGTAGATGTCGCTGTTAACCAGGCTTTACACACGACACGCGTACGGTGTTCAGAATGAACTCAATGGAATAAACCAGTGTGATCCGGTCTAAAGCCCGCCCTCCATATTCGGTTATTTAACCCCACACATGTATTAACCGTTTCCGTATCCGCTTTAGACCCAGACCGGATAAACCTCAAGCAGACACTTGATCCCAGTCTAGATTTTAAATTAGGGTTGCCATGTCCGCTTATTATAAGTGACTTTGGCCTTTTTTCTGTAAAGTTGCTTGTAAATATTGGTAGTTGCAGGTTGTGGTTTTAAATGATTATGTATTTGTCTCTAATCCCCATCTGAAAAAATGTTTTGTGCCAGGGACCCCTGTGCCACATTTGTGTTGTTAAAAAATATTCCAAATATTCCACATTTTATTTCAAGATTATTTTGAAAATAGGAGATCTACAAGCACACAGCGCGTCGCATTGCGTACGCGTTGTGAGCTTGTAGATTGGCTATTTTCAAATAGCTGATGTATACAGTCTATAGGTTTAAAGCGCTATGGGTCCTCCTACTCCTATAATAATAGTCACTTCTTTGGGCTTGTTTTCCTACACCTGGTTGCTTATTTCTCTCACAAAATCTGGCAACACTGTGTTACTGTAAATGCATACTATAGTCCACATAAGGTAACTGACACTGGTATAATCCACAGGTCGGTCCATGGGGTACAGCAAAAAAGTCCAAGTGCCTGGTATGATCCACCACTGGCACACAAGTACAAATAATTCGTTAAATGATGATGGACAGGGTTCACTATAGTCACCTGACGTGACCCAAGGTCAAGGTGGCATAGATGGATCGTTGCCATTTAGGAAAGTTGCACTATATGAGTCAGCATTCTATTTGGCAGATTTCCTTTTTAAATATTGCCAAAATAATATTGACCCGCCACACAGTGCTGTTATATGTCTGGTAGTCTTATACACTTTCTGTTCCTTCTTTGGCTGGGGAAGCTGTGTTAGTGTGTGTGTGTGTGTGTGTGTGTGTGTGTGTGTGTGTGTGTGTGTGTGTGTGTGTGTGTGTGTGTGTGTGTGTGTGTGTGTGTGTGTGTGTGTGTGTGGTTGAGCATGTTACCAAAAGGAAATAGACCCTTCATCCAACAAGCAGCAGAGGGTTATACGAACGTATGTCAAACCACAACATCTCACTCAGTCACTTTAAGTCAGTCAGCTTGTCGAGATGAAATTTGCATCAAGCTACATAATATCATGTGAGTACTTTATTTCAATCTTATTTTAGTTTCATCAAATTAATCTAAACTTTATTTATTGAACACTTGCTCTTTTCATACTCTGCTTTGCACTCATTTTCATTTAAATGTATTTAAAGAGACAGTCAGAAATCCTTGTTTTGTTACCAAACATTATTAAAGTGCTGGATGGATGGTTTAGTGTTTTATCTGGAGCAAATGGAAGCCCAGGCTGAAAATTAACAAACAACAAATGACTGGTTGTGACGATAAATAATAATACTATAGTCCACACTCCGTTATTTCCGGTATTTGTCACTGTATATTTGCATACACAGTGCACTGAGGTATCAGGAGCAGTGGGCGCTACAGGGCCAGCACCTCAGGGAGCAGTTATGGGTTAAGTGTCTTGCTCAGGGACACTTCGACACATTACTGGGCTGGCCTAGAATCGAACCTGGGAGAACCAGGGCCTCTGGCTCCCCAGACGAGCTCTCTAACTACTCAGCTATGGCAGCCACGTTTAGATTCAATGCTTTCTCAACAGCAGTCCAATTACATGAAGCGTGGTGGACTACTCGTATCATAGAAGGTGCTCACAACCTCTCTACCCTGTTGCGCACACACGCACGCACACGCACACACACACACACACACACACACACACACACACACACACACACACACACACACACACACACACACACACACACACACACACACACACACACACACACACACACACACACAAACACACACTTGCCCTGGCCTGCCTGCCTGCCAGCTCGCCTCGTCTCTGCCGATTATACATGCAAGCCCATACTTCCTCACCACACCCAATACCCTCTACGCCTTCACTTATTGTGATTACATACCGTTGCTGTCCCACAGAAACCAGCTAACTCCATTTTTCCGCTTTTGCATTTTCTTTCCATAAATCAGTGCTATTGAACACCCTTTACGTCTGTGTGTTGATTAAAAAAATATTGAACCAATGAAAATTATTAAAAAGCGCTTCTGACAAAAGCAGCTAACTCCATTGGATCCTCAAACTTTCTGCTAAACCAGCAAGTCCACCAAAAGGGGGTGGAGGGCTGTTTTTCTGACTCCAGGCTCCACCATCTTTTGACCTCCAACCTCATTGTGAGCTTGGAGGTCCATTCAGCTGTTCTTATCAATGATGAACAAAACCTCCTAACTCCACTTTTTGTTTTGTTTTTGTCATTTCCTGAAAAATGGAAATTTTGGAGTTAGCTGGCTTCTGCCGGACAGCAGAGATACCTTTAACTTGACTTTCTAAGCTCCTGTTTTTATTATATTTTGACCCTTGCTTTGGCAACGTAAACATATGTTTTTCTCATGTCAATAAAGCTCCTTTGAATTGTCCCAAACCCACGTCTGCTAGTCATTACAATAGTTGGATATTGAACTACTGTATGATCAATGTACTTTGCAAAGTGGAAAATTATTTAAATGAACTTGAATAACACTGAAATGGTAAAGCCTGTCTCTCTCTCTTGTCTGTCTGTCTGTCTGTCTGTCTGTCTGTCTGTCTGTCTGTCTGTCTGTCTGTCTGTCTGTCTGTCTGTCTGTCTGTCTGTCTGTCTGTCTGTCTGTCTGTCTGTCTGTCTGTCTGTCTGTCTGTCTGTCCGTCCACACAGTGCTGTATCTCCTTGTCTGCTGTGGACCTGCTCAACCAGATGGTGAGACAGACAACTTCCATGCACTGCATTCTGGTTAGTGTAGTGTGAGACTAGACTGTTGAGACTGATCTGACTGATCTGATTGTTTAGAGACATGTTCCAACCATCCTGATTTTAAACAGCAAGTGTTCGTTCAGGACTTTTCAAACCCCACCACAAACCACATCAACATATAAATGATAATAATAATTGATATGGATTCATAGAAAGTTAATAGACATGAGCTCGGCCCTGGCCTCCCTAGGCTGGTGGGGGGAGTGTAGTGCCCAGGATCACTTAGCAAATTGGCACCGGGTGAAAAAAAATGTTACAAAATCGAGGGATAAAAATGTAGTGAAAGTGAATAGACAATATTGAATATTTGAATAGTCTGTATTAGCATTGTACGTAGTTAGTAGAAGCAATCTTTTTTGTGCTTTTTACCCATTTTTTTTCCCCAATCGAGTCATTATGCCAATTAATTCTCCCCACACACATTTGACATTTCTGTGTGTCGTCACTGCTGTTGTATCCTACTGACTCACCTGCCAGTGAGGAGCCCCCACCGGGAGGATGTAGAGCCTTCGTCCTACTCCTCCCGCCCAACACTCCCCGCTGACAGGTGTCATCAGGACCCGATGAACCTGCGGGGGGAAATTGCCTCATACGGTTCAACTTTTTCAAAAAGTCTGAGGGCAGAAGTGAAATCGCTTTTGGGTCTGTGTTGTTTAGAAGCCCCTCAATGTGTGACTCAAATTTGGGATCAACCAGATCTTCTTTGGGGGGCATTTCTATTAAAAAAATGCACCTTGTAGACAGCTTATATTGCTGTTTATCACATGATCCCAGAGATAATGTGATTATGTGTGAGTTTTGGACAATACCTGCAAAAAAAGTATGTTTTGAAGAAAATGCAAAGTGGTGAAATTTACGTAGTTTATAAGGAGAGAGTTTCTCCATTATCCAAGGAATGGTGTGTATACATTCTCAATAGTCTTCTACAGATGAAGATGTTTTATAGATGTTTTTTCATCTGACGTTAACGCTGTTATTTACAATGACAGATAGCAGCTCACATCTGATCGCCACACATTGTCTAACTCTCGTCCCTGTGTTCATTTGTTCTTTCTTTCTTTCTTTCTTCCAGTGTCCCTGACAGTCAGACCAGACAGATGTCAGTTCTTTAAACATGAGACCATCTCACTGAGCTGTGAGGAAGAAGGGAACTCTGTGCTGGAGTGGTCTGTGAAAAGACACACCAGTGGGAAGGGCAATGGAACCTGCAACTATGAATGGGGCGTCACTGAAGGTATGTATGTATGTATGTGTATGTGTATGTGCATGTGCATGTGCATGTGCATGTGCATGTGCATGTGCATGTGCATGTGCATGTGCATGTGCATGTGCATGTGCATGTGCATGTGCATGTGCGTGTGCGTGTGCATGTGCTTGTGCGTGTGCGCGTGCGTGTGCGTGTGTGCTTGCGTGCGTGCGTGCGTGCGTGTGTGCGTGTGTGTATGTATGTACATACTTACGTATGCACGTACTGTATAGACGGACGGACGGATAGATAGATAACTTTGAACTGATATCCCTTTCTTTCTGTGTAGGAGCATCCTGCACCATAACCCTGTATCGTCTGGACAGTGGACTTTACTGGTGTCAGTCCAAGTCAGAAGGAGAACTCAGCCGCACCATCAACATTATGATCTCTGGTACAACCAATCATTACATCACTAGTAGTGGATATAGATACTATACTGATATAGTGTCATTGTTAACACAGATATTGTTTCAGTGCCATATGTTTCCATTCGTATGTACTCACATGTTAAATGTTTATAAGAGTGAAACAGTCAGCCTTGAGTCAATATCTATAACACAATGCAATGTGTTTCATCAGTGACTACAGTATAATAAGTGGTACATATCAGACAACTAAATCAGACATAGGCTCATTTAAAAGTTGATATGACATTGAAGTGGATTAATTTATGAAAGTCATATTTTTATTGTAACCTCACAGTTACCTTAAAAAAAGTTTTTGTTCTGTCACATATATGTGACAGAACATTTTGGTGTTGAAGCAAGGACCCTAAAGTAATCTGTCATGCACCAAATTCATGCAGTTTTAACATAATTCAGTACTGTGTGTTTCAATTTTCAATTCAGTTCAATATTTTGAGATAGGGGTCCGCGGCCAAATACATATCCTTTTGGGGGTCCTTGACCTGAAAAGGTTTGAGAACCACTCATTATAGCAACGTCAGTTTAATCAAAACACTGTAAGGATTTATAAGACATTTGTAGAATCCCCCAGAAGCAAAGATTTGAGTTACAAATATTCCCTTGATATTAATATTCAAAGATTTGCACACATTTTCATGATTTTTCAAAAGTAGCAGATCTACAAGCTCATAGCGTGGCACTCGGTGCCGCGCTATGAGCTTGTAGATCTGCTATTTTTTAATAGCCAAAGGAATTGGCATTGAAGGAAAAATGACACAGAGATGCGTAGCATGCAGTTTAACCTGTGACCTGTGTAGCATGCAGTGCCATCCATCAGGCGCACACATAGGAGCCGATCAGTGCTCGAGCACCTGCCTGTTTGCTTTCATAGGAGAAATTGCCCTTCTCTTATTTAAATATTGGTCTTGCTCTTGCTGAACCACAGTTGCTCTCCACCCTGCTCTCATTCAATACAATGTAGGTTAGGTCGATTTGTTTTCTCATCCTGATAAGTCTGAAAACGTTTTAGTTGAGCATGGCAGTCTCCGTGTTTCTTGTTAAAACCAGAGTATAATATAGTGTATACGAAAAAATCTAATAAAGTCGTCAGCACTCGCTATGCAACACTTTTAAAAACATGCAGCGGAAGAAGGAAATGCAACCATTTCTCAGACATATGTGGGTGTGAAGTGTGGTTTACATTATAGGACATTGTACAAGTAACACTCAAAAGGGTGAACTTGCTACAGTAGGTTCTGTTGACAGGCTTTTTATTAGGGTTTATCTATTTATCATTATCATTCATATTTGTAATTATATGAAGTATGTACACTTTTACTAGACTGGGTCTATATTGTTTAACTTATCTGTTGCCTAAATTGGTACTCCACACAGTGGGGGTTGGGGGTACTAGTTGGGTAGTCTTTCTTACGATTGATATTTGTTAATAGTAAGTTGGTTTCATGCATATTTTCAGACATTAAAACAAAACAAAAAAGTATCAGAAAAAAATGGGTGTGTCCCCCTGCAGTGACTCCGAGGACCGCCTCAGGGTCACGGATTGGGGTTCAATACCCATAATGTAGATCCCAGTGCAGAGTGTGTACTGTGATAGGTTTCCTTCTTTGAAGAACACAACGTGAGGCCAATTGCATTTTAGGGAAGTAGAAAAGAAAAAAGAAAGACAAAAAAAAGAACAGCCAACCTAAAAGTAACTAGTACTTCACAGCCTTCCTAAAAATGCACTTGAGTAAAATTAAAATATTTGTAGTAAATGTACTCCTGTTACTGTCCACCACTGAGTATGATCCTCTATAAACCCTCACCCGTTCTAGATGCAGATGTGATCCTGGAGAGTCCTGTACTTCCTGTGACGGGGGGAAGTGATGTCACACTCCGCTGCCTGTCCAAAGACAAGACAACTGGTAATCCATCCTCTGATCTCCCAGCTGATTTCTACCAAAACGGATCCCTCTTCAGCACTGAGTCTACAGGACAGATGACCATCCACAGTGTTTACAAGTCTGCATTCTACAAGTGTAACATCTCTGACCATGGACAGTCACCAGAGAGCTGGATGGAAGTGAATGGTGAGACTTGAGATCATTTGACTATTATCAACATAAGATAAATCACTGTTTGGATACTGAAAGCCAGTGGTGTAAAGTACATTTACTCAAGTACTGTACTTAAGTACAATTTTGAGGTACTTTTACTTTACCGGAGTATTTCCAAATGTTTGTACTTTTACTTCTACTCCACTACATCTCGGAGGCAAATATTGTACTTTTACTCCACTACAATTATTTGAAAACTTTTACTTTGCAGATATAAATTATTACATTATAAAACATACATTTACCACTTTAGCCCTATTTTATACCTAGGCTATTTGAAAATAGCCGATCTACAAGCTCACAACGCGTCGCATTTTAGTACTTTTACTTAAAGTAAAGTAGCCTACATTTTGAATTCCGGACTTTTACTTGCAACTGAGTACAGAACTACATTGCAGTATTGATACTTTTACTTAAGTAAAACATTTGAGTTATTTTTCCACCACTGCTGAATGCCACTGTTCTCTTCACAGTTTCATCCTCCATCCCTCGTCCATCCACTTCCACTTCCACCTCCTCTCCATCATCTCCCACCTCCTCTCCGACCTCCGCTGCACCCCCCCTCATGTCTTTGACCGGTCTGATCATCAAGCTGCTGGCGCTCACTCCTTACGTGGTTTCAACCTTCCTCTACATCGCCATAGTGAGAGCTAGAGCTGCAGGTGAGGCAAAACCCTTCATACTGTATAAACACACACCTTAAAGGGATAGTTCACCCAAAAAAATATTTTTTTTCTATCGATTAGTCACCCCATGGAGACGTGAATTCATGGATATTTTTTTGTTTTTGTCACATTCCTAAGCCAGTAATGTTATGACTAGCGGACCGGTAGGCATAGGTTCCGGTAGGAGACGCAAAGGAGACTTGTTTTGTCTCCTACCGGAACCGCTGCTAGTCATCAAATTATTGACTTATGCGACAAAAACACAAAAATATCCATGCATTCAAGTCTCCATGGGGTGACTGATTGATAGAAAAAAAAGTCATTTTGCAGGTGAACTATCCCTTTAAAGTCCAGCTGCAATGGCTTTTGTGTCCTGTTACAGAAAGAGAGAGAGAGAGAGACAGAGAGAGAGAGAGAGAGAAAGAGAGAGAGAAGAGAGAGAGAGAGAGAGAGAGAGAGAGAGAGAGAGAGAGAGAGAGAGAGAGAGAGAGAGAGAGACACGCATGTTTATATTACCACATTGTCTACTGTATTTCTCTCCTCAAGTGTTTTCAGAATCAGATTCAGAATGAACTTTATTGTCACACCAGTGTAAGGAAGTGGGTGGAATTTGTTTTTGTGCAACCTCCATCTAAAGTAACCTCGCGTCACCAGTCTTTCCACCTCAGAGGAAAGCCTGGTATGCGTTACTAAAGACCTGTGTGATCCGGTCTAGGCCACGCCTACTGAAAACATAATAATAAAATTATTATCTTTCCGGATTGTGGGGGGGGGGGGGAGTAGGGAGAACAAGGAGATACATATTTTAGTGTAAGTTTAAAACAAGAACATTTGCACCGACTGACCGTCTTCTTGAATTAGATTCAGAACAGAGTAGCAATCTAGCAGTAGCAGTTCTCAATTCAAAGGGTTAGTTAGCACTTCAAAGTGCACAGCCAAGCACTCCTACCAAGTGTGTGTAGATATGAACAGAACCTGTGAAATGTAGTCTTGTGTAGCCAGACAACTATTCCACAATCTCCGTATGCTATAAAGAGTCTGGAACTACACCTCCCGAAATCCGAGAAAGGAAGCTGGCACTTCCGTTCACGAAAATATTTATAAAAATATCTTTGCATTTTATAAATGTTTTCCATTTCCATTTCTGCTAAGCAGCTGTATAATAAGCTGTATAATACTTATATGATTTTGATTTATATAAGGATAAATGTGCGCGACTGTAAAGACGAAACGGAAGTGGAGGAAGGCTTCACATCCGCTTTATATTCTAATCATGATAGAGCTTCCGAGTCCCAGGCTGTATAATAAATAATAATAATAAACTTTATTTATATAGCACTTTTCAAAAACAGGTTTACAAAGTGCTTAACAATACAAATACAATACATACACAGGGAATATAAAGGCAATTCAATGATGTAAAATGTAAAAACAAAGGAACCATACAAAAATAATAGCCAGTGTAGCCAGTGCAGTGAAGCAAGAACAGGGGTGATGTGGTCATACCTCCTGGTTCTTGTAAGAACTCTAGCTGCTGTGTTCTGAATTAGTTGAAGGCGATTGATTGATTTTTTGGGGAGTCCAGAAAAAAGTGAATTACAGTAGTCCAAGTGGTTAGTGACAAAGGCATGAATAATGGTTTGTGCGTCGCTAAATGAGATGAAAGATCTGATTTTTGAAATATTCCTAATTTGGAAAATGGCTGTTTTTGCAATGTTGGAAAAATGCTTTGTGAAGTTTAGGTCTGAGTCAAATAGGACTCCCAGGTTCCTTGCTTCATGGGTGCACTGTAACCCCTGTGTGTGTAATAACTGGGTTACCATGTCTCTACGGGTTTTTGGTCCAAACACAATAATTTCTGTTTTGTCATTGTTTAGCATAAGATAGTTATTTGACATCCAGGATTTTATGGCAGAAAGACAGGCAATCAAAGGGGAGACAAGAGAAACCGGATAAACTGTGGCAGGGTCTGATGGGTCTAAGGAAAAATAAATGTGTGTGTCGTCAGCATAAAAATGGAAGGAGACATTAAAATTGCGAATGACTAGGCCTAAAGGAAGAAGATAAATACAAAATAATAACGGACCAAGGATTGACCCTTGGGGGACGCCACAAGTGACATCTGCATGGCTAGAGGACGCATCGCCAACTGACCGGAAACATTTGAAAATTGTGGGAGGCAACAGTCTGGCCATGCGAGACCATGTGAAATGAGACAGGACTGCAGGGCGCTCGTACTCCAGGTCAACACATAAGTCGCTGCCCAGTCCATTTGTCAGCATATAAACTATGTCTCCGGCTGATATAATCGTCTTTATGATAATGGGCTTTGTAAAGGAAATTGTAGAATTAAACATTTAAATTAATCAAAGGCACAGCCCTCCGGAATGTCCTACCTGTGAGTCTAAAGCAGTTTCAGGATATTAGTCCTGGTTAAAACGTGGTTAGGAGTTGGGAGGAAGTGCCTTGCTCATAAACACTTCAACACAGACTGAACAGAACCAACAGGTCATTATTTTTGACAGAAATATTTAATGCTCTATTTTTGTTTGTAATGTGACGACTTCTAGTCTATAGTCACTCATATGACCCCCCCTCTCTGTCTGTCTGTCTGTCTGTCTGTCTGTCTGTCTGTCTGTCTGTCTGTCTGTCTGTCTGTCTGTCTGTCTGTCTCAGCTGCAGCCAATGCGAGGAATAGAAGAGACGATGATGATGTCATCATGGAGGTAGCCGTGTAGACAATCAGAGTTGAAGGGAGAACATTACTGCCTGTCATACACACACACTGTCTGACGGGTAGACGCCATACTCTCTCTCTCTCTGTGTCTGTCTCACGCACGCACGCACGCACGCACGCACGCACGCACGCACACATTTTGATTTATATATGAATGCAGATTTATCTATGAATGCAGATTTCCTGCCTATGTCTATGAAAGACCTTCATTGCGTGTAATAGGATAATTAAAAACATGTTATCTATTAATCTGTTCATACTGTATGTGTTTTTAGTGGAAGTTTTAGTTTGAAGGGGAGCTATAACTGTATATGTGCAGTGTTACGCAATACAGAAAAGGAAGTGGGGACAAGACGCTTCTTAGAAGCGTCTTCTATGAACAAAAGCAGTCTCTGTGTGTGTGTGAGAGAGAGAGAGAGAGAGAGAGAGAGAGAGAGAGAGAGAGAGAGAGAGAGAGAGAGAGAGAGAGAGAGAGAGAGAGAGTCTTTGAAGTGTTCATTTTCCAATATATTTAAATATCTGTATAATATACCGGTAATTATCAGTATTATTTATACATCAATTAATCATTTATGTTTTTAGCGGATGTTAGTTGTATGTGCTTTAATGTTACACTGTGTAGAGAACAGTCAGGAAGTCCTGACAGGATGCTTTGATGAACAAAACCACAACAGCACACACACCCACACACGCACGCACGCACACATGCACGCGCACACACACAGACACACACACACACACACACACACACACACACACACACACACACACACACACACACACACACACACACACACACACACACACACACAGAGGTTTCACGGAAGGAGCACTATAGTCGAAAATCTATGTCTATTGCTCATAGACACTTCAACACAGACCAACTAGTCATTATTTGGGTATTTGCGGTCATAAATATGTACTGCTCCAGTTTTGTTTGTTTTATTCTGTCGTTTTTATTAGGGTTTGTGTCCTGACGTAGAGGGTTGTTTTTCCCCTGTTTATTGTTAGTACTGTTAGTATATATTTGCTTACTGAGTGTAAAGCACTTGGTTCAACGCTGTCGTTAAAAATGTGCTCTATGAATTGGATTGTATTAGACTGTTGTTGTTGCTCTTGCTCTTCTTTTTTTATTAAGAGCGGAAACGTGACTTGGAACACATTTCAAACATGTGCTATAGTTTATCTATCCACAACATTCACTGAGGGGGGGGGGGGGGGGATTATCCCACAAAGCAACAGGTTAGTTCTTGACAGGTTTGATCCTACAGTATTTTGTTGAGTTATTATCAAACTAAATAAATGGTCATGTTTGTGTAAGGCTGTATTGTATGTATTTATTCTAATGCTCATGTGACATCCCCGAATGGTTTATGGTTTATATGTGTTTCAACGCATATCTGTGTTTATAGGGGAAAGGGTTGCAAATAGCCTTGAACAATGTATATTATCTGACCTGTGTTGAGAGCTTAGCTGAAGACATTGCAGTACTCTCCAAGTTTAAACTTTCTATGGATAATTGGCAATCTAAAACACAACTTTTTACATAAATCTTAAACTCACAACCGTTAAATCTACAAACAAGTAAAACACTGAGCCACTATGCTAGGGTGGGATGGCTCAGGGTAGAGGACAGAGTACAGCAACTTGCAATGGGCCCATGGTCTTCAAGATCCTCAAGAGAACAGGAATACCCATGTACCTGTCGGACTTCAATAACGTGAAAGACACACACAGGCACATCACCTCTCACTCAACCCAGATTCGGCACAAACATGCAAACATGGGGAAAAATTTGTTCTACTGCTATGCCACCAAAATGTGGAATGCCTTACAGACATCAAAACGTGTGACTCCTTGCCTCCACTTCTAATAATCACAACATTTTGGCCAATTTCTTTAAATACTCGTGAAAATGTGATGGGTGTCTCAGTCTCAGTGGATCAGTGTGTTACTTATTTTGGAGATTTGAAGATTGTGAGATAAAGATCAATGTCAAAAGTTAGTGTTAGAGAGGATTCCACGTTACGAGAATAATAATAATAACTTTATAGCACTTTTCTAGAATGACCACATTAGATCGCCATGGTTACACCAAAGGTCAGGCTGACGCGACCTATGTTGAGTGTTTGTACTGTCTGATAAAGCTACCTAAGACGTTAGCTTTGGAACTTACAGTAGGCCTATATGGAGCCGGGTCGAGGGATGCAAGGAGCAGGGTCGAAGAGGCCGATATCATGTGAGACTCGTGTCCAGTGTTGCCAGATTCTGTGAGAGAAACAAGCAACCAAGTCTAGGAAAATGTGTTTGTGTGCTTCTTCCACATAGCTCCATGAGGCAGACTAGAGAATCATCATTGTGTTTAATAATATGAATTACACCACAATGTTTCTTCATCATTTGGTTGGGTGAGGCCTGTTTGTCACCCTCAAATAAAAGTCATTTCATTCAACGTGTAGGTTGTCTTGTTATTCCTGGTGAACATGCTAGTAAAAAAGACTAATGTCAAAAGAGCTCATGCCTCGAAAAACAGTTGGTGAAGGATTTGGTGAAAATTCTCATAAAAACTGATAATTAGGTCTGACTGCTTGGTGAACTTCAGTCTCTAATGATTGTCTATGTCTCTCACTCCAATATGCTGTACTCTAAAACAAGTACAATTTACAACTTAGACATTTAGTAGATACTCTTATCCAGAGGGACTTACACGTGTGAGTTCAGAATAAGCAGAGTTTATGAATGAACTCTAGTCAATAAACAAGGTAAATAATCACATAAATGCATGAGTGCAGAGAGAACAATGATCTCAAAGCAACTAGGATAATAGGTAAATAGGATTCTGTACATTTGAAACAATAGGATTAAGGATACCAGGTAAACAATGGACCTAGCATCTGTATCACATTCTTAACAAAATGGTGGTTGAAAACTAAAAACACAAAGCAAACAAACAAAAAAAACAAGAACAAGTGACCAAGATATGTCTGAATAGTAGGCCTACACATATCTTGGTCAATCACTGCACCAATTGAGAGTGAAGTGCTAGGGGGTGTGGTGGTGTCACATTACAGTGGGGAATTTGGAGTGAGTCTGCAGCTCTGACGGCAATGGAGAGTTTATTCTTCAGTTTGGAAGCCAGGAGGGAGAAGAGTAGGATGTGCTTTTTCTAGTGTATAATCTGTTTTGATGTTATGATTTGAATGTAAACAAGTGGGGGGCTCGCAACCCACTTGACTTTTCAATCATCCATTTTTTTCCACAGCAGCTATACAATGTTTCGACCTTACAGTCCTTTTCAAGTAATTCACTTACTTGAGGGGGAGACCTTGCATGTATTTTTTTTATGAATTATGGGAGTTATTATTATGACAAAGACCGGACTGGATCCACAATGTGACAATTTCATTTAAGCAAAAAAAATCAGAATAACTTGAGTTGTGAAAACTTGAATGCATTTTAACATTAAAGCCATAGAACATTGAATTCAGTTCAGAGCCATGCAAACATTAAATTCCAGTTTACTTAAGAGCCATGCACACATGAATTTCAGTTCAACATTCAGTTTAAACACTTGAGTAATGCAAGACTCTGAACTATAGAGCACCGAAGTCTGACGTAATTTACACATCCTACCTGGTTCGCGGGTTTCCACCCCCGTTCTGAATTCCCATAGACGTGTTTAATATCGTGTCAAATAAGAACTGTGTTCCAAAAATAAACAAATGATCTCGGCGGTTTGACTCTTATGGATATGAAACATCAACTGACGGTGAGAAAACGCTAATGTTACTTCCGCCAAATTAGTTACATTTTCGCCAGAAACAGACTGTATCAAATATAAGCGACTGACTATCATAAACGATACAGAACCTCCTCCCTGACAATATCGCCGAGACGGTTTGTTTATTTTTGGACCACAATTCTTATATGAGACGATTCTAAGATGACCCAATGTTATTCTCCATAGAGAATGAACCAGGGGATGAACGAGTGACGTCAGGACTTCTGTACGCTATAAGGTGGAGGCTGGGTTGGTGGAGCCAAGCTTTTCCAGCAGGATGGAGCGTGTGGCAGCAAATGAAAAGTAGAGATCCATTGTAGGAGGAAGCCGTATTTAAACGGACTGCCTTGTTGAGGGAATGAGCTGTGTGTAGATTGAAAGCAATCAGCAGACTGATTACAGCTGAGCGTATGAGACTCCCGTGCCCTGCATGAACTAACGCTATGCTTCATATCATTTGATATTCCTAATCAATGGAGCAAGATATCTTGCCAGTTGGACTAGTAACTACTCAGGGGAGGGCTGGAAACTTCATATGTAGGCTACAGTGACACATGTATTCGGCATATGTTTTTGATATATATTTTGGAACAATTGAAAGCCGTTTGGAACGCAAATGAAGCTCATAATACAAGTTCAGGAGTGAAGACCAGATATGTCTGCGATTACATGACGCACCTGTTTATCCTGAAGCCCCCGCCTCTCTCGCTCTCCATCCCTCTTTCTAGGGGCGGCCGGTGAGCCACATGGGATAGAGAACTGCCAATTTTTAAGATAAAGATCTCTTTTTAATATGTTTAGGGTTACAGTACTGTACGTGCATTAAAAAAATATATGCATGTGATTGTGCATGGGTATGTAAAAGCATGATTGTTTAAATACTTATTTAGTTTTTATTTCTATACAAGCTGTGTTTTTTGGGGTACTATTTTGTTTGTTTGTTTATTGCCTCAGGGCAACATTGTTCTGTTTGACCACTTTTGTTCAGATAATATGATACTGAAGTTGTCCTGGGTGACTTCCAGGCAGACTATTATAGTGTCTGTCATGCCCAAAACAAGTGCTCACAGGTGGATAGGAGAAGTGCAGACAGTGGGTGTCTTGTTTGTGGTGGTTTTAAAACTTCCATGTGGTGCATGGCGGTCGTTTAGATCAACTGAGAGGGCCCTCGCTCTCAGTAGGTCTGGCTCACTGATAGGCCCCTGGGCCCTTTGATATTGAATTATTGATGATATAGCTATTAATTAGCTATATACAGTTCTGCTAAATGCCTAAACTGTATATTAACAAAACAAAAACATGTGTTACAGTTACAGTCGAGTTTAACCTCTTGAAAAAAATGGTCACATGTTGTCCATTTATGTTCTATATGTGTCGCGTTTTACCCAAAGTCTGCACAAACTCACAGAGCACTCAGCCAATCCATACCTTATCCTATCAGAGTCTGCCCCGTGTAGTACACAACTGTCTCTACCTCAACGCCCAGGACCAGGTCCATGTAGAAGAAGGTTCTTCAATATTTTGCTCACTGCACTGTTGATAAACTCGGCAATGTAATTGTTCAAATAATCATGCAGATAAATTGTCATTATTACAGTATATCTCTGCTGAGCACAATGAAACTAATTTCAACTCAACAGTAAGTTTTCAACAATAAATATTGAATATTATATGAATATTCTTCATTTAGATGAGCGCATGCAATTTGAGGCTCGCACTGCGTTTTCCCAAAGCTCTCTCGTTTTTGTTGCTGACACATTTTCCACTTTTGTATTTGTATTTTAATTAATAGGTTAACTGTGCTTGATATTCATATTTATATTTGCATAGGCCTACACTTGACTGCAACATGAATGGAGGAATTATGGGGAACAGATACCAGCTGCAGAAAAAAACTAAAGACCAAGCAATCATATGTATTTTTCATTGGTGGACAAACAAAACAAAAAACAGGCGTCCACAGGTCACAGCTGACAGCTCGCAGGTACTAGTGATGCGCAGGTTTTTTCATAACCCGCCCCGTCACGGAACCCAACCCGCCCCAACCCGTCCCGCAAAACAATATATAAATCAACGACTCGGCCCGCCCCGGCTCACATTCTGCATGATTGTGAGCCGGGGCTCTTGTTGTAGTTCTAGCCTGATTTTCTCTTTAATTCGAGTTAAATATAAGTTAAAACGTTTGACTCATGTGTGGACTCCCTTTTGCCATGTACTGTATTCTCTGAGTACAAGACAGAGATATAACTATGACAAAAAGAATAGGAAACTTAAGGAAGTAGTGCTTGCCATTTGGCAAACAAAAGTTCCTAACACTACGGTAAAGCTCCAAAACCTGCTCATAATGAGTCACCCATTATGGGTGTTTGAAGCAGGTGTGATATGAACCACGTGTAGTGTTTCTGACCCTCATTGACACAACTTTCTCAATAGCTCTAGCCTCGCCAATAATGAAGCATTAATGTGAACAATGGAACATGTTTATGATAAAGTGTATAGTTTTACTAAGCATATCTTCAAATATGTTCAGATTTCAGTGTAATAATAATAATAATAATAATTCAATCATTTGAAAGCTTTTGTATATTCTGTACTTTCATAATCTGTTAAAAAGAAGAAAAAAGGGGAGAAAAAGGCCAGGGCCAGGGCCATCATTTGGAGTCCAGGGGAATGGAGATCAGCCACCCCCTAGTGTTCACATTTAACCTCAAATTCAGTTCTTTAATGCATATTTTCCCCATCTGATTTATTTTAGATTATTATTTTTATTTTCACTCCACACCTGTCCATGTGTTATAGGCATGTGTTTTCTTGTCTACAACCATCCATGAACCACTTTCAACCTGGCATTGCTATTTTCGGTCATCTTATGTCATATACTGTAGGAGAACATTTTCTTTTCCTTTCTTTTTTTCTTCTTGAATTTTAAATGGGGCTTAAGTGGTAACTCTTTTTAGTATCCCCTATTCATTTTTTTCTGAAATGAGACCTCTGGGGCCCCCATGTGGAAGAACAAAGCATTGTATTCGGTCACAATAATACCAGAAGCTGCTCTTTAATGCTTTATTGATTGCTTTCACATCAGGGATTTTAAAATGTCAAACGCCACAAATGAAACAATACACACAGTTAAAAGAACTAACAGAAACTTGTTCACACAGAGAATCCAAGTAACAAAATGAGGACGTCTTAACAACCCATTTTAACACCCTAATTGTTAATTCCCCTTCGGGAATATGAAAACATTGCTGATAACAAGCATCAGAATTATAGTCTAAAGATTAGAAGCAACTTGTCACTTGAACAATGAACAATCCTATTTTGATGAAATAATAGGATCGACTCCACAGCTATAACAAATGCATGACTTCAAATAAACTCTCCAGCGAATGAACGTAAAGAATCTTAAATGTTTACCCTATAGAGCAATGTGCATGTCGTCATATCACACACACACTGCTGCATTAGAAACCCCATGAAACAAAAATCTAAGTATATTTATCACATATATATTATGCTGAACTTGCTATATTATGCTAGTATCTGTTCTAAAAATGACACATACAACGTATTTTAGGTAGTTTAGAGTTTGTCTTTTCCTGGAGAAAGAAAATCGAATTCTTATATTTCTATACGATCTGCCAGTTGTGAACAGCCACAGGACAAGTGCTAGCTGTGTGGTTTGCACAATTATGGTAGTGTATAAGTAAGTACCAATTTGCGTGATGTCTGGACAAAATCTGTAGGAGTAATATAAAAAAAAATGTTTAGCAAAAATCTGCCTCCTGGTGGCGCTGTAACAGACCGACGTGAACATTTTGGGGCAGAGTTTCTGCCCTGGCCTCCATGCGTTCGGCCTCGTGGAGACAAAAATAGCCGGCTTATTACATTTTTACCAATAGACCAATTATTTGTTTATCAACATTGAGACTGGACGCACAGGTGATTGTTTCATGCAATCAATTCCCAACATGTTGTTTCGGGGTGCAGCGGGTTCCAGTACATTCAACCTCCTCTTGTGTGTTGGCTAGTGAGGCGCTTCCTAGCGAGACATGACAGAATGGGTTAAATCAGTGTTGCCAAGTTCGCGTACTATAAGCGACTTCGGGCTTAAGACCCTTGTAAATATTGGTAGTTGCGGGTTGCGGTTTTTGAGGGGTTTGTTTCTAAAGTGTAGTTTGCTTGCTTCCTAATGTTGTTTAAATCAGTGGTTCCAAACATTTTCATATCAAGGACACAGATTTAGTTCTCAGTGGATGGCAGACGGTCATATTTCACCCGTGACAT
This sequence comes from Gymnoscopelus braueri, assembly GCF_963280865.1. Classification (NCBI taxonomy): domain Eukaryota; kingdom Metazoa; phylum Chordata; class Actinopteri; order Myctophiformes; family Myctophidae; genus Gymnoscopelus; species Gymnoscopelus braueri. The sequence continues at coordinate 44,175,816 of NC_137611.1, forward strand.
GCGGTCTTTGTAAATGGCCACCGCACAGATCATGCCGACAGCTGCTAGAAGACATCCAGCGATGAAGACCAGATTCAGGTTGAGGTTCAGGTTGGTAGCTGAAGAAAAGAGAGAGAGAGAGAGAGAGAGAGAGAGAGAGAGAGAGAGAGAGAGAGTGAGAGAGAGAGAATTAAAACATTGATTCAGCCTGGAATGGCCATCTCAAAAGTCTGAGAGCATACTGTATGCCTAGTACAGGAAACTTTTATACTTAATAAATCACAGACTTATTTTGTTTTAGATCATTAGTTGAGCTGTGCTATGGAACTCTTAATGAGGCTGTATGTATGTATGTATGTACTGTATGTACGTACGTATGTACAGACGTACGTTATATGCAAAATTTTCCTCCAGAGGTCATTAAAATGCTAAAAACACAGTACTGTACCAGACACCCCAAAAGTAAGGCGATGAGCCATGTAGCTCAACTATGCACACTTATAGGTTGCATTTAGAATTTTAGGCTTAATTTAGATAGTGAAGAGAGACAGAAAGCAGAGGGTTGAAAAATTCTACCCTGTAGAAATTATTGCAATTATGTAGTCATCCAATTCAGGCAAGACTTGAGAAAGGTTTGCGAAGAGTTACCTGTGCTTTCAGATGCCCTTCTCAGGCGCAGGGGACCCTGGGAAATGTAGTGCGTTGGAGTTTGAATGAGAGAGTTTGTATCTCTCTTGCGTCTTTGAACACCATCCTGAGACGATTTGGAGCCGCCGATGCAACCCTGGGAGCACCTGGTGTTGGAGTTCCCAGATTCACACACGATAACGGAACAGCTGATATACACCTGAGAACAAAAGTAGAAGTTGCATGTGAGCCAGTGGTTCTCAAACTTTTTCAGATGGGGGTCCAAATATGTATTTGGACCCCCATCTGAAAATATTTTGTGCCAGGGACCACCATACAAAATGTTGTTGTTAAAATGTTTCAAAAACATTTAAAAAATTGACGCTCTACAAGCTCTCAACACATTGCATTGTGACACGTTGTGAGCTTGTAGATAAGCTACTTGTTCAACGTATAGACTAGGTTTAAAGTGGTTAAACTGATTTTGATTCAAATTTTGCTGAGAACCCCCTCAAGGACCCCTGGGGTTCCCCGGACCCCACTTTGCGCACCACTGTTGTAAACGAAAATGAATTATTTCCTATTAATTACACACCCCACGAAGCATTGAATTCATGGAGATTGTTTAGTTTTTGTCGCATTCCTAAGCCAATAATTTGATTACCGGCGGAAAGAAGCTAATGTATCCGGCAGGAGACTGAAAGGAGACTCTTTGAGTCTCCTACCAGAGAGACCGCCGGCCATTGTTTTTAAACCCTGTAGCACTTTGTGAATTGCAAAAAAGTAAAGGGTGTAATAAATAAATAAATGTATTATTATTATTATTATTATTATTAATACAGCACATACTGTGTACTGTATTTCCTGTCTGCCCTATAATGTAATTTGCACCATTGCTATAGCTAAAAATGGCCCTGTTTACCTGATCGTGCATTCCTATGAATTTGAAGGCCTCCATTGACAATTTGAACTCTTTCCCATGGCGTGGTGAAAGTATTTCAACAGTTGGATCCACGTTACACCTGGTTGAAACAAAGAAGAAAAGACAAGGTACAAGGTTTATATACAGACAAATATAAAAAATAAAAAAAAATAAAAAACATGGTGTGGTTTATTGCACACAAGGTTTTTTTTTTTAATCAATCTTAGAATTATTTACAAGTAATGTCAACAACACTGCCAAAATGGGGGCGCTTAGGTGGCACAGTGGCAAAGTAGCTGCCCTCCACCGTGGAGTCTGGGGGTTCGAATACACTGCGGTGCATCCGGCTTTGTCAAGGTCTATATGAACACAATTGGGGAAGGGAAGCCGGGCGGGGAGGGTGGTATTTGTCACTACACGTAATCCTACGGGCTGGGCCGGCACCTGTGGCGTAACGCAGAATCGCGGGCGAAGCGCACGCACACGAAAAATGTCGGGTCTAATTCGGTCTAATTCGGGTCTATTTGACCAATATAAATCAACTTTTTTCTTTTTTTGGCTGTAAAAATATTTGTATCAGCGCAGGCGGGGCCCCGCCTGCTGGTGGCCCCCCCGCACCGCAGCACTTGCTGTCCCTCCGTTACGCCACTGGGCTCCTCACTGGCAGGTGAGCCTGATACAACAGCAGTTTTATTATATTTTGACACTATTGCTTTGGCAATGTAAACACATGTTTTCTCATGTCAGTAAAGCTCCTTTGAATTTAATTGAATTGACAATACACAGAAATATGTGTGGTGAGGAAAAATGAATAAATACTGCTAATAATAGCACAAGAACGTATTAGAGGTAATAGGGTGACTGCACTCACCCATTTTCTATGATGGGGTACATTGGTCGGTAGCTGGGGTTATCGTACGGTGCAGCTCTGCAGGACTCCACAAACAGCTCGGTGTTGTTGACTGAAGATGAGGCCAATATCTCCAAGTAGATCTTGTCCCCTACGTCGTACTCCAGTGGGTAGGAGCGGGGATCGATCATCCGGGCGAAGCTCTTGCTGTGGAAGAACTCAAACTGGTAGGTGAAGGTACCGAAGCCTTTCTCCTTCACCGTGACGTTGCTTCTGTGCGCGGTGAAGCTCAGGGTCACGTTGCTGCGCTTGGGGTACTGGCAGGAGACCTCGGCCTGCAGGCGGTGCTTCCGGGTGATGATGTTGGTGACGTCGTCGACGGAGATGATTGCGTTTTTGAAGATGAGGTTCTCGTCATCCTCCTGTAGAAGAGAAGAGAAGAGTGTGTCGAACATGGTGCCAAGGTTGCATGGCATAAAATCATTGAACATTGCAGTTGCATTTTTCGATTGAAATACATTATTTACTTATTTATTCAAATTTAGAGTAGGTAGCTAATATTTTGTTTGCTACCCCCTTTTTTCTCCCAATTTAGTCGTTATGCCAATTAATTACTCCCCAAACAAAGTTGTCACTGCTGTTGAATCCCACTGACTCACCCAGTCCCACTCCCACTCTTCCCGACAGACAGACAGACAGATAGATAGATAGATAGATAGATAGATAGATAGATAGATTGATAGATTGATAGATTGATAGATTGATAGATTGATAGATAGATAGATAGATAGATAGATAGATAGATAGATAAACTGGCCACATGTAAGACAAATCACACTTCTCTAGAACAATACAATACCGACAACTGTGCCAGTCAAATATTACCAACTGGAACTTGAGGTCTTTACCTCAATCTGAGTACCACAGCCATTGAGGGGGATTACTGCAATGATATGAGTAGCGTTCTGTTGCTTCTCAAGGCTACAGGATACGTCGCCCTGTTCATTGAGTCGTAGATGACCTGGAAGTCTCCCGAATGAGGCTTTGTCCACCTCTACTGTCATGGAGGTTTCAGTGCAAATCACATTGGCTTTCACTGAAATAAGATATTTGTATGTTAGTAGCTATCAACTAACAACAAGTTATTGACTACTTATTACAGAAATAATATACTTTGTAATTATAAGCTGGCCGTGTTATGCAATGATATGAAATGGTTTTATGCAATGTTAAAGTTGCAATCCGTAACTTTTATATCCTATCCAGTTGACCTATACACACAGGCCTTATCCTGAAGGGACAAACGTGACATGTTGATGCTTGGAGCATCAACTCAAAACGAGAGTGAATACCTGAAAATATTTTGTGCCAGGGACCACCATACAAAATGTTGTTGTTAAAATGTTCAGGTATTCACTCTCGTTTTAAGAATATTAAAGGTTTTTTTGGCACATTTCTGGGGGGCACTACCCACATAGGGAGCTGTGTAAAAAAAAAACGTTTGTGCTGTAGTCACTTTCTAGTCAGGGGATATTAAAAAAGTCTTGGAATAAATTCCTTACCAAAATAAATTCCTTACCAAAAAAAATTGTGTGTTTGTGTCTAGTAACACATCTCACAAAGACTGAAATGCAGTTTCCCTAGGAGAATTTGTGACAGCTCCTGAAAGTTGGGGTACCCACCATAACCTTATGCGGGGGAAAAAACTAAATTTATGTTTTAAGTAGCATGTGAGGGGTCAAAACTAGGGTGTTTTTATGATTCTGAATCCATTGCAAGCATTTGTTTTGCACCAAAACCACTCCTTGGGCTAAAAACGGCCATAGCCATCCTTTTCCAGGTATACTTTTTGTGTAAGAAGCCCATTGAGATTGGGCCGTTTTTAGCCCAAGGAGTGGTTTTGGTGCAAAACAAATGCTTGCAATGGATTCAGAATCATAAAAACACCCTAGTTTGACCCCTCACATGCTACTTAAAACAGAATTAAATTTGGATTTTTTTTCCCCCCGCATAAGGTTATGGTGGGTACCCCAACTTTCAGCAGCTGTCAAAAATTCCCCTAGGGAAACTGCATTTCAGTCTTTGTGAGATGTGTTACTAGACACTTTTACAAACACATTGGTGAAGATTTTTTTGGTAAGGAATTTATTCCAAGATTGGACATTTTTCTGCTAATATCCCCTGACTATTCTAACTGTGTGGCGTCTTCAAAATGACTCCCAACATATGTGTTTAATTGTGTAACTGTCTTAACAATAAGACTCACCTCCTCTCCGTCCCACCTCTAGCACCACACATCTGAGCTCAGACTGATAGATCATCAAAGGCCTGAAATAATTGGCAAAGATCACAATGTAGTATGAGTATTATCCTTTAATTATTACAATAAGTGTTCTCTTAGTTTCATGCAATTATTGATATTACAGTAGCTATATCTTTATATGACCTAAAAATATATATTTACCCTGCCTGCAGCAATGCATGGCAGGGTCATGAAATTGGTCCTGCATTTTTTTTCTCAGTACGAATTACGAATATAGGTCAAGATTGGATTAACTGATTTTCATTAAACTTGGTGGGAATGATCATTAAGTCTTGGGTTGAGAAAGTCAAAAGGTGTCATGGTCTGTTCCTCTGCCCCCTCTAGACATGATGTATGTGAATGGACTACAGTATATTTAGTCACTCAAGCCCTCAGATAGAAACATTCATGTTTCTGTAAAATTATTATTTTCTACAGTTACATGGGCATCTGTGTTCCAGCATGCATCGAATGTACCTCAACATAATAAGTGCCCTCCGTCCCCCTCCAAAATAATCTGTATAGCTTCGTAAAATAAAAACGTCAACGTTGTAAAGCAGGGTCTTCAACGTTTTTGAGGCCAAGGACCACATGAGAGAGAGAGATGAAGCAGGGACTCCCACTACATAGTGTATAAAATGTTGTTACAGATTAAACTTTTTCATAGCTTCATAGTTTTTTTGTTTGTTTGTTTACACAATATATTTTCTAATATGTTAGATTCCTGTTAATGTGTTCAAGGGGTTAATGTAAAAAAAAAAGAAGAAGGTTCCTATCACACAAAGATTTGGCGGCCCGAATATAGTAACTCTACCTAGAGGTCCCGGACCCCATGTTGAAGACCATGTTTAACGGAATGAATGTGAGGTTTACCGTTTCTTGCCATTGGGTCTGGCATCTGCTTCAATGATAAAGCAAAGCGGGAACTGTTTTCCCAGGTCCTCTGGAACAGGAGTCCATCTGAGGACAAACTCATCACGTGTGGTCCTGCGCTTAGTGACATTCAGGGGCCCACTGAAGATCATATCATAAATTCTGTATGAAAACAAAATTCACAGATTTCATCTTGCATTCCTAAATGGGAGAAACGAAAATGTGTCAATAACATAATTTCTTTTGTGTTTTGCCTTACCTGGAGCGTGTGGCTTGTGCTTTGACTGTGATCTCTGACTCTTTGTTGACTTCACCGTGGAGATGCTCGCCATCTCTGGGTGTTGGGTGCAGGAACCGAGGTAAGTATTCTCCCTCTTGGCAAGATGGAGCAGGTGGATCCACTGGAATTCAAATTAAGATCGATTTGCCCTTCAACAGTAATGTGATGATGGCCAAATTGATCTGGCATCGCCAATGGAACCTTACTTGGCAACAATACACACACTGAAGTTGTAAAAATATGATGTGACTTTTGTTATACAATCATCTCAGACTCAGAACATGTCATGTCTGTGAGCAATCTCATACCCAGAGCCCCTGGCAGCAGGTGACTTTGTGACTAGACAGTCTAAACACAGCTTTAAACTTGTCAGATTTGTTCAACTGGCCAATCACAATAGGTGTAAATTAAACAGATAGGAAAATAAGCAGTCCCCAAAGCATTCAACTTTGTTCCCTCTCTGGCACCGAATGACCCTTTTCTTGATGTGCTCACCACACATGAAACAAAACAAAAAAAAAAAAATCTGTGTCAAATGTGGACACATATGAGGGGCATAGCTAAGTTATTATCTGATGCATTCGATCACAAGTCACCTTGTAATGTCAAGTGCAACCATGGCATTCAATTGCTGTTATTCACAATGTTATATACTATCCATCATTCATTAGTATTATGTACTATGTAAAATTTATTGACTTACCTTGAACAGTGAAATGCAAAGGAATTCTGCTGAGTGGAGACCTGGCGGTTGGCGGGGGGTAAGTTGGACCCGTGGTGGTGATAGTCACTTGTGTGGTGGTCGTTTTGGGCCCGGGAGGGATGTGCGTTGCTGTAGCTGGACTTCCACTGGGCACAAGCGGAGTGGTCATCATTGGACCTGAAGGAATGCTTTGAGTTCTAGACGGGGGGGTTGTCCACCAGGGGGCTGGTCGTGGAGGAGGGGTGGTCATCATTGGACCTGTTGTCCACCAGGGGGGTGGTCGTGGAGGAGGGCTGGGCATCATTGGACCTGTTGTCCACCCGGGGGGTGGTCGTGGAGGAGGGCTGGGCATCATTGGACCTGTTGTCCACCCGGGGGGTGGTCGTGGAGGAGGGGTGGTCATCATTGGACCTGTTGTCCACCAGGGGGGTGGTCGTGGAGGAGGGCTGGGCATCATTGGACCTGTTGTCCACCCGGGGGGTGGTCGTGGAGGAGGGGTGGTCATCATTGGACCTGTTGTCCACCAGGGGGGTGGTCGTGGAGGAGGGCTGGGCATCATTGGACCTGTGGTGGTGATAGTCACTTGTGTGGTGGTCGTTTTGGGCCCGGGAGGGATGTGCGTTGCTGTAGCTGGACTTCCACTGGGCACAAGCGGAGTGGTCATCATTGGACCTGAAGGAATGCTTTGAGTTCTAGACGGGGGGGTTGTCCACCAGGGGGCTGGTCGTCGAGGAGGGGTGGTCATCATTGGACCTGTTGTCCACCAGGGGGGTGGTCGTGGAGGAGGGCTGGGCATCATTGGACCTGTTGTCCACCCGGGGGGTGGTCGTGGAGGAGGGGTGGTCATCATTGGACCTGTTGTCCACCAGGGGGGTGGTCGTGGAGGAGGGCTGGGCATCATTGGACCTGTTGTCCACCCGGGGGGTGGTCGTGGAGGAGGGGTGGGCATCATTGGACCTGTTGTCCACCAGGGGGGTGGTCGTGGAGGAGGGGTGGGCATCATTGGACCTGAAGGAATGCTTTGAGTTCTAGAGGGGGGGGTTGTCCACCAGGTGGTCGTGGAGGAGGGGTGGTCGGATCCCGACCCCGATCCCGACCCCGACCCCGATCCCGATCCCGACCCCGACCCCGATCCCGACCCCGACCACTCCTCGTCCGAATCGAATCCAGGGGTAGTAAACGAGGGAAAGAAAGGTGGTCGTGGAGGAGGGGTGGAAGGAACCCCTCCTCGGAAGTCGGAAGGAGCTAAACGCCTTTGTCTCCCTGGACTCCGTGGATGCCTGATGGACTGGGTTCCATCCGTATAGGACAAATGAATGGGCCTGGTCGGGAAATCCTCAATCACCATCTCAAGTACACGGAGGCCAGTGCCTGATGAGTTGGCATAGTGCATTGTGCAGGATCCCTAAAATGTGTTGACGTTTTGTATTAAATTCTTATTGCATATTTATGCTTTTACATTACATTTTATGTATGTATGTATGTATGTATGTATGTATGTATGTATGTATGTATGTATGTATGTATGTATGTATGTATGCATGCATGCATGTATGTATACATGCATGCATGCATGCATGTATGTATGTATGCATGTATGTATGTATGTATGTATGTATGTATGTATGTATGTATGTATGTATGTATGTATGTATGTATGTATGTATGTATGTATGTATGTAGTCCTATATGCCTATATGTACGTGTAGTTTTTCTATTTAATTCTGTATTACACATTGTACATTTCTCAACCAACCTCATCCATCTGAAAGTTTGGGCGTCGTCTGCAACGGCTGCACTCTTCACCCTTGACATTGCCATGTCTGCATGAAACTCTGTCACCATCAGGATCAATGGCCAGCAGCTTGTATGTCCTTGGGCAGTTAATAGGAACTCTAACACAGACATCAACACGGACAGAGAGTAAGTTAATCACCTGCTTCCATGGGTCTGCTGCAATATATAGATGATAATACTACTAATAATAATAATAATACAGTGGGGAAAACAATTATTTTAACAAATTGCTAAATCTAATTCAAACTGGCAGACATCACATAAAGTAGCCTAATCATAGCCTAACCTCGTCATCACAGCATCTTGTAACCATCAGTTAACTGTTAATAGAGAATCCAATATTAAAATTGCCTAGAGGGAGGGTGGATGGGCGGGCGGACGGGCGGGGAAATCGTAATTGTAATAATTTCAAAAGTAAATTATACTTTTTAAAGTAGTAAATTAATCATTTCCAAAATTATTGTTTTGTAAGCTGATGACAGCCATTCTTATTGTCTTATCTATGTTGCTTCCATTTTTGGGAGGGAAGGTACTTTTTTCTCACTAAAGAGATGGACACAGGCTTTGCATTACAATGGTATAAACTGCATGAGTGCTGCCTTATAGACATGATTAAAGGGAAAAAGGAAACTGGTGCAACAGAGGTGTTGTGATGTGGGGACTGGTGGGACATCTAGTGGCTGAATGCTGTAGTATATTTTAGAGGGCATGTAGCATATATTTACCGCATGAATGGTAGAATGGTAATGTCTGGAGAATTGTTTGGTTTTCCAGTATCAGACCTTGTTCCCAAATCCACTTCAGTCAATAGTGACCAATTCACACGTCGTTTAACATAACAGCAGCCGCCATCCCTGATATATAGAAAGAATTGTCATTAAATGATGTACTGTACATAGACAGTAAATCCTGAGTGTTAATGTTACTCCAAGAGTGTACAAATGGACCCGCACGGGCTCATTTTGGTTAAATTTGTACACACTCAGGTTTAAATTAACACTCAAGATGTTACTGTGATGGCTTATGTGTGAATCAGGGCCATGCACTTACATTGGACAAAATTAAGATCAATATCAGGAATATTTTAAAGAAAGGAAGAGGCCGCGCTGCTCGCAGCCACGATGCAAAAGAATATTTTTATATTTATGGTAGAGAACTGACGTTTCGACCAGATACAGGTCTTCTTCAGAGCGGTGTCATGCCCTGAAGAATGGTCGAAACGTCGGTTCTGTGCCATTCAAATATCGTGGCTACGTGCAGTGCGGCCTCTTCCTTTCTTTAAAGTCTTCCGCACCGTTATCAGCACCTCAGCAATATTGGTGTGCGGCCTTTTGTGCCTGTTGGTTTGCCAATGACAGAAATATAAAAAAAATAAATAACCTACCTTAATTGAAAAGGTTTGTTACTTTGGACAGTTGTCGATAGGAAGGTTTGACTTTCAATCCACCTCTCTCTCCGGCTTGGTCCGTTGGTACCCCTGTCCAGTGTACCTCGCTCAATAATGGTCGGCCGACCACATTCACCTCGGAAACAACTCAACTGGGGTCGCACCGCTCCATCATACGCTACCCTTTGGCGAACCACCACCTGTGCGGAAGAAACTCATAGCATGTAGTAAAAGAAGAACAGCTGTTTTACAAAAACTGTGGACGTTTGTCTTGACTTGGCAAAGTTCATTTGTGAAACTTTATAAAATGTCAGGGTCCTTGGGCCCAATAAAGTAACATATTCCGATGTTCATGTGTTGTGTTGTGTTGTACTTTACATTATGTCCTGTCCAAATGAATGTTCGTGTGTGTGTGTGCGTGTGTGTGTGTGCGTGCGTGCGTGCGTGCGTGCGTGCGTGCGTGCGTGCGTGCGTGAGTGCGTGCGTGCGTGCGTGCGTGCATATGTGTGTGTGCCTTGACGGAGAGCTATACCATTTTAGCTAATCACTAAGAAACACATTCATTTTACATTGTTCTCACTTTACAAGTTTCAATTATACAAAGCCCTCTTTAATTATCATATATTTATCTTGCTAGCCATTTAAAGCCCATAGTGTCCCTATTATGGGGTGAACACTTGGTGAAAATAGCAGATCTATAACCTCAATGCCTCACAATGTGTTTGCGTTGTGTGGGTGTAAATCTTCTAATTTCAGCAAAGAAAAAAGTGGTGTAGAGAGACCAAAAAAGGAGGAGGCCTAGCTTAAAGGTAGAATATGTTTTGGTTAAGTGTTAACGAGTTAAAGAGCTCTATATTCTGATAGTAATCATTGCTATAGAGTGTTTGTTCAAGTAACATGGGTCTTCCTATCTCTCCAGCACTTTAGTAAACAGAAAATTCATTTTCAGGTCGGGATAACAATTTTGTCCAATCAGGAGAGAGAATTCATACAGGATACAGGTTAAACCAGTGACATTGGAAGTGATGACACAAAGAAGTGAGCAGAAAAAATGTAAACTGGAACACTATCAAATTGAAGCTGATGAATGGGTATTCTCTCCTGATTTCCTAAAATTGGCAACCCACCTGAAAATTAATTTTCTGTTAATGAAAGAGCTGGAGAGACAGGGATACTCCTGTTACTGAACAAACACTCTATATTCCAATGATTACTTTCGGAATGTAGAAGTTTGACTTTTTCACAAAAAACATGTTTTGTATTAACCAAATAATATCACTTACCCTACCTCTATGTGGTTAAAACATTGTTGAATACAAACTGGAAGGCTATTACTCCTAACTGAAAAAGTATTATGTTTAAATATACAATATCTATGACATTTAAGGTGTATAGGACCAGCGTTGTTTATTATTCTAAATAGTTATAACTAGAGGCTAAATGTGTTTTATAAACATTTCCCCGACCTCAACACAGTATGATATATGGTATTATAAGTGAACAATACTTTATATGTATCGACTTTTCTTACTCAACAGATCCCTTGATATGTATATATTTAGATCATTTCTATTTATTCTATATGTGGCTTCCAACATAGTTAATCATCATCACTCTGGAGAAGTTTGTTTCATATACTCTTTACATTTCAATACTTTCTGTTTTATTTCACGTTTAACCATATAAACACAATTAGTTAAATAACGTATGGTTCCAGTATCAAAACTTCTAAACTATCTAAAACCACAGATACACTTCTAAAACGTGATTCAATATTATATATATATATATATATATATATATATATATATATATATATATATATATATATATATATATATATATATATATATATATATATATATATATATATATATTATATTATTATATTATTTAAAGGTAGGGTAAGTGATATGTTTTGGTTAAAACAAAATGTTTTTTGTTAAAAGGTTAAAGCACTATATACTGATAGCAATCATTGCTATAGAGTGTTTGTTCAGTAACAGGAACAGTCTCCCTGTCTCTCCAGCTCTTTAATACATAGAAAATACATTTTCAGGTAGGTGAGAAAATGTCAGACAATCAGGAGAGAGTACCCATTTATCAGCTTAATTTTTATAGTGTTCCAGTTCCAATTTTGTCTGCTCATTTATTTGTGTCTTACTTCCAATTTCACTCGTTTAATCTGTATCCTGGCTGAGTTCTCTACCCTGATTGGATAAAATTGGTATCCTGACCTGAAAATGCATTTTCTGTTTATTAAAGAGCTGGAGAGAAATGGAGACTCCTGTTACTGAACAAACACTCTATAGCAATGAGTACTATCAAAATATAAAGCTCTTTAACACTTATTTTAACCAAAGAAAATCACTTACCCTACCTTTAAATTACTTCTTAACCAGTGCTGTGTGACACCTGTTATACCACTTTCCCAATAACTCCTAAAGCCATACTGATGCTCACTCAATAACTCATACTTCTCAATCAACACATCAAGTCTTTCACAATAGAGACTTTAAAATGGGATTTGGGAAGCACCTTAATCATTTTCATTTCATTAGGGAGAATGCCTGTTAAAGGGGGTTTATTACTCTTGATTAATGATGATGGAAATTGTTAAAGGAGTAGCTCACCCAAATATTACTTATTTTCCATCAATTACTCACCCCATGAAGCCTTGAATTCATGGAATTGTTTTAGCTTTTGTCGCATTCCTGAGCCAATAATTGGATGACCGGCAGAGTCTCTATGGAGACTCTTTGAGTCTCCTACCAGAGACATTAGCATCTTTCCGCCGGTCATCAAATTATTGGCTTAGGAATGCGACAAATGAATTTGAGACTTCATGGGGTGTGTAATTGATAGAAAATATTTTTTTGGGTGAACTACTCCTTTAAATTGTGCAAATTGCGTCATCAGAATAAGGATCACCATCAGGGTTATTACTATAAATCTCAACATCCAATTGTTTCTCAAACCTGCCCTAGTAAGTGCCATGCTGCGAGCTTGCACATCTGCTATTTTTGAAAAATCTCGAAAGTGTTTGAAAAACGTCGAATAGTTTTGAACTACGAAAAAGTTTCAGAAATACTGATTTAGTAGGCAGTTGTAGAATCGCCCTCATAGTCTTAATGAAATGGTTCCCTCACCGTGAACGTCCCGTCGGGGTTCTCCCTGGAAGTGAAGGCATGGTTGCCGCCGTAGAAGTCGTTGGCTGGCCTCGGCGGTCTGACAGTGCTGGCCAGCGCTGTCAGCAGGACCAGCAGCTGTGACACCAACACCAGTATGGAAGCCATGGTGACCGAACCAACAACTGTCCCTTCCAAAATGCAAGTGCTCAACTACTGTGCAGCATGTGGCACAGCACGTATATATAGTATCCTCTGCCTAAAGAAAGCAGCATTTTTTCTGCTGTTCTAAATGTGTAAAACTGGTTTGTTCAGGCATAGCCTAATGACACCTTTGTTTGAACCCTTTGTTAAGGCACGAGGGACGTCCCTCCATGACTCATTAATTTAATTAAGTATAACTATGTCAAAAATAAACAGGGATTTCTCACGCTGGAATTATGTGTCCTTACTACGTACAATCAGCTAAATGTATTTAAGGAAACATAATTGCTGTAATTGAAACTTGTGACGGTATAGTTTAATTGATGTTAATGTAGAACAGCCGTAACCATCTTGTTGAAAGCATTTTTTATAGTACCGGTAATTATTACATTAATTATTACATTAATATTACCATATGCTTTAGAAATCCTGACAGCAGGGACGTTATTTGAGGTCCCAGGAGATGGCAATGCAACCCCTAGTATTCACATTTAACCTAAAAATGATAACAATAAACCTCTTATTGTTGTTGCATTTTTTACACTTGTGTGAATTGTATTGGATGAGCTCATGATCTTTCAGTGTGTGTGTGTGTGTGTGTGTGTGTGTGTGTGTGTGTGTGTGTGTGTGTGTGTGTGTGTGTGTGTGTGTGTGTGTGTGTGTGTGTGTGTGTGTGAGAGTGTGTGTGTGTGTGTGTGTGTGTGTGTGTGTGTGTGTGTGTGTGTGTGTGTGTGTGTGTGTGTGTGTGTGTGTGTGTGTGTGTGTGTGTGTGTGTGTGTGTGTGTGTGTGTGTGTGTGTGTTTTGCTGGTGGTATTACTACACATTTGAGGTCTAAAAATGTCTCAAACAAAAACTAAAGAAAAAAAGAGAAACAGCCTTCTAGTTAGGTCCAATATGTCAAAGTTGATGTCCTGGTTGATATCAGAGAGGGAACAATTTGGAAAAAGTTCAGGTTGGGGTCAGGGTTAGGATCAAGCATCTAGAGGTTAGATTTAGGGTTAAGGGTTGAGGTTAGGTTAAGGTTTTTGGTTAGATTTATGGTTCGTGGTTAAAGGTTAGCGTTGTTAGGGTTGGGCTTTGGGTTGGCATTTGGTTTCTCGAAACCAAATGCCAACCCAAAGGCACAACGTTTTCATTTTTACCCTTTTTCTTGCCATTTTGAAGACTAAACCTAACTCTAAAGTTTAGAGTTAGTCTTCAACTCTAAAGTTTAGAGTTAGGTTTAGTCTTCAAAATGGCAAAAAAAATAATGTACCTTTTTTTAAGGTAAATTATTTTTTGCCATCCTAAATCATTGCTGTTCTCACAAGCTTAGAAATACCAACGTGTGTGTGTGTGTGTGTGTGTGTGTGTGTGTGTGTGTGTGTGCGTGCGTGCGTGCGTGCGTGCGTGCGTGCGTGCGTGCGTGCGTGCGTGCGTGCGTGCGTGCGTGCGTGCGTGCGTGCGTGCGTGCGTGCGTGCGTGCGTGCGTGCGTGCGTGCGTGCGTGGTCATGCATTATAGAGGACAACACTTGACGTGTCATCATACATGATTTCATCTATTTAATACACTAAAATTCACATTATCAATGACAGAAAAAAAGAATAGGCTAAAGCCCAGTATTTATTATCCCATATCCAGTAAAAATAAAGGATGGCAATTTACTCTAATCTTGAATTATTTTATGTATTGTTTTTTACCACAGAGAGCTAGTACAGCAGGCCTACACAATTCTAGCTCGTCACTCCATTCCATATTGACTCCCAAAACTGAAACACGTGGATATTCTTAAGTACAATCGAAATCTAATACATCCCTGCTGCTAATGTGGACCAAACAAAGTGTCACCACCTCGCACCTATAGTGTCTAACCTCATGTATCTGCTGGTTTATGCTCTGTGTTAACCCATGAGAAACCTGAAGCCGATTCTACAAATGTCTTCTAAATCCCAACAGTTTTCTGAAAAACGTATGTTTCTATATCAGTGGTGCTCAAACTTTTTCATGTGAAGGACCCCCAAAATTATATGTATTGACCCCCATCTCAAAATATGTTGTTCCAGGGACCCCCAGAAGCAAATATTTTAGTTAGAAATGCTTTAAAACAATATATATTCAAAGATTTGTACACATTTTCAAGATTTTTGAAAAAATAGCAGATCTACAAGCTCATAGCGCGGCACTCGGTGCCGCGCTATGAGCTTGTATATCTGCTATTTTTTAATAGCCAAAGTGTAAAATAATGCTTTTTAGCTCAAATCAAAAAGAGACACAGAAGCGTTCCAGGTCTTAATGGGTTAAAAGATATCTTAGATTTTTGCCTCGCCTTGACATGTTTGTCTTTATCATAAAAAAAAAAAATCTCCTTGGGTGTGTGTGTTGTCGCGGATGTGCGTGTCTGTGTGCATGCGTCCGTGCGTGCGTGCGTGCATGATTACCTAAGTGTACTTGTGTGGTTTCTTGGGCATTATGTCACTGTCAATCTTTAGTGTTTATTTCTCCGGTAGTGTGAGAGGGCGTTCCACATGGCATGCATCTAGCCTCCGGATATCTTTGTGGTATCGTCTTCTCATAAAAGGTTTAGGGTTACTATTTTATATAATCACCCCATGTCAATGTCATATCGAGAATACAGTATTACAGTATATTACGATAATGTAATGTTGACTGTAATTTCGTATCGCTTTGTTAGTGACACCATAGCAGGAATAGCAAGGAAAGAAAATATAAATATTACAATACTTATTTAGTTTTGTACAGTTTAAAAATGCCATCCTCCTCTTTTAACATCAATAAAGTGAGAAGTAAAGGATAGACCGGCGGCGTTCATGGTGCAATTTCAAACAAAGTAACCTGAAAATGACCTGAAAAATAGGTCCCTGATTTGGTAATTGGCATGGAGAGCTAATGTTCTGCACGACATGCAATTAGCAAAACTGGTTTGTTCAGTGATCATATTCTGTCAAATGTTGTTTGAAGTCCATGTTGTAAAAGACATGAGGGATGCGCCTCCATTCATTTAATTGAACACAACTATGTTTGACTACTTTTATGTCGGTCTCGCCCAAATATGGAGTTCCACTCTGTGACTCGGCTCCAGACTGGCCTTCAAGTAGAGGACGTTCATCCCATAGCCTGGAGTGATGGTGGATCTGAGGTAATAAATTCACAAAAACAACATAGTTGTCTACATACAGTAGTTCCCTCCTACTCTCAGAAGTTGTATGTGTCCTCAACTTACCTTACAATAAATGCCCTGTGGAGTTTACAAACCCCACTGACAGACATGCAGGTCACTTCCACTCTTGACCGTGGCTGGGGGTCCCCAACTGTTCTGAGTCAGACAAATATTCCTCATTCCTCTTTCTTTCAATCTTTCTTTCTTTCTTTCTTTCTTTCTTTCTTTCTTTCTTTCTTTCTTTCTTTCTTTCTTGAATTCTAAAAGAGGGACACCCTTCCAAGGCAGACAAGCGTGAAATAGTTGCTATGAGTGTTACATTCAAATGTAAAACAAACAAAAGTGTCCACGATGGTAAAGTGACAGTAGCCTATAGTAGCAATTGATACACAGTAGTATAGACCAGTGTCTATCAACCTTTTTTGTGCCAAGGCACACCTGGCATAGCCAAAAAATCCCAGGGCACACCTAGATATACGGTATATATAATTATATATATATATACGGTATATCTATATACACACACTAGGGGTGTGCCGATTTTCACATTTCACGAAACGATACGATACGATATTGGGCACACAACTTCGATACGATTTCGATACGCACTTTTTTATCATGAAAATATATGGGGGAGAAAAAAAGCAAATGCAAACAAATATTTCAGTTTTTGCATTTCAGACATGCAAACTTGTAGCTTTTCAGCTTCCACTAGCCGTTTTGAATCCAAATAGGGCAATAGTGTGACACCTGACCCGAAAAAAAACAGCATGTTGTCACCCTTTTCACCTCGGGGCTGTTTGCATGCCTGATTATTATTATTGTTTAAAAAAAAAAAAAAAAACTTTTTTTTTTTTTATTTTTTTTTCAAAATCATTTTTTTTCAAACCTCCTTCAAACGGCGCGGCACACCTCAGCAGTAGCCCCGGCCCAAAATTGGGACGTTTGCCAGGGTTGATATACACTGGTATAGACCCCTTAACAGATGACGTCACACTGGCTCCAAACGTCATACTGGCTCCAAATGAAACCCATTCTGTCAGGTCTCGCTAGGACACGCCTCACTAGCCAACACACAAGAGGGGGTTGGGGTGCACTGAAGCCAGAGCACCCCAAAACAACAGGTTAAGAATTGATTGCATGAAACAATCACCTGTGCATCCATGCAGTCGCAATGTTGGCAAACAAATAATTGGTCTATTAGCAGTACTGTATATTGCTAATAAATAAAACACAATCAGGAATATTTGTCTGACAGTTGGGGACCCAGAGCCATGGTCAAGAGTGGAAGTGACCTGCACACCACCACGGAGGTTGTGGGTTCGAATCCACAGTGGTGCATCCGGCTTTGTCAGGCGTCTATACGTACAGAATTGGCCCGTGTTCGGGGGAGGGTGATAATTGTCATTGCACGTACTCCTACGGGCTAGGGGGTGCACCTGTCAGCAGGGAGTGTTGGGCGGGAGGAGTAGGACGAAGGTATTGCTATGTATGTATGGTGCTGTATATGAAGCAGGTAAGTTGAGGACATCTTGTCTGAGAGTATAGGAGGGAACTGCAGGACCATCCATAGGAGCTCACTTCAGCCTGGCCATGTACGGTTGCACATGGCCAATGGTGGACAAAGCACTCAACCCCGATCAAATTTTACTCAACTACAAGTGAAAGTTGCACTGTCAAATGTGTACTTGAATTAAAGCACCATGGAGTACGTTAACTACTTGAGTGTTCAAGAGTATAAAATTACGAAGTACTTTATTTTTGTTGCCAGACCCAAGGGTTCGGCCTACATGAGGCTTTGTACCTGTTTCGTCCATACATGGGCATGCCCCCTTTTCCCTCAGGCCTCAGCCATAAAAGTCTGTCCCCCTTTCGTCCATACATGGGCATAGACACAGGCTGACACGTCATGTGATGTCCGGCTTAGCCGTGACGTAGTGCTCTGATCTTATAAAGTACTTATTCTGGGTCTGGCAGAACCAGGTCCCCTGGTCTTGTTTTAATATCAATGCCTTTTGACATTTTGACAGTTCAAAAAAGGAAATTGCTAATTCTCCATGAAAACATCACTCACATAGACGTGCATTGCACACTGAGACACATCACTCACACAGACAGTGGAGTCACTAAACAGCCTACCACCTATACTTAAAGGTCAACCTTAAAGGAGTAGTTCACCCAAAAAATGACTTATTTTCTATCAATTGCACACCCCATGAAGCCTTGAATCCATGGATTTATTTGTGTTTTTGTCGCATTCCTAAGCTAATAATTTGATTCCTGTCTCCTACCGGCTAATGTATCCGGTAGGAGACACAAAGTAGATTCTTTGTGTCTCCTACCGGAAATACAACCGGGCATCAAATTATTGGCTTAGGAATGCGACAAAAACCAAAATAAATCCATGTATTCAAGGCTTCATGGGGTGTGCAATTGATAGAAAATAAATATTTTTTTGGGTGAACTCCTCCTTTAAGCTGGTTACACAACATGCTTGGGTGCATGCATCCAGATTAAAAAGCTAGCAATCCCTGGGGCCACACCTATAATCAAAAGGGTTCAGGTGTTGGCTTTTTAAAAGGAAGACAAACAAATTGACACTATTCCAGCCAATCAAGGCGTGGCAGTGGCTCATGAGGTAGAGCGGAGGCTGCTTGGGAAACTGAAGGTTCGCGGTTTGATCCCCGGCTCGCCCTGTGTTAGTGTCAAAGTGTCCTTGAGCAAGACACTGAACCCCTAACTGCTCCCGAGGAGCAGGTTGGTCCCTTGCATGGTTTCCTCCGGTGTGTGAACGGGTGAATGTAATGTACACAGTGGTGGGAAAAAGTACTCAAATTCTTTACTTAAGTAAAAGTACCAATTCTGCAATATAGAAATACTCTGTTACAAGTAAAAGTCCAGAATTCAAAATGTACTTGAGTAAAAGTACAAAAGTATTTGCATCAAAATGTACTTACATATTTGAAAATAGCAGATCTACAAGCTCACAACGCGTCGCGATGCGACGCGTTGTGAGCTTGTAGATCGGCTATTTTCAAATAGCCTACCTATAAAATTGGGCTAAAATGGTTTATGTATGTTTCATAATATCATAATGTATATCTGAAAAGTAACTAGAACTAAAGTTTTCAAATAATAGTAGTGGAGTAAAAGTACAATATTTGCCTCTGAGATGTAGTGGAGTAGAAGTAAAAGTATTGGAAATTGGAAATACTAAAGTAAAGTTCAAATACCTAAAAATGTTTCTTAAGTACAGTACTTAAAGGGATATTTCACTTTCAAAAAAACTTTTGGTCATTTTATCGTCTACTCAGGCTTTTGTGAACCCCCAGACTGCTTGATTTAGTATTTAGATATTTGATAATCATTTTATCAGACACGCCCCCTTCCTATACAAACCCATTATGACTTCAAACTCCCTTTTTAACCCGTTAGATTCATCAAAAACACCTGTCCTTGGTTCTGCTGACTCACCCAGCCCTCCTAATACGTGAGGGGGCCGTGTTTTTTTTATTACTTTTTTCATTTATTTTATTAATTCTTTTTAATGTATTTAATTTTTTCCATTTTCCAAAAAAAATATTAAAAATAAATGAAAAAATATATCGAAAAAACACGGCCCCCTCGCGTATTAGGAGGGCAGGGTGAGTCACCAGAACCAAGGACGGGTGTTTTTGACGAATCTAACATGTTAAAAATGGAGTTTGAAGTTATAATGGGTTTGTATAGTAAGGGGGCGTGTCTGATAAAATGGATATCAAATATCTAAATATTGAATGAAGTAACTTAAAAACGGTCTGGGGGGGTCACTAAAGCCTGAATAGACTATAAAATGACCAAAAGTTTTTTTGAAAGTGAAATATCCCTTTAAGTAAATGTACTTAGTTACTTTCCACCACTGAATGTACATTGTAAAGCTTCTGCATACACATACACAGACACACATGTGCAGACACGCACACTCACACTCACACTCACACACAGACACAGACACACGCACCCACACACACATGCAACTGCACACAAGGTACTTGTTGTTTGTCATGTCTTATGTTTGATTACGATGTTTAACTTTCTACTAAGGTGAGAACCTTGTATAAGCCCTATATGGGTTTCCTTTCTCGCATGCACTTATTTCTGTGTATTTTAATAATGTTACCTTTGTACTGTTTTTATTGTGCGAATAAATAAAACTAAAACTAAAGCCCTTTGGATTAAAGGTTCTATAGAAAAGACAGAAAAGGCGTTGCTTCAGGAGCATGGAAGGGTTAAAGGATCGTAATCTGATTGGCTTTTGACTAAATTACCGACAACCTTTTTCCAGAATCAAGGACTACCTTTAAGGTTTTGATTGAAGACTTTATTAGACAGAAATGTAAAGAGCTCGAGGTACAGTCAGACATTAACATGAAGATGTGACTATACAATGCAAATTAAATGCTTGGTCCTCACAGATAACTTAACACATGCACTGTATTATTTTACTGTCTAGGTCCTAGACAGTAAAGGATGAACAGTTTTGGGTGAACTATCCCTTTAAGTTGTCATGGAATAGCCTCCTAGACTCTAGGAGGCTATTCCATGACAACTTAAAGGGATAGTTCACCCAAAACAGTACTTTTTTCTATCGATTAGTCACCCCATGGAGACTTGAATTCGTTGAATTCATGGATATTTTAGTTTTTGTCGCATTCCTAAGCCAATAATTTGATGACCAGCGGACCAGACACAAAGGAGACTCTTTGTGTCTCCTACCGGAACCTCTGCAGGTCATCAAACTATTGGCTTAGGAATGCCACAAAAACAAAAAAATATCCATGAATTCAAGTCTCCATGGGGTGACTAATCGCTCGAAAAAAAGGCATTTTGGGGGTGAACAGTCCCTTTAACTACACAAATTGTCAATAACCAGATGAAAGAGACAGTGTAATCAGTCCAAATACCATGCCATTGGACATTGCTCTTAGCCCAGTTTGATGAGGATGATTAAAGGATGACTTCACCCATTTTCAACCTATCTTCATATAAATGGTCCTCACTAATGCTCATGGTAAAATGATAAAAAAAAAAAAGAATCTACTCCGTCTGTTTCTCAAAGGGGAGGGATGTGGACATTTCAGAAACCGCCTACCAGTGACATCATCGTTAGGCAGGCTTTTGAAACAAGATTTGAACTTTTTAAATAGTAGAAAGCCTGCAGTTTCTATTAGCTTGTAAAACCCATCGATGATGTCACTGGTAGGCAGGTTTCTGAACCATACACATTCCTACTCTGAGACGCAGACGGAGCAGAAATGGTGCCAAATTGTAATGACCATGACCTTTTATATGAAGATAGGTTGAAAATGGGTGAAGTCGTCCTTTAATAAACTGAAATTCAGCAAAGTGTCTACATTTTCTCACAGACTAATCATGAAGCCGTGGGACTAGATAAGGATGTGGTAATCAATAAGGCGGTTTCATATAACTACAGTCAAATGTGCATATTGGTGGCAAACATATACAATCTTATAGTTACCTGGGGAGAGGGAGAAATTTGTCCTGGCCTCTTATGTTTGAGCGGACGCTGGTGCTTCTGCTGTTTTGAGGCTAAATTGTTGTCAATCTGAGGATTTTCTTCTCTTTAGTTTTTCACCCTTTAACTTCATTTTTGTGTTCATCCACTATTGCTTTTGTTGGATATTTTATTGGACGTTTAAATGGGAATACAGCTGGCTATACTGAATGTTTGAAATGAGGCACTAAAGGTGCAACAACCATACAGTGTATGTGTATGTATGTCAATGCATCATCACTGAATTTGAAAACGAATGAATTGTATTGGACCATACATAAAAGTCATCTCATAGTCTCCTTTTTTTATGACTCAATGTTTATTAAGTTTTACATTTTACACAAAAAAGTAGGAGATAAACAAAAAATACAAACACAAGAAGCACACAAACAAATAGACACAAAGAAAAAGTGTGGTCCTGGGTATTTGGTTACATACATTATATCAAACGAGAAAGAAGAAGAAGAATAGCAGTAGCCTATGTAACGCTAACACCACATCTCAAGTTCTGTTAGCAATTTACATTATATAGCTTCCCCACTTACGGATGTATTTATCCAATTCCTCCTATAGGTTATTTGCTCATATGCAGCAACCTTGCCAATCTCGCATCCTTCCATCCCCTCATCAGAACCTGTCTACCAATCATGATAGCAGTCAGGATGAAATCCACATAATCACAATGGTCACCCAGTATGTAAAGCCTAGGGCAGAAGGGAAAATCAACCCTTGTCATTTCTAAGCTACAGTTATGGATTTGCTTCCAAAAACTCTCAATTACAGGACAGTCCCATAGAGCGTGAACTAGGGTGCCCACCGATGATGGGTCCTTGCACTTATAACATTCAGCTGTGTCCTTAAGACCAAGTCTGTGCAACCGCGAGAGTGTCCAATAGAAGCGGTTGAGAATTGCAAATTGAATAAGCCTGATTCTGACATTTTTGGTACATTTTTTGAAAACTCCTCCACTCCAATATCCAGGTTCAGATCCCTCTCCCATAATGTTTTCAACGCATTAGGTACATTGGTGTTTTCAATAAAGATTTTAGAGAAGTAAAATGAGGCCTCGTGCCATGTAGGCCTACCAAACACCTTGGCGGTTCTGGATGAACCAAATACTCCACATACAGTAAGTAGTAAGAGCCTCAGTTGCAAATATTGCCAGAATGTAGATCTGGGAAGGCCAAATTCTGTAATCATCAAATTATTTAAGCTAATCTTCTTTGTGTCGTCCAATGTAAGAATTCCTTTATTAATTCCTGTACATTCCTTCCATAACATTTTTTTTTTGTTAATATGTAATTTAGGATTCCGCCAAATGCTTGATTCTGAGTTGAGGTATGGGTTTATATTGAAAACTTGTTTCCATGTTTCTTGTAAATGGTAAATAACAGGGTGCGCTAGAGCCTGGGGAGACTTTTGTGGAATAACAGGTATTAAGAGGTGGAAGCCGGTGCCTTACCCATTATCTATTTGAAAATGTGTTTAAAAATAGTTTAAAAAATGGCTCCCACGAAGCTTAGGGATAATGGGTAAGGCACCGGTGAAAAAAAATCCCTCTATGCACAACAGCCATATTGGAAAGAAATTGGACCTCTGCCTTCCTTCCTTAATTCCTTCCTTCAGGTGTCACCAATGATACTAATGAAGGCTCTGTTCCATTTAGTGTGGCACAGTGGTTCTCTTACCTTTTTAATTTCAAGGACCCCCTTGAAAGTGAGAGTGTACAAATGTAAGTGTAAACACGCGTAAGGGGCCATTTGAAACCCCCTCAAGAAACCAAGAGGGTCCCTGGACCACACTTTAAGACCCACTGGTGTAGCAGAGTGTTTCCAGTGAGCCAACATGCATAATATCAGCACCCTGACTCTGTTTGACCAGAATGGAACCGAGCCTTCTCATTGATAAGACCAGTGAAGCAAGGAAGTAAGGAAGAGGCCCAATTTCTTCACAATATGGCTGCTGCGCATAGAGCCTATAGTTCAATCTGATACCAGGGCGGTGCTCTCTCAGGGGGGATAGCCCAAGGAATCTCATTGTCTCCTTATTTGTATTCTACAGATGAATAACAACCAGGCTGCAAATGTATACGCTACTGAACAGGATGTAGCATTTATTCCGCTGTCACTCAGGCTCAGCCTGCAGGCCCTGGGTCTTCAGTTCCCATAAGCCACGTTGTTAACCCATTAAAACTGGGAAAGCATCTGTGTCATTTTAGATTTTTGCTTTTGTCTATAAAAACATAGCAAATGTACAAGCTTGTGCCGCACTGCAAGCTTGTATAGCCTATCTGCTATTTTGCTGTTTATGGGTTTTTGAACATTTTAGTAAAATCTTGAAAGTGTTTGAAAAATGTAGTTTAGAAGGCGTTTGTAGAATTGGCCTCAGGTCTTCTCGATACAGCCCTGTGCTTGAGAGTTCAACAGAAATGAACATTCCACATGCCTCAGTAATGTAAGTGAGTTTCACTCAGTGAGTGAGTCCAGAGTTTATTGTGTTGTAGTTATCCAGGCTACTGAGAAATGGAGTTCAACTGGAAATGCTGCTCCTTGTAGAGATGCTACTTCTAAACACTGGTCACTGGATGCGCTTGGTTAAATTGTGAGTGAGTGCTAGTATACGTTATGTTAACATTCTTGGTTATTTGAATACAAAGTGTATTTCTTCGGATTATATTACTGTGGTGTTAATGCTTGATTAATATCTATATAGCTAGGGGGAGATTATGTTTCCACCATATCTGTTTCTGCGTATATCTGTATAAATACGTGTGTGTGTGTGTGTGTGTGTGTGTGTGTGTGTGTGTGTGTGCGTGCGTGCGTGTGTGCGTGTGTGCGTGCGTGCGTGCGTGCGTGCGTGCGTGCCTGCCTGCCTGCCTGCCTGCCTGCCTGCCTGCCTGCCTGTCTGTCTGTCTGTCTGTCTGTCTGTCTGTCTGTCTGTCTGTGTGTGTGTGTGTGTGTGTGTGTACGGCTAATCTTGTAAAACCACTTTTATCAGCATAAAAACCGCTGTCCCTTCAGGCTATATGATACTGTATGACTGTCCAGCACTTAGATGCCAGCCTGGAGCCGTGTGGAACTCCATATTTGGGCCTTGGGTAGTCCACTGAGCTCCCGTTTCTGGTATAATATCACACAATATGCATTTCACTATTGTTGGGCTGATGTGACTTGTTGTTGACTTACTTCTATGATATAGCCTACTTCACACACACACACACACACACACACACACACACACACACACACACACACACACACACACACACACACACACACACACACACACACACACACACACACACACACACTTCACACACAGTTGTCCAACCCAAACCAGTGGGGTCATAAGGTCACCACCGTCGCACCTGAGCATGTTGTTGAACCAGACCATTATAATTGCAGATAAGACATTTGACATGTGCTGCTGGGACAGTATAACATGACTGACGAGAAAACAAAGTCAAAGAAGAACAAAGCAAACATGACGTAGACTTTTATTCCTCATTAGGAAATAACATTAGTGTATATTCCAGTTTGTGTTCATAATGATTGCTGTGCCACGAGCAATGTTAGACAAGCTTCTTGAAAAGTGGAGTGAGCTATAAGCTACCAGTTACTGTATATTAAATGAATCTACACTACACTGAAGCTAGCCCCCTAGAGAAATGGAGCCAGGTAAGCTACACCTACATGGAAAAAAGTAGTTTAACCACTTAAACCCTAGTTGACCAGAGTCCCGCACTGCTGTCTACTCCTTTTCCCCCTCAACACCAAATGTATAAAACATTTTTTATCTTAATAGTCACTTTTTGCTTGCTTTTTCGGGTAAGACTTGGCCAAAATGGCAGCTATTTAAAAAGACACATGCAAGACACAGAAAGACAACCAAAGAAATTAAATAATTGGGGTGGGGGGTATAGATTAGACATCATTAGAGGAGGATACAGGGGTTACTGAGGAGATAGGGTCACGTTAATTGAATAAACATAAAACACTGACTATTATGCCGTAAAACATTGACATTCTCCCATCTCATCCTTGAGCATGCCTTTAACTTTTTGTTGTTCTCCTTTAAAGTTCATTCCAGGCAGAGGGAGCAGAGAACAGGAAGGCCCTTTTCCCAAACTCAGTGTGAGTTCTGTACTGCTGAGGCAAGTAAGTAGTCCTGTTAACGTAAAATGTAAGATGAGTTCAATGTAATAGTGATCAAGGTTCAAGGTTCAAGGTTCAAGTTTATTAATGTCCCAGAAGGGCAATTGGGTTTACAGCCAGAGTAGTGTTTTAAAATTTTTGTGATGTGTGAACCCAGGTGAAAATGGACCCGTTCAGTAGGCTAATCCAGTGGTTCTCAACCTTTTCAGGCCGCGACCCCCCAAAGTAATCATTTTTGAACTGGGGACCCCCCACCCTGATAAGCACTGTCCTGTAATGTAGGAGTTGAGCCATTCAGATCTACAAGCCCACAAGGCGTTGTGGGCTTGTAGATCATCTATTTTCAATTTGGCCAATGTTTGACCAGTTTTTATAGTATAGTTTGTTGATTTTTTGATGCAGTATAGGCCTAATGGTCTTTTTCTTGTCTGTCTTTCTTTCTTTTTCTCTCTCTTTTTTTTAGGTATTAAACAGTTACCTGGGGACCCCCAAAATCATGTGGGGATTGGGGGTCCCGACCCACAGGTTGAGAACCACTGGGCTAATCCACCTAATAGGAAGACTGGGACAGCCAGTTGACTTTAGCATACAGAGTGCAATGATGGGTGAGTGCTTTATAGCCAGAAATGTATATCAACACACCATGGTAAACAGTGCCCACAGCATGTGTAGAGGTGGAACAGGCATTCAGATGTAAAACATCAACATAATCCAAAACTGGTAAAAAATAAAAATAAAATCTGAAAAAGCCTTTAGTTTCTTCACCAGACTTTTAACATTTAAAAGTTGTCATTGATTGGAAAGCCTAAGTTGACACCGTTCGACTGTGTTTGAATGGTCTTGAGATCTTGGGATACCCTGTGATGTGTATTTAGAGACTTAATGTATAAACCATACGTTTTTGTTTCTCTGGATTTGGAACAAACTTTAGTTGCTGAAGTTGGGTTTCTATTTCTTTAAAAAGGATTGTTGCAGATTTTCATGCATCTCTTGCAATAGTAGTACCAGTGATGAAAATGTCAATGTCAATCTGTATCAAAATGGAAGTTTCCATCAGAGACAGTTTTGCCTATCCACAAGTTTCCTAGGGCATGGTGGGCATCGATTCCTGACGATTTGATCAGGTATCAGGGATCGAATCGACAGGAAGTGATGCCCACAATGCCCTAGGAAACTTGTGTATAATTGATTGATAGTCTACTCTACAGTGTCAATAGCAATGGTCCTAGAACAGTATCTTGTGGCACCCCCTTGTGGACAGTTAAAACATAAGAAAACATCAGCCTGAACACATGAGTCCTGTCAGAGAGATATATATTAAAAAAAATACCTATTGTCAGATATTCCTATATTAATTAACCTATGCTTTATTATAGTCCACAGTATCAACCTTAGAAGAAATCAATAAAAGTGCAGCACAATGCTGTTTCATATCAAAACCCCATTTACTACTTGAGTGTACTGTGACATTTCCTAAAACCAGATTGATCGCAAGGAAAATTTGCATTGTCATATAAAAACAGTTTTTGTTGGTTACTTACAGAATTTACTGTAACTCGGCAAGTATTGACAAGTTAGACATTTTTGAGGTTTGAGGGTTCACCAACTTTTAATGGGGGAAGAACATGGGTCTTTTTTTTATTACAGGTCAGGGTTAAATAAAAAAATATGGATGAAAGTTTTTGCAATCAAATCAGCATCTACATTTTAAATGTTAGGGATCCATTTTATCAGGCCCTGGTGGTTTTTTATTTTTATTTTTAAATTAATTTCAGTGCCAATGAAAAAAAAAATATTGCGAACTTTGCCAGATTTTCTTTCTTTTTTTTTCAAAGAAAAAAAAAAGTGCTTAGGAAGCGAGATACAGCCTTTTTCAGTTATAGGTTAAACAAAGAGTGGATGGAGCTGCAAATCTTCAGATAATGATATCTCACAGTGGTGGAAAGTAACTAAGTACATTTACTTAAGTACTGTACTTAAAGTAATACTAGGTAACGTTTTCAACAAAACTAAAGTTAAATTGTATATCTTTTGCGAGTGGCAAAAGTTTCACAACACCCACTCCGTGAATTTCACCCCCGGAAGCCTTTTATTTATATATTTTCTATTGAAAGTGGACTGGGGGGACATTCCCGGGGAAATGACGTTCCTGGCCAACGTCATGACGTCGTGGCCGACGTCCCCAGGAACTACCGCAACGGTTTCCTGTTTGGCCAGGAACTACCGCGCTATAACAAAAAGGAACCTCACGCTGATGTTAAGATAATGTAGGATTGGAAGATCGAAAAAGAACAGAAAAAGAAAGCACAGCTCATGGTAACTAATGCTCCACTGGCTAAGAGAAACGATCCGTAGATAGTATAAAACAATTAAAAGATCGCTTTTTGAAACGCTTCCGGCTTCCGGTGAAAACGAATGGAATTCTGGGTAATCGAGGATTACGGAAATTGTATGCAGTGACGGTAGTGACCAGCAGAGGTTGCTAAAAATCGTTATTTGGGATTCTGCATTGTATAACTTTAAGTACAATTTTGAGGTATTTGTACTTTACTTGAGTATTTCCAATTTCCAATACTTTTACTTCTACTCCACTACATCTCAGAGGCAAATATTGTACTTTTACTACACTACAATTATTTGAAAACTTTAGTTACTAGTTACTTTTCAGATATAAACTATGATATAATGAAACATACATTAACCACTTTAGCCCTATTTTATACATAGGCTATTTGAAAATAGCAGATCTACAAGCTCACAACGCGTCGCATCGCGACGCGTTGTGAGCTTGTAGATCGGCTATTTTCAAATATTTAGTACTTTTACTTTTGGTACTTTAAGTACATTTTGATGCCAATACTTTTGTACTTTTACTCAAGTACATATTTAACTTTGGACTTTTACTTGTAACAGAGTATTTTTATATTGCAGTATTGGTACTTTTACTTAAGTAAAGAATTTGAGTACTTTTTCCACCACTGGGTTCTGAACACTTTTTTTTCAAAAAAAAAAAAAAAAAAAAGCTTTCTCAGTATAACCAGATACAATACAAGGTAGAAGACCTGTGCTATTTGTGGATACAGATTTGATTGTCTAGTCTGTGTTCAAAAACAAGAACAAAATATCTTATATTATTATTATTATTATTATTATTATTATTATTATTATTATTATTATTACCCTTATTATTATTACCCTTATTATTATTATTATTATTATTATTATTATTATTATTATTATTATTATTATTATTATTATTATTATTATTATTATTGTTATTATTATCCATTATTCCTTTTCATTTATTTTCATTTAGTTTAAAACAGGTATTTTCATTACATTTGTAGTAACTGTTTCACCTCCAGACCACAAGGGGGCACTTCCTGGTTTCCTGCAGAGGATTTCAGAATAAATCCAAACAGTGTATTTATTATCTTGTCTGCAGTGGTGGAAAAAGTACTCAAATTCTTTACTTAAGTAAAAGTACCAATACTGCAATGTAGAAGTACTCTGTTACAAGAAAAAGTCCAGAATTCAAAATTTACTTGAGTAAAAGTATTGACATCAAAATGTACTTAAGGTACCAAAAGTAAAAGTGAAAATAGCAGATCTACAAACTCACAACGTGTCGCGATGCGACGCGTTGTGAGCTTGTAGATCTGCTATTTTCCAATATACTAGGTATAAAATAGGGCTAAAGTGGTTAATGGGCTAAAGTGGTAAATTCATAATATCATAATTTATATCTGAAAAGTAACTAGTAACTAAAGTTTTCAAATAATTGTAGTGGAGTAAAAGTACAATATTTGCCTCTGACATGTAGTGGAGTAGAAGTAAAAGGATCTTAGCGAATGGGAAAACTGGAGTGCTGGTGGGTGGGAAGGGGGCAGCGACCTACTCTTCCTGGGGTCTCCCAAGGAAATTAGAAAAGAAGGTAGGTTCGGCTTAGGGGCCGGGCAGACGCCATTGCATGCATAGCAGACGCCATTGATGCTCATGGGAGCCAAAACTTGAACCGGAAGTTTGGTGAAATACATTGAAGTCTATGGCAGCCAGCTGGACCAGCTTGTGAACAAACACTATTTCTGAACGATTGTGTCCTTTGTCAGATAATTGGTTCAGGAATATAAAAGAAGACATATCACAGGTTTTTATCCAATCAATTATTTTTAGATTGGATTTTTTTAGCACACAATTTTATTGAGGCATCTAAACAGCGGCATGTATCGTCTCGTCGTTTGTGAAAGAAATAAGCAACCAGGTCTAGGAAAACAAGCCCAAAAGAAGCACCGGGGCCAAGGGTCTTCAAAGTTTTCCCAAACTGATGGGGAGATGGAGCAGGGACCCCCTACCTCGTAGGATGGGGGGGCAACATATATTGTATAATTATGTATACAATAGTGTTTCATAAACATACATACATGCTTAGACTGGCGAAGAGCATCTCCTCTGACCCCTTACATGTTTTAAATGATGAATATCAACTGTTGCCCTCCATGAGGCGGTTTAGAGTCCCAAAATATAAGAAAAACAGGCTAAAGAACTCTTTTGTACACCAGTCTGTTCTGCTTTTAAACCAAAATCGGTAAACCAAGAGGATATGTTCTATTGTTCTTGTTTCTGTCTGCTTCTGTGATGTGAGTCCTGTAATGTACCTTGTGTAATGTATTGTGTATGTCCTGTCTGTATCTTGAACGGTGACGTCATGGACACAAAGAAAATTTCAGTGAGAGCTGACAATAAAGTTGTGTCGTATCGTATCGTATCGTATATTGTGCATCAATACTAAGCTATTCAAAATAATAGACAGATTAATATATCCATGCTTTTATTTTAAACATACATATACAAGGTACAGTGAGTAGGGTGGCCGTACTGCCATTTATAAACATACCTTATTAACTGAGAACAACAATCTGTCAATTGCACAATAAGCATGTATACAAGCTATTAAAAATGGACAGAATCATGATTTATTTAATACATGAATGTGGATTTTTTTAAAATATATATGAAGACAAATGGACATTTTTGAAATCCCATAACAAGTGATGGCAACACTGGTTTCTGGCTCTGCAGAATCG
Organism: Gymnoscopelus braueri; assembly: GCF_963280865.1. Classification (NCBI taxonomy): domain Eukaryota; kingdom Metazoa; phylum Chordata; class Actinopteri; order Myctophiformes; family Myctophidae; genus Gymnoscopelus; species Gymnoscopelus braueri. The sequence goes on from NC_137611.1 coordinate 44,206,820, forward strand.
CGTACTTTGTGCTCTTTAGATAGCTCAATAAACGTATACAGTGGACACATCGAAAAGCAACACAGCAGAAAACAATGTGTGAGATGTCTTCTTTTATTTTCCAGAAGCAATTACTTTACAAAGGTCTCAGTCATTCAGAAATATATTTTGTTCATGAGCTGATCCACTGGGCTCTCATTCACTCCAATGCATTCCACTGAACTCAAGGCTGCAGTCTGGCTCCATGGTGCGACGAATCTGCCGGCTGGAATTGCGTGATAGCGAAAATGACGTAGATGACCCTACCTTCTTTCCATATACCTTGGGGTCTCCTTTTCTGGAGGTCCGCCAATAGAGGATGCAAACGTTTTTATTTTAGACAAAGTTGCACATTAATTTCACATGGAAAAGCCCCCCCCCCCTTAACAGATGAGATGAACTCCTTTTGAAAATGTCTCCTTTTTCTTTTGTGTTTGTACGATTTCTTTCCCCAAACGTGTTTTTCTGTTAGTTCTTTTGTGTGAATGGGACAAAAAAATCGGTGTTGTGGACCTATAATGGAGATTGGATCTGGATTGGCTTCCCCCCCCCCCATCCTGCTAACATGTCCATCTGTCAGTTTAGTTTACTCGTCTCGTCTGACCTTGCCCCCCCCCCCCGTCCTTCGTTTTGTGCCTTTTCCTCAATAAAAACAAACAATAGAAAACGAAAACAGCATAGGAAGCTGTTCTAGCATCCACAGGAAGCTCTGACATACACCTGCGGGCCAAGGTCTCGTTTTAAGTGTCCGTGCCTCCTCGATCTACTGCCTTCACTTCCGTTATAGCTTCACTCCAGCTGATCTCGAATTCAGCCCTGACGTCCGGACTCACTGCTGGTCCCTGCAGTTCTCTTGAGCTCAGCTACAGGTAGCTTGACAACATTGTGGGACGTTGCCACCAGCCAGCAGACAAATGCTGGTAAACTTTGGCTGGTCAGTTTGTCTACCGACACTTGGTTCGGGTAAATAACCACGACGGAATGTCCACTCTTTGAAAAATAACAGTCAAGGTTGTGATTCATGACCGGTCACTTGTCAGATGCTGTGGTTAATGTTTTCAGTCACTGTTGAGCTAGCTTGTAAAATAGTGAAAATGACTGGTCTTTTTTTAATTTCAATAACCTGGTGCTGTGCTGAAAACAAAGGCATGCAGTTTCCTGCCCTGCTTGAAATGAAGCACTGAATGCCAGCCAGTCGACCAAAGCAAAAACCGGAGGTTGCTCACTTATGCCTCTCCTTGACCCCATGGAATATCGTCTCAACTGTGTGGATGCGCTTAAACTGTGGTCATATACCCTGCCACCATTGAAATAGAAGGAGACAGGTTCCGGGTCTTTTTCAAGCATCTAGGCTACTATGTCCTCCTCATGTTAGATTCCCAGGGCTGTTTGAGCGATTCAGCGATACATGGCCAGGAGAGGGAAGCTCACAGTCGATTAGCCATACAGTACAGTATGTAACGGCTATATGACACTGTCCCGGTGTTGTCAGGTTTAGTTTCGGCTCGATTTCAACCGCTGATCAATTACAGTCAATTACAACGGGCGGACACTCCGATCGGCGGGGCGCTGAGACCTCCTCACGCCAGCCAGCACGATTTGCTACCTGGGTACCCCCCGGACAGGTTTGCTGGTTTGAATGTGAACCCTGAACCCCAACAAATCATGCGGTGCCGCGTGATTAACACAGGCATGACCCTGGCAGCATGCATATCAATGGTCCAGGTGTGTTACCATGTTTAGACTACTACTTTTCACAACTATTGAGACAAGACATCAGTAGAATGAGTTTGGGAACAGGATGTAACAAAACACATTATTTATTTAGGTTTTTGTCAATACAAATGGGAAATGTGTTTGTCTCATCAGCAAAATCTGTACAGCAATGGTGAAGAAAAGTATTTCACAAGCATTTCAACAAGACTGAGAAAAAGAATAAAGGAACTGAAATCTCAGATGTGCAATGCACACATGAAACTGGGAGTGCTTTTCAGCAATATTTGTCTCATCAGCGATGGTGAAGGGAAATTCACTTTCTGACAAACCCCAGAACATTTCACAACAAGCACATTTCAGATTTTTATTGGAGGGATAGCCCCTTGAGATGCAGCATCTCATTTGCGAAGGGGTCCCATAAAAACATGAATAACAACATAGGCCTAGATACATACAATACAAGTATACAAATACATCCATACACAGATAGCTTGCTCACCCTCTCCCACCCACCCCAACAACTACCACACCATCAGCTGTTCAGCAACAGAAGAGAAAGAAGGGTACAGTGCAAATGCATCAGTGTATATGTCCCTACAAATACAGTCAAGTAAGAAGCATAAACAAGTTAAATCAAGATGTGAATATAAGTCCTGAAGCGAAAGAAGGATGTAATGGATCTAAGAGATATAGGAAGATCGTGAACTTTATCCAACCTCTTTAAAGATTTGTGGGACAACAAAGTAAGGATATTGCAGGTGTCCAAGTGGATATGATGAAGTAGATGAAGCCAAATACTGTATAAAATGAATTTAAAAATTAAGCGATGAGTGTCTAGGGTGTTCTGATACACAACATCAGCGTAATTAATAGGAAGTAACACTATGTATAATATTTAAGATTATGATATTTAAGATTATTATTTTCCTAACTTCAAATGAAAAACAATTAATTGAACAGCAGAGTGAACTCAGGCAACCATACTGTATGTTGTAACTGACAGTGAACCTAGAAAAGCAAAGAGGTCTTTTTGGTTCAGCTTCTGAAAGTCAAGAAATACAAGCTCATAAGTCGGAAATTAAAGTATCCTCTCTGAGTCTAAAACGATTCCGACTGCACGGTGGCGCAGTCGGTATAACGCTGTCGCCTCACAGCTAGAAGGTCCTGGGTTCCATTCCTGCCGGGGACGCTGTGCCTCTTACCTGTGGTGTCCCCCAAGGGTCGATCCTGGGCCCTATCCTCTTCCTGCTCTATCTATTACCCCTAGGATCCATCATAGAGAAATACAATATATCCTTTCACTGCTTCGCTGACGACATCCAGCTATACCTGCCCCTAGAAACCACCTCCTCAAACTCACACCAACCCCTGCTCGACTGTCTAGCAGACATTAAAGATTGGATGGACCAAAACTTTCTCGAATTGAATGAAAATAAGACGGAAGTCATATTCTTCGGCTCCGGCTCCTCCGTCCCTCCACCCGGCTCCCTAGGCCCCATAAGCGCCAACATTCACCCCCACGTCAAAAACCTTGGTGTCACCTTCGACACTGATTTTAAATTTGACAAACAGGTCAGCTCCGTGGTAAGTGCCAGCTTCTTCCAGCTGCGCCTATTGACAAAGGTCAAGCCTTACCTCTCTCCCAGTGACCTTGAAAGAGTGATCCATGCCTTCATTTCCACCCGGCTGGATTACTGCAATTCCCTCTATATCGGCATCGTCAAATCGCTCTTAAAACGATTGCAGCTCATCCAAAATGCCGCTGCCCGCCTCCTTACCGGTACAAAGAGGCGGGACCATATTACTCCCGTCCTGGCCTCTCTCCACTGGCTCCCGGTCCGTTTTAGAATTGATTTTAAGATTTTAACGCTTGCTTTTAAAGCATTTAATGGGCTAGCCCCCCCTTTCCTCAACGACCTCATTAATGGATATATTCCACCCAGACCCCTAAGGTCGGCCGATCAGTTGCTACTGATCGAGCTCGCAACCAATAAAAGGTCTAGAGGCGACCGAGCCTTCGCTGCGGCCGCCCCGAGGCTCTGGAACAGCCTTCCGTTTAATATACGAGCCTCTCAGTCCATAGACATTTTTAAATCTCTACTAAAGACCTAATTCTTTTCCATGGCTTTTGAAAATAGTTAAACAACTACACCATAATTATCGTTTCTACCTCACTATCTTGTTATCCTTTTCTTAATCAGCGCTTGCATTTTGTATTTTGTATTTTATATTTGCACCGTACGTATTGTAACATTGTTGTTTTGATGTGTTGTATAGCACTTTGGTTGGCCTTGGTCATTGTAATGTGCTTTATAAATAAAATTTGAGTTGAGTTGAGTTGAGCTGTGGGCGCTGGGGGCGTGTCCTTTCCTCCGCGTCATCAGCACCCATACCCTAGATGGGGTTGGGGAAAGGGCCTCTCTGTGTGGAGTTTGCATGTTCTCCCCGTGTCTCCTACGGTAGGTACCCTCACAAAAACATGTAGTAATCTAGGTCGCTATATCGCCTCCCCCATGACAGCCGGGGCGTCTGATGGGGGAGAAAGGAACTGGTTGGAATAACGTGTTCCTTTCACGCACTACGTCCTACCGGAGAAACTCCCCCTGTCAGGTGATAAGAAGGTTAGTTGGCTCTCATGCATTGAAGGAGGCATGAGCTCGGCTCTGGGCTCCCTAGGCTGGCGGGGGTAGTGTAGCGCCCAGGATCACTTAGACAATTGGCACTGCACTGGGTGAAAAAGGGTTGCAAAATCGTGGGATAAGAAATAAAATAATAAGAAATAAAACGATTCTCCTGGATAGAATCATTTCTTCATAGTTGTCAAACCAAACCAGTGTGGTCTGGAGATCACTAATCTCTCACCGGAGCATGTTGTTGAACCAGATAATGTAGGTTGGATTGGACCTTTTGTTGTGATTTCGGTTGACCAACCATGTGGTCCCTAAGAGTCTCCATCTAACTAAGGGTGGTGAGTGATGTTTCTGTTGAGTCGCACGCGCGGAGAACATGATGACACCAGGCAGTATCACACAACAAGCTCTAAAGCTTAATACACACATAGAGAATATATACAGTATTGGACAGTGGGCACATGATGTGCCCAGAAGATATGGAACAAGGACAAGAACATAATGGATAGGAATAGAACACAGACGTCAGTCTCTCTGATAAAGTACTTGATGGTCATCATCGTATCACGGATATCATTATGCTTATACGTAGATGCATATGTGTGTACTGGGTCAAGCAGATGAAGGTCAGAAATCATGAAACCTTTATAGACAGAATTGACAATTTAGGCATTTACCAGACGCTCTTAATTCCAGAGCAATTTACAGTAAGCAAGGAAAACATGAGGTAATACATCAGATGCATAGAAATTGTCATCTAGGATCATAGCTAAACCAAGAACCTATCATCAGTCTAAACAGTATAATATCAAATAATAAATAATCTGTACATTGAAACTTTACAAACTATAGGATATGCCAGGTCAACAAATGAACCTGGCATCTGTGTACATAACATGCTATCTAAATTACACTTTAACCTTTGCATAAGCGTGCATGGTCGTCAAGGCTAGGGCAAGTGCTACGGCAAGTGATATGGGCTAAAGTGGAGTCTGTGGAGGTGAGTCTTCAGATTAGGCCGGAAGATTGGGAGTGAGTCTGCAGTTCCAACTGCAATGGGGGGTTCATTCCACAGTTTGGAAGCAAGAAGGGAGAGGAGTCTGGGACATATGGAGCGTTGTCCCAGATATTTTAGGGAAGGTTCTGAAAGCATTTCACAAGACTTCACAAGACTGAGAAAAATAATAAAGGAACTGAAATCTCAGATGTGCAATGCAAATGAAACTGGATCATGTGCTTTTCAGCAATATTTGTATCATCAGCGATGGTGAAGGGAAGTATACTTTCTGACAAACCACAAAACATTTCACAACAGCTTCCCTGTGTTAACCGATCTGGCCACGTATCATATCGGATGGATGGATCCCCTCACACTGTCTGACTGGTTCCTCAAGAAAGGACTTTCTATTAAATCATGTGCAAATTTGGAAAGGTGGGATTGTGGATCTATTCAAGTTAGCCTAATGTTATCTATGTAAATAATTCGCAGAGCAATGTCTATGTTGGCAGGATTTGGTATCCTGCCAATATAGACCCCCCCCCCCCCCTTCGGGTTTCCTGTCATCCTGCTGACATGTCCATCTGTCAGTTTAGTTTACTCGTCTGCCCCCCCCCCCCCCCCCCTGTCCTTCATTTTGTGCCGTGTGCCTTTTCCTCATTATAAACAAACAATAGAAAAAGAAAACAGCATAGGAAGCTTTCCTAGCATCCAAAGGAAGCTCTGACATACATTAAACTGTCAGACGCCTGCGGGCCAAGGTCTCATTTTAAGTGTCCGTGCCTCCTCGATCTACTGCCTTCACTTCCGTTATACTGTAGCTTCACTCCAGCTGATCTCAAATTCAGCCCTGACGTCCGGACTCACTACTGGTCCCTGCAGTTCTCTTGAGCTCAGCTACAGGTAGCTTGACAACATTGTGGGACGTTGCCACCAGCCAGCAAACAAATGCTGGTAAACTTTGGCTGGCCAGTTTGTCTACCGACACTTGGTTCGGGTAAATAACCACGACGGAATGTCCACTCTTTGAAAAATAACAGTCAAGGTTGGGATTCATGACCGGTCACTTGTCAGATGCTGTGGTCAATGTTTTCAGTCACTGTTGAGCTGGCTTGTAAAATAGTGAAAATGACTGTTATTTTTTATTTTTTTTCAATAACCTGGTGCTGTGCTGAAAAGGCAGTTTCCTGCCCTGCTTGAAATGAAGCACTGAATGCCAGCCAGTCGACCGAAGCAAAAACCGGAGGTTGCTCACTTGTGCCTCTCCTTGACCCCATGGAATATCGTCTCAACTGTGTGGATGCACTTAACCCATTCAATCCGGGAACGCATCTGTGTCATTTTTAGATGTCTTTGGCTAAATAGCAGATATACAAGTTCATAGCGTGGCACAGAGTTTTCAAATAAATATAGTGGAGTAAAAGTAAAAGTAAAGTAAATTGGAAATACTCAAGTAAAGTACAAATACCTCAGAATTTTAATTAAGTACAGTACTTCCTGCCTGAAGACCCACTAACGAGACGTGGAGAGTGCGGATCCCGACGGGCGGACCGTGGACACTCTTATCGGTGGGGCGCTGAGACCTCCTCACGCCAGCCGGTGCGATTTGCTAGCTGTACCCCCCGGACCGGTGAGCTATGAGCTATGGTGCTTGAAAGCCATGAGACATAAGTATGTCAGGCCTTACTGAGAGACCTGCCATGTGCCATCAACAACCAGTTGTTCAGAATCAGAATCATCTTATTTTGTCACTTCACAGGTTTACAGGAGTAAAACAGTGGGAGAAATTCGTTTTTGGTTCCAGAAAAGAGAAAGAAGAGAGAGAAGAGGGGGAGTAAAAAAAAGAAGGAATAAAAAAAAAGAGACGACGTATCGACATATTTACACATATCCATCCAAACATTTATGTACAGTACATGAGATTTTGAAACAAGGTGCATAGCAGCAGGGTGGACACCAATGTCTCGACCGGTGGATCCTGAGGGGCGTTTTGGTTGACCGTGAAGCAATTTGAAAACCCAGACAAAAACATCCATTTGTATCGTCACACTCAGGTTTGCTGGTTTGAATGTGAACCCTGAACCCCAACAAATCATGCGGTGCCGCGTGATTAACACAGGCATGACCCTGGCAGCATGCATAATGGTCCCGGTGTTTATGTTTATACTAGACTACTACTTTTCTATCACAACTAATGAGACAAGCCATCAGTAGTTTGGGAATAGGCGCCAGTCATATATAACTAATATATAACTGTTACGTGTATGGGTTGGGGAGACTGTATGTTTGTGGGGAGACTGTGTATGGTGTTTTTCTCCCTGCTACTCTCTGCCTGCTGCTCTCTGTCACTCACTCTCAGGTCCAGCCCATTCACTCAACTCAACTCCGCCTCTCACCACCGGTTGGTCCTTCCCCTCATCAGTCCACCAATCACCTCCATCATCATCAGATATAAAGCACCTGTGACGGTGGCCATCTTTCTCTCTTCCCCACCATGCTTCCACCAGCTCATTTGTTTGCTCCATGCATTGTCCTAACCAATTCACCTCCAGTCTTATAAAGACTTTCTGACCTTTTGCCAAACGTTTCGTACAGGGGGGGGTAGTTTAGCTCTGGGGTACCCTGTACATATTGCACGTAGGTAATTCCAGTGTTTAATCCCACTAGTCTAGAGGTGAGTGCCACCCATTGTATTTTTTGTTAGAGTAGGAAGGATTTTGTTTCTCTTGTGAGTAAGTAATATCTTTATTTTACTTAGACAGTGAGTTTTGGTTTTACTACATTCTTTCCTTTGGCACCACCTGACCCTCCCTGTATTGTTGACTTGGCATTCATTTACTTTTTGTCCACCTTAGTTTGTTAAACAACTTTTCAGTTAACCTCAACATCTGTCTGTCTCAAGTATATAATTTGGGTATATGTTACCGCCCCTTCCTCCTGGACCACCATCTGGGACGTAACAATAACAAAACACATTATTTATTTATGTTTTTATCAATACAAATGGGAAATGTGTTTGTCTCATCAGCAAAATGTGCACAACGATGGTGAAGAAAAGTTATTTGATTGATTGAATACCTTATTTAGAAGTTTGCAGAGAAAAAAGCACATGGAAGTACAGTTCACAATAAAGGTCAACTAAATAGGATTGAAAAGCCCAGAAAAGCCGCAATGGCTTGTTTCAAATGGGGTCCTTACATACTCAATTCATGGAGACATTAAATGACAAGACAGATACACTACATTCAGAACATCATATGAACATTTTTGGAAGAAAGAAAAATCAGACAAACCACAAAGCATTTCACAAGACTTCACAAGACTGAGAAAGGATAAAGGAACTGAAATCTCACATGTGTAATGCACATGAAACTGAATCAAGTGCTTTTCAGCAATATTTGTATCATCAATGATGGTGAAGGGAAGTAGGCCTACACTTTCTGACAAACCACAAAACATTTCACAACAAACACTGTCACGGGGCAGCCCATGCCCTATACACACACGCACGCACACACACACACACTGCACACATCTGACTGCTTTCTATGATATGCCAGGACTAATTTATGCGTGTGTGCTTGTCACTCTTGACAAAGACTGAGTAGATTGTTTGTGTCTCATTGTCTCCCATCCTCTAACACATCTGTAAATGAGAATGATATAAAGCCTTGTTTTTCTCCTCTGAACGGCCTTAAATAGCCACACAGGGCAATACACACACAGGCATCTCGGTGTGCTTGTTCCCCAAGAATTAGTGGGCTGAAGAAGTATTTATCCTTCTGTATAACGACCCCCATGGGCCAGCCTGGCAAATACCTCTTTTCAGCTTCCAAGAATAGCTGGTGACGCTGGTGATTTTGGAGACTAAACGGGAACAGTTTGAAGCACTTAGTGCTCTGTAACTTGCTCTCGATGTGTGTGTGTGTGTGTGTGTAGGCCTGTCACAATTATTACATAATCCTCTGATTGCAATTATTTGAGATTTTGCATAATCGTCATAATCGTTTCCATGTTGAAACATTTTCATACATTCTCAAATATTAAAAAAGGCAGATCTACAAGCTTACAATGCGTCACGAAGATCAACACGTTTTTTTAAAGTTATTAAATGTGTCAATAATTTATCTGTATATTCAAGTTATTTGTCATATCTACCCTGTGCAACTTTTGATAACAAAGCCTAAAAGGCAAACACAAAATAATAATATATTCATATGTTCCAACATTCAATGCCAAATACACAATTCAATCGTTAATGACACTTATTTGTGATTGGTGCTAACCCACTTTACTTTTCAGTCTCTGACAGTGATTCTTCTTCTCCTTTTATTTTTTAATTTCAGGCCACAGAGCCCCCATCTGCTTCGTAAAATAATAATAATTAATTCATATCCTTGTCCTTTATCATTTTCATCATTTTTTTTTTCGAGGACCCTCATTTTTATATGCGCACATTTTTATTCATTTTTAGAAAGTTTTTCTGAAAAAACCTGTGTTGCTATAATATCAGTGGTTCTCAAACTATTTCATGTCAAGGACCCCCAAAATGATATGTATTTGGCTGCCGACCCCCATCTCAAAATATTTTGTTCCAGGGACCCCCTAGAAGCAAAGATTTGAGTTACAAATATTCACTTTAAAAATATGTATATTCAAAGATATCCACACATTTTCACGCTTTTCAAAAATAGATCTACAAGATTCGGTGCCGCGCTACAAGCTTGTAGATCTGCGTTCCCGGTCTTAATGGGTTAAAGTACTATGTTTCATTACACACACACACACACACACACACAAGGTGGTCCACTGCTTCTACATGTATTTTAAAACAAGCTACCACCGAACATAAAGATAACAATAAACGCATAGTTTATGTGGTTGGTGATTTGTTGACAAAATAGAGCTAGTTATGTCTAGAGTGAGAGAGGGGGGGTGCAGAGTTAAACAGAGATTTATTGCATCTTGAAGAGCTATAGGAACTTAGAAAGCTCTCCTATAACAACAGCACTCTTTGTCACAGAAACTACGGCCGAAAATAAACCGAAACTGACATGAATTGAACCTATGTCAACATTGGCAAGATGGCTGGTTAACCTTTTAATTGTCCTGCATGCTATAACTACCCTGAGGGGAGGTCCACCACACTGAGAGAGAAACTTGTTTCTGTTTAAACCCAAAAATCGAAGATTTCAATCAAAATCTACGAATAACTTTCCGAAAATCAAAGATGTGATCGAGCCATGAGGCCCATAGGACAGGAGAACTAGCTCCAGTTTCTGTAGCGTCATTTTAAGATGTCTTTGGCTTTTTTTAAATAGCAGCATAATCATAAAAATAGCATAATCTTTCAAAATGCTAGGCCGATCAGCATCATACTGTATTTCTTGTGCACGCTGACAGAAGGCCAAAGACATCAATTCTTCTATTCTTCCAAATTGCAGAGCAATCGTCCCTCCTAGCTAGGGGATATGTGCCCCGCAAGGCTATGGACTGGGCACCCGTCTGGTTGGGATCTTATACACTCCTGTCCTTCCACCTCATGTACAGCTACTGAGAAAACTAAATTGTCAGATCTGTAATGTATGTCATTGACATTATGGCTACACAAAGTTACAGTCAACTGTACCTGAAAATGTAGTAAACAGTATGAGATGCAATACAGAAGGGCGCTGATAAGTTAATTTTTTCTAGTAAATACCGCTCCATATCTATCTGTCAGATAAGAGCGAATTACATCAATAAACAGAGGAAGGAAACGTTTTACAATAGTATTTGGGTTTATTCAAGAGAAGAGATCTTACAAGCGTCAGAAAAGCATGGTTCCAGATATATTTCTTCTGACGTTAAAACAGAGAGAGAGTATTATACACATAACGTGGGGTTACGCCTTTCGGCATCACGTAAGCCGTCAGTTATGTGTTAATGGCTCAGTTTCCTGGGAAACCAAGGTTGGGGTATAATTTATGCACGATGTTTATAACAACAAATCCATGTGGCAACTAGGGTAACCTGATATCTAATATTGTTGACATACTAAGGAGCCCATCAGACCAAAACAACGTTGTAGACTGCCTGAGAGGCACTGACACTTTTAACCATATTAACACATGGAAAATGGTACACTTTAGATCCATCAGAAAATGGTACAAAATGAGACCCATCAGGCGCCTACACTTATTCGGTATGTGATGAAATATAAATTTCTTCAAGGTACTGAAATATTACATGTTTCATAATACAATCAATAAATTGGGGTTATCCTGCAGAAAGTACTGTACCACATTAGTGATGCTATGTATCATGGAACAACCAAGCAATTAAAATACAAATATTTTGTGGATTAGTAAAGCTCAGCTCAGGTATAAATAATTCAGGGCAAATTTTATGGCATCCGTATTTTAATGATTCATTTAAATGAATTTAATTGTCTTTGGCTCCAGAGAAGATCGAGGCAAAACTGGTGATGTATTCATCCTAGTAACTGCATCCATGTGAGCCTTATGGTAGTCTAAGAACATTATAATGGCTTTTAAACTTGTGTATTGAAACTGTAAATGTTCACTGAATGTTTACTAATTGTCTGTCCTGCACTGCTGGTGGCAATTCCCTTGATTAGGAAGGGGCTAAATGCTGTGGAGGAGAGGGGTGTTGCCTAGTTTGGAGTAATGTGTTTATTTAAATTGTCCCCAAGTTGTACTTGGGGATTGTAACGCATCTTTATGTTTAGGTTACTTTTATGCAATGGGGAATTTACAGAGGTATTTATGGAAGTATTGTTGCTAATTGGTTCTGTGTCCTGTGGTAGGATCCACTCCCTATTTAAAGGAGGTTGCAGAGACAGCCATGCTGATAAATGTGGGCAGGAACACAGGTAACAACATCCTTGTGTGATCAAGGTTACAGGGCCTTGTGTGATCAAGGTTTAGCCTGAAGAGAGTTCTTAACCGTTTGGGTTTTGTTCATTAGTGGTTGCCTAAAGTGTTTATTTCTTTGACTAATTTCAAAATGTTTGACTTTTTGGCCAGTATTATTTTTGCTATTTGTAATATCCTTTTACACTGTAAAAAAAAATGCACTGGAGTTTGGTGGAGGAGGTTTGGGCGAAATAAAACAAAACAACTTGCATCTCTGGACTGTTTTTGGAGCCTTGGCCGTTCGGGCAACTTTACAAACACCTTTCAGATTTGTATTGGAGCAGCATCTAATTTTCGAAGGGGTCCCATAAAAACATGAACAACAGACTCAAGTAAGAGTAAAAAAGTAATTGTTTTAAAAAAATACTTAAAGTAAAAGTAGAAGTAGGCCAAATTTCTTTTTGATATCAATGAATTGCTGTAATATTTTCACAATGAATTTATAGGACCTTGTAACTCTTGTTTCAGAGAAGTACTGTAACTCTCTGAAACCACCTGCACTGCATGCACTGATGTGCTTGCTTGCTTGTTTTGATCTCCTTCCCACTTACCCCCCACCCTCTTCTTCTCTTCTCTCTTCTTCTCCCCCCCCTCTTCTTCTCCCCCCCCCCCCTCTTCTTTCTATGGAAACTAACGTTGCGATGGGAACGATGTACAAAAAAGAATTTCACCCACTTTTTTACCTTGTAAACCTGTGATGTGACAATAAAACTGATTCTGATTCTTGTAGACGTTATACAAAGCCTTCAGAAACACCTATAAAAACATAGAAATGACTGAGGAACCAGAACTAAATACTTTTACTCCTATACACCCATACAAATGTAACAAAGAGGCGAGCGGAGGGGGAAGCCAGAAACACGGCTAGTGTGAGAGCAGAAGTTAGGCCAATTGCATTTTAGGGAAGAAAAAAAACAGCCAACCTAAAGGCCAAACCGCACCAATGCAACTAGTCGCAACTCCTTGCAAGTTGCAACACAACTGTTTTAAGGTCAACCACACCGATGCAACTCCTTGCAACTGCCATTGGGGTTAATGGTTGCAAGTAGTTGCAAGTAGTTGCATGTTTCAACTCCTTGCAACATGCATGGCGAAACATTGTTGTGGATGTGGAGTGGGCTTAAAAGTACTCAGTACTTTATAGCCTTCCTAGAAATATACTTGAGTAAAAGTAAAATATTTGTCTTGGAAATGTACTCAAGTAAGAGTAATACGTATCAAAAAAATCTAATCAAGTAAAGTACAGATCCTCAGAATCTGTACTCAAGTACAGTACTCAAGTACATTTACTCCGTTACTGACCACTGTCAGCTGTTCAGCAACAAAGAAGGGTACAGTGCAAATGCATCAGTGTATATATCCCTACAAATACAGTCAAGAAGCATAAACAAGTTAAATCAAGATGTGAATATATGTCCTGAAGCAACAGAAAGATGTAATGGATTTAAGAGATGAGAGAAGATCATGACCTTCGTCCAACCTCTTTAAAGATTTGTGGGACATCAAAGTAAGGTTATTGCAGGTGTCTAAGTGGATATGAAGTAGATGGAACCAAATACTGTTTCAAATAAGCAGGGCAACCAAAGCAAATGCATTTAAAAATGAAGTGAAACCAATGGAATTGCCTTCTTGATGTAGGCTGCAGCCAATTGAGCAAGTTGTAGACGAGGCAGTGATGAGTTCCATATACTAGACCAGGGGTTCCCAAAGTTGGGGTCGCGGGACACTGACGGTGGGGTCGCGAAATTACTTTGGGTCATAAAAAAAATATATATATATATTTTTTAAATTCAACAGAATGGATGAAATACAATCTAAAAATGATTACAAGTAGTACATTTTACCATCTTAATACATTACAAATGTGCACCGAACGTGCAAGTTTATGTGCATAAAGTACCTCCAGGGTTAGGTGGGGTCACGAGTCAATGGCCGCATTATTTTGTGGTCGCGGGCTGAAAAGTTTGGGAACCCATGTACTAGACCATACCCGAGGGGGGATATGCGCACATGATATGGCAACCCGGGAGTGAACACAAAAACGCTAATAAACAGCTGAGATTTTGTGTAATCGGAAAACGGGCTTCGCTGTTTGGTGCACATGGTAATGGTCAATGGCTGTGTGCAAATTCAGATCAATTGCTCCAGCCACTGAGGAGAAACGGGGCAGAACCAATTTTGGCCTCACCACTACACGCACCACTACACCACGCACTACTACAGAGGTTTGTCAAATTATAGGAGGATGGACACAAGACAAACCTGCCCAAGGAGTTGGGCAATAAAACATTAAGAGGCTTAAAGGGATAGTTCACCCCCAAAATGACTTTGGTTCAGCTTCTGAAATTGAAGATCAGGCTCTGGAACAATGTATCTCTGTTGACGCAATCCTAGAGGGCCCCCCTGACCTTTGGACCCCTGGGCCTGGCCCCAACAGCCCTGTTCAGGGATACAGCTCTGCTTATGCCTTACTCCTTATGCTTATGGAGTAAAGCCAACAGAGTTCTTGAAAGTGATGTCCATGTTGTTTAGTTTGTACAACAACATGCTGCTGTTTGTGTCCAATAATCCTGCGTGCACGTGTGTGTGTGTGTGTGTGTGTGTGTATAACAAGAGTGCATGAAAGTGATGTCCATCTTGTTTGCACAACAGATCGCTTCTATTTGTGTCCACAAATCCTGCACGGGTGGCACCTGTGCAGCATGGACGGTGTGCAGTGTAGGTCTATGTCCACCCAATGCTCAACCTTAGGGCGCTGGGCGGCGTCCTAGTGGCCAAGAT
Organism: Gymnoscopelus braueri; assembly: GCF_963280865.1. Lineage (NCBI taxonomy): Eukaryota > Metazoa > Chordata > Actinopteri > Myctophiformes > Myctophidae > Gymnoscopelus > Gymnoscopelus braueri. The sequence continues at coordinate 44,221,879 of NC_137611.1, forward strand.
CTGGGTGAATAATGGACTGTTTATGCAAAGTGTACAAATTGCATGCAGCCCTTTGATACTTCAATCTGCAAAGCCATAATTTCAAACTGTTGAGGGGTAGATTTGCCGAAAATAGCCGATCTAAGCTCACAGCATGTCAGAAATTAAAGTATCCTATCTGAGTCTGAACCGATTCTCCTGGACAGAATCATTTCTTCATAGTTGTCCAACCAAACCAATGTGGTCTGGAGATCACCATCCTCACACCGGAGCATGTTGTTGAACCAGATATGTACAGTATGTTGGATTGGACCTCGGATTGGAATAGACGCTCTTAATCAGAGCGATTTACATATAAGCAAGGTAAACACGAGGTAATACATTAAATGCACAGAAATAGTTGTCTAGGATCGTAGGTAAACCAAGAACCTATCATCAGTCTAAATAGTATATAAAAAAATTATCTGTACATTGAAACTATATCAACTAATATAAAAAAAAAATCTGTACATTGAAACTTTACAAACTATAGGATATGCCAGGTCAACAAATGAACCTGGCATCTGTGTACATAACATGCTATCTAAATTACATTTTAACCTTTGCATAAGCGTGCAAAATATTTGTATCATCAGCGATGGTGAAGGGAAGTATACTTTCTGACAAACCACAAAACAGCTTCCCTGTGTTAACCGATCTGGACACGTATCATATCGGATGGATGGATCCCCTCACACTGTCTGACTGGTTCCTCAAGAAAGGACTTTCTATGAAATCATGTGCAAATTTGGAAAGATGAGATTGTGAATCTATTCAAGTTAATGTTAGCCTAATGTTATCTATGTATATCTGTAAATAATTCGCAGAACAATGTCTATATTGGCAGGATTGGATATATCATTAGAGAACTACAGACTATCCCTGTCTTATTAACTCTATACTTCCGAAAAGGGTGTGCCTGTCTACAATTGGCATAAAAGAAATTCTCGAAATTAATTCCAAGCTAATTCAATATCAGGTATTAAAGATACCCTGCTCCAATCAGTTATCTTGTTTTTTTTTCTTTCTTTCTTTTTGTATCTATCCCTTATTTATCCAGGGAGGTAGCTAGCTAGGGTGCTTATATTCAGGCAACCCCTGTGCACACACGCACGCAGGCACACAGACACACAGACACACAGACACACACACACACACGCACGCACGCACGCAGACACACACACACACACACACACACACACACACACACACACACACACACACACACACACACACACACACAGAGAGACGCTAATTTTAACAACTTTTTATATAGAGTGAGTGAGGGTCAATGATACTTTAAGAGAGAACCATCAGTCTGAAGTAGAATGCTTCATTCGGTTCTATATATAATTTTGAAAAGTGTGTTTTGGCATGGAGTTATGAATGGAGGGGTAAACACACAGAAAACTACCACAGCCAGTGGCGCGGGAAGGGGGGGGCTATGGGGGCTGCAGCCCCCCTGGTGATGGGAGCAGCCCCCCTGGTGATGGGAAGAAAAAAAAAAAAAAAAAAAAAATTGTATTTTATTTTATTTTTTATAATATATATATATTTTATGGATCATAGCAGTCTGTTACGGTCATGGATGAACTTCAACCTGGTGTTTGCACTGTCTTTCTGCCTTTTTGTGTGGGGAAAAACACAGAAAACCCCCCAAAAATCGCAAAAAAATCCCTCCCGACGCACAGCCCCCCTAGGTATTAAGGACTTCCCGCGCGCCTGACCACAGCTGCAATGCTGTCACATATTTTCGAGCTAGGGGTGTGTCCCAACATGATTACATGATGATTAAAAACATTTACTACTATAATATTCTACATAATACATACATTGAATTTATATAGAGCTTTACAACAAAACAAAATAAACAACTTTATCAAGAGACAACTAGTTTAAAGGCAATACAATTAAGCAAAGAAAGAAAAACATGAAGCTAAAACTAAAAGGCAGAAAGGGAGAATTAGGCGGGGAAAGCAAGTCTGAAATAGTGGGTTTTGAGGGAGGCTTTGAACCGGGCAAGGGTGGGGGGCGGTTTGGATTTGAGGTGTGAGTGAATTTTAAAGGGAGGGGTCTGCAACTACAAGCCTACCAATCCATGCACGCATCTATGCAAGCATCTATGCATTCCTCCCTCCAGTTTGGCTGTTTAAAATGTACGCCCACCTGAAGCCAGTCAGCTGAGAAGATGTCACAACAGAGGACACACCCTCCTCTGTTAAATACAGAACCAATGACAGCAGAAGTGTGACACTTGTTTCATTTCAGTCCAGCATGGAAGCACTATTTGAAAAGTTCACAAAGAGCCCGCTGGCGTCCAGCGGTTCTTTTGGCATCATCCTCATTGGATTAGAGAAGCTCTTGGCGCTGCAGTTTGCGTGTCCTTGTGACGGACTAAGGGAAAACATAAAGCATACAGCATGGTGGGTCATCATTCCCACCATGATGACCTTCGCCATGATGCTGCTCGTCAGAGGCTTTGAATGTAACTTATGGAGTGTGATCTCCATTACCAGCCCCAGCGTCGTTTGGCTGATGTTAATGTTCCTTGACGGCCGGTACTTTACTTGTGCCAAGACGGGATGGAAAGGTAGATATGTGAAGCTTGACGGTGCCGATCCGCAGAGATGGTGTAAGCCAAATAATTCATCTTTTATCTGTCCCGACAACGAGAATCTTGAACCGCTTCAAGGCTGTATGCTCCAGTCACAAAAGTTCTTTGTTACATCTCAGGTAAGTTCAATATTCTGCTATACTGTACATTTTAGAGGATGTCTATCCCATTATAACATACTGTACACTATTGAAAACCTTCATTGCAATATTGATGCTGTTTGCCTAACTTGTAATGTTCTTAATTCTGTTTAGACTTTTCATTGTTTTTCTTTGTAATTTATTTACTAGACTGTACCTTAACTGTCTGTTTTGTCTCCCAGAGGATAGGCTTCGTTTTTCTGTTCTACATGGGTGTGCTACTCGTACTCCACTTAGTCAGACCAGTGTTATGCACAATATGCAGAGAGACAAATCCACCGCAAGACAATGAGCACTTACTGTGCAGGACGGTGGGTACCAGGACAATTATTTTCATACTTATCTTTGGGAGAAGCGAGCCTATTCCCTTGAGAACTGGGCCCATATATTGATATTTTAAAACAATCTCCGATCATGAACAGGGAGGTGTATTGTTAGCGGAATGAAAAATACCTGGGCACTTCAGAAGAAATTACCCAAATAAAAGGCCAAGACGCAAGTCAAAACGTCAGTCACCCCTGCAAAATAATAAATACGTGCAGACCAGTCGAGTGCCACAGTATTTTATTTTGGGTAGTCTCTTCTGAAGCGCCCAGGTATTATTCTTTCTGATCCAAGTTGTCCCTGTTGAGCACAGAGCCCTTCTACTTTCAACTGGCTGAAGCGTGTTGGACCTCTCTTTGTTATTATGTTTAGTTATATGTAAATATAATTCTAATGATTATAATTTTGTTGAGAAAAACAAAGAAGCCAACCAGGTGCTCAAAGACGGGAATGAAGATTATCCGAGCACTCAAAAAAGTGGTGGAAAGGATGTTAGAGTTAAAAAGAACTTTCATGTATTTTAAAAATGCCTTTTTTTATACATTAAAGGTAGGGTAAGTGATTTTCTTTGGTTAAAATAAGTGGTAAATTGCTCTATATTCTGAACTCTGTACTCATTGCTGTAGAGTGTTTATTCAGTAACAGGAGTCTCCATGTCTCTCCAGCTCTTAATTAAACAGAAAATACATTTTCAGGTCGGGATACCAATTTTATCCAATCAGGATAGAGAACTCAGTCATGATACAGATTAAACAAGTGCGATTGGAAGTGATGACACACATAAATGAGCAGACAAAATTGGAACTGGAACAATGTAAAAATGTTGCTTATAAATGGGTACTCTCTCCTGATTGGCTGAATTTTGTCCCCTACCTGATATTTTATTTTCTTAATAAAATTAAAGAGCTGGAGAGTCAGGGAGACCCCTGTAACTGAACAAACACTATAGCAATCACCGCCCACTTCACACTGGGTGTGATTTTTTTTTGTCTGTAGGTCCCATGGGACCCCCAAGGGTCTCCAGGGACCGCTAATGGGGGGGGGGGGAGTCCGCGGACCCCCTGGGTATTTTTATTTATTTTTTGTCTGTAGGTCCCAGGGACCCCCAAGGGTCTCCAGGGACCCCTTTTTCTTTTCTTTTTTTGGCTCAGGAGTTTGGCCAGCTATACGTGGCACGCAGGGGCTTCACTAACCGGGCCATGCCCCCACTGGCCCTCATGACGCTGCCAAGTGGGCGCTGCGTGGGCGGTAGACGTTCGGCCCGCTATATTACAGTGCTGTATGTGTACCTTAACTGTTGTGCTGCCTCCGGCAAAGGAAGTTCCCCCACGGTATCAATAAAGGTCTGAGTAGACTTTCATACACTGGCTCTTAAAAAATGTTTTTGACTGACTGAAGTCGCTTCATCAGAAGAACTGTATTGAGCTGAACTGATATTGTCCCTGTTTGTTTCATTTTGCTTGTATAGGACATGAAGAAGAAAAATATCAACCTGGAGGATGTCTATGATTTTGTATTGCGCAAGTCAGGTTTGTTCTTGTAGTTTCAAACTTCTTCATGTCAAGGACCCCCAAATTCATATGTATTTGGCTGTGGACCCCCATCTGAAAACAGAGATGTGTCAGAGACCCCCGAACAACATTTGCGTTGTTAAAATGTTATTTTTTTTCTGTTTTGAAAATAGCATTATCTACAAGCTTACAATACGTCACGATGCGACACATTTAGATTTTTTTGAAATAACTGAATTAAATTCTTCAATAGGAAACAACTTGACTCCAGATGCCGACACTTCTAACCAGAACACTACCCCGAGTTCAGCAGCAGGAGACGACTCGGCTCAGCCAGTTGACAGCAATTCTGACCAGAACCCTAAGAAGCACTTCTTAACCAACATCTTAACTTCCTGTTGCTGCTGCCGAAAACAACCCGGCAACTCGGCAGGAAACAACCCGGCTGATCCTGTGCTGGATGAAGAGCTTATTGAACGGCAACCTGGAAGCCACACTTCTCCATAGATGATTTGAAGCAGTCGACCCCATTACGTGGGTTCAGCCGGTCCCATTGCCGGCGTGGTATACAGTAGGTCTTCACCAGTGGTGGAAAGTAACTAAGTACATTTACTTAAGTACTGTACTTAAGTACAATTCTGTATTTCCAATTTCCAATACTTTTACTTCTACTCCACTACATCTCAGAGTCAAATATTATATTTTTACTCCACTACAATTATTTGTAGTGGAATTATTTGTATTTAGTTACTAGTTACTTTTCATATATAAAAAATGATATTATAAAACATACATTAACCACTGTATCCCTATTTTATACCTAGGCTATTTGAAAATAGACGATCTACAAGCTCACAACGCGTCACGATGTGACGCGTTGTGAGCTTGTAGATCTGCTATTTTCAAACATTTTAGTACTTTTACTTTTGGTACTTTAAGTACATTTTAATGCCAATACATTTGTACTTTTATTCAAGTACATTTTCAATTCTGGACTTGTGCTCGTAACAGAGTATTTCTATATTGCAGTATTGATACTTTTACTTGAATTTGAGTACTTTTTCCACCACTGGCCTTGCTGTCTCCCACTCCTGCTTCCAAGATGCCTCCAGCCATGCGTTTATAGCCAGGGCGAGTGTAACGGCCGGGATTCCAACCCTGGTCTCCCGTGTGGGACGGGACACTAAGCGCTGCTATCATTGGTGTCATGCAGGATGTGCCGGCCATGAGGTGTCATATTGTCCTATTCTCTATTAGTCCATATGTGTGCTTTATGCTGATTTACTGCCACACTTTTATTGTAATTCTAACATGCTCATTAGGGGCAGCCTTTAGGGGCAGATTTTTTTATCTCTTATGATGTTTATGCACCTTGATTGAGTTTTGCATATTTTAACCAAATACTGTATGTCCAATACAGCAAGATCCTATAAAATATATTCTTTTCATATACGTTTGAATGAACAATATGGACATTAGACTCTAGATGCTGGTCTTTCTGTATTTGATAAGCCGAATATCCCATAATTATTACAGGATTTATTTTATATTTTCTGTTCTTTTCTGACAATGTATAATTGTTGTATGTATGTATGTGGTACCTGAAAGAGGGTTTATATGTATGTTTTTAATAAACGTTTTCTTGTTAACAGTGAGTTTGTATGAAAGCCAAGTTCATTGCTGTATTCTAAAGAGGGTTATATATATGGATATGTACAGTATATAGTCAGGGGTCATCACCATGCTAACTTGTGATGGACATTTTCTTCAATATTGTATTTTTGTCATGGACATACAAAATACCTGGTCAATAATTGTACCTGAAACCAAATGACTAGCACTAAATGTAATGTGCCCTAGTGTCTATGCCAGTGCGCTACACATTTTAAAACTATAGACTACTATTTCTGCATAAACACTGAGCCACTCAATAATTTATATATATATGTTACAGTATGATTGGAGAACCAGTATGATTGAAGAAAGCGCGCTCGTTTTTACCACCCACCCAGCACTAGAGGGAGCCACAAGCCAGGCTTGTGCACAAACATATATGGCCACACACACACACACACACACACAGTCACACACACACACACACACACACACACACACACACACACACACACACACACACACACACACACACACACACACACACACACACACAAGCGCACACACACGCGCACGCGCTCATGCTTTTTTTGGTTTATTGAAAACAGGACTGTTTAGATACTTTTATTGTGTTCTGGCTTTTGTTTTACTTTCTCCCTGACACACACACACACACACACACACACACACACACACACACACACACACACACACACACACAGTGATCCATGAAAAGAACTATTCTGTCCCTATCGGTTTACAATTCAAACGGCGCTGAGTCGACTAGTAGAGCATCGGCCGGTCAGCGCGGGCACTCGCGCCTGGAGGCGCGAGGGCGCGCTTCCTCGGCCTCAAGCTCTACTAAGGCGGCGCGCCTCCGTCATGGACAAGCGTGTGCGTGTGAACGCGTGTTCAGCGTTCCCCTCATAGATATTATGGTTCCCCTAGCGTAGCTTCCTGGTTGCTATGTGGGGGGGAACAACAAAAGACAGTCGGCGCATCAAAGCCCCGCCTCTCCGCGTTCTCCTTCTCCTCCTCGGAGGAGGAGGAGAAGGAGAGAAGGAGAGGACGGGACGGTTTATTACGCGAGGAGGAGGAGGAGGAGGAGGAGGAGGAGGCTCCTCTTCCTCGCGAGCCTCGCGTAATAAACCCCCGCCTCGCAGCGCGTCCTCCTTCTCCTCCTCGCGAGCCTCGCTAATAAACCCTGTCTCGAAAAGCCCCGCCTCGCCCCGAAGGAGCCCCGTGCCTAAAAACGAGCGCTCTGTCTTCAATCGTACTGGTTCTCCAAACGTACTGTGACATATATATATATATATATATATATATACACGCATACATTTTATTAAAGACCGCTAATTCAAATAATGCAAAGAGAGTAAGGGAGTAATGAAAACGTGCACAGCTCCCGTGATATGCGCGAGACCGAGACAGGACGCTATTGATTATTGAAATTAAATAATTAATTCTCTATTTCTCTGTATGTATCTCTCTCTCTCGCCTTTCACGTTTTCGTGAGACATTTGGTATAAAAACAAAATGTATGTATTGGGTCGGGATCACATCGTGGTGAAATATCTTGCAATCAGTGAACCCCTGTCGCCGACCAATCAATCGTGCGAGAATCACAACAATATATTTAGCCCGATTTCAAGAGAGAAACTCGTGCAATGTGAAATGCTTAACGGTATGTTCACTCGCCGACCATTTCAAATATCGGGCAGTGTGTGTGGCAGTGCCCTTAGGTCAATAGTTTCATATGTATGATTATGAAAAAAGTCTAATGCACATCAAACAATAATAAAACCCTGATTTATGATTAACATACTGATGATTTCACTTGACTTGATCATGTATTGTACGGGTACCAATACGACAAATCTCCTGCAACATATTAATGAGCAAGACTTGACATCCCGACACTTAACCAGTCACCAAAATCATTCAAACAAATGATTTAAAAGAATGATTGTGAATATTTAGGATAGATATGTACACATTAACCAAAATACAAAATGTGCCACGTACATGGGCATGTCTTGCTACGGACACGGACATGTTGATGACCCCTGTATGTAGTTTAAAGAGTTTAATTAGTCCTTAATCCTTGAGAGAGAGGGAGGGAGGGAGAGAGAGAGAGAGAAAGAGAGAGAGAGAGAGAGAGAGAGAGAGAGAGAGAGAGAGAGAGAGAGAGAGAGAGAGAGAGAGAGAGAGAGAGGGGGAGAGAGAGAGAGAGAGAGAGAGAGAGAGGGAGAGGGAGAGGGAGAGAAAGAGAAAGAGGGAGAGAGAGAGAGGGAGGGAGGGAGGGAGAGGGAGAGAGAGGGGGAGAGAGAGAGGAAGAGCCTATTTCACCCACATAATAACCTGGCCCATGCTGGGTAGTGGGTACCAAAATTTGCACACGCTGATTGACAAACAAATATCTCTTAATAGTATCAGCAATCATTACGTTTCAGCTTATTAACTTAATGTCTCACTGCATTGAGGTCAGGTGTAGCAGAAGTTACGTGGTTGATACACATGCATGTTCATGCGATAAGTTCCCGGGTGTACCGGTATGTTACATTAGGACAGCTTAAAGGGGAGGTGTGTGTGTGGGGGAAGACAGTGCTGACAGACAGTGCAGGGGTTCAGGTTGTGGACTGTCAGTAAACATCTGTAGTCAGTCATTAACTCAGATTAAACAGCCCATGCAACAGATTGAGTCCCTGCCGTGACTCTCCACATGTAAGTACCCAGCAGCTATATTTAAATCACATGCTTGATTGTTCTGGTGTAACGTGAATGTTTTTTTCTGTTCCAATTTCATTAAGATGGCACCTTGATTTATATTAACTTGTGTCAAAAGGTTACATGATTTCAAATGAGGATTGGGGATAGTGTGTGTGTGTGTGTGTGTGTGTGTGTGTGTGTGTGTGTGTGTGTGTGTGTGTGTGTGTGTGTGTGTGTGTGTGTGTGTGTGTGTGTGTGTGTTTGTGAGTCTGTCTGTGATTTGGACTGCGTTGGCCAGAGGTTATCAATGTGCAATCAAGAAATGTTTCATCAGTATGTTGATTCAGGCCTTTTCCACATACGACACAGATTCTGATGTTGCGTTTTTGTTTTCATCTCGAGTGTCAAACAAAAGGAGGATTGAGGAAAGCGTGAAAATTGTCTCCTGTGCTGCTGTTCGGGTGAGCTTATTTGAATTGCATTGCATTCCATTCCATTTAAATGATTTTATTTACATTTATATGTGTGATTTCCAGCCCTACTCCTTTCTGTAAATGTCATGGAACAACCTTTCTGTTAAAGTAATCATGGAACAGCCTTGCGGTAGATGTAAACATGGAACAGATGTACTAAATTCAATGTTGTTGCTAAATCTAGGTGGAAAAAAGGACATTTAAAAAAAGGAAGAACTGCAGAACCAATACAAAGAGTTTAGCACAGTGCATCTAATTATCTAGATTAAGTGGCCAATCTGAGTCTTAAATGAGATTATGTTGAGATCTCTTTTACAGATCAACAGAGGTCGTTCTGAGACAAAGCTGAGATGTATCTAAAAGGCTAAAACGAGATTTAAATTAGATTATGTTGAGATCTCTTTTACAGATCAACAGAGGTCGTTCTGAGACAAAGCTGAGATGTATCTAAAAGACGTAAATGAGATTTAAATGAGATTATGTTGAGAGCTCTCTTTTATATCATTCTGAGCTAAGTTTGAGACGCAACAATTCTGCTAAATTGAGCAACAGTTAAGCCATTATTGAGATCTCCTTTATAGATCATCAGAGGATCAGTAAAACAATGCGTAAACCTAACCCTAACCTTAACCTCAGTAAAACCATGGTCCATGCCTAAACCTAACCCTAACCTCAGTAAAACCAAGCCTAAACTTAACCCAACCTCAGTAAAACCATGGTCCATGCCTAAACCTAACCCTAACCCAACCTCAGTAAAACCATGCCTAAACCTAACCCTAACCTAAGTAAAACTATGCCTAAACCTAACCCAACCTCAGTAAAACCATGCCTAAACCTAACCCTAACCTCAGTAAAACCATGCATAAACCTAACCCAACCTCAGTAAAACCATGCCTAAACCTAAACCTAACCCTAACCCTAACCTCAGTAAAAACCATGCCTACACCTAACCCTATCCCTAACCTCAGTAAAAAAATGCCTAAACCTAACCCTTACCTCAGTAAAACCATGCCTAAACCTAACCCTAACCTCAGTAAAAACAAGAATAAATATGACTTGACAGTCATATTATTAGCAGCTGCATGCTATATTTTGTGTGTGTGTGTGTGTGTGTGTGTGTGTGTGTGTGTGTGTGTGTGTGTGTGTGTGTGTGTGTGTGTGTGTGTGTGTGCGTGCGTGCGTGCGTGCGTGCGCGCGCGCGTGTGCGTGTGTGTGTGCGGCTTATCAGCATGTGTGTGTGATTGTTATCTAAGTGGTGGCAACATTTTAGACACCACACAGGTCTTCCTAACAATAGCGATCATTAAAGTAACGGTGAACATGGCCAAATAATAACTTAATATTCCAACTAGGTCTGAGGAAGCACGCTAGCATTTAGGCTAACTCTATAGCCTGACTTCTTGCCAAACCTGGCAACATTGAATGTGCGCCGCTAAACGCTAATTATGTTTTTTATATAAGTGTTGGCAACCTTCTTAGACAACACACGGGTCTTCCCAACAATAGCGAAGATTAAAGTCAGGGTGAACATGGCCAAATATCAAATAATAACTTAATAGCCCAACTAGGTCTGAGGAAGGACGCTAGCATTTAAGCTAACTCTGTAGTCTGAAGCTACATTGCACTTGCAGCGTACTGTTGTTGAAGAAACTAAGGAGCCTTGATTTCCTCAGGGAGGGGAGGGGACGGGGTGGGGAGGGGAGGGGAGCGGTGGGGAGGGGTGGTACTGCGGAGGACGGGCCGTCTCCCCATTGGCTTAAATGGGGAAGTGTCCCCATTGGCTTAAAGGAGTGAAGGACAGTCAGGACAGCCAATGATGAATAGGTGTCGTGGATGATGATGTGTCTGTCTCTTTGCAGAGCAGCCTGGCAGCTGCTAAACATGCCTAAACCTAACCCTAACCTCAGTAACAACCATGCCTAAACATAACCCTAACCTTAGTAAAACCATGCCTAAACCTAACCCTAACCTCAGTAACAACCATGCCTAAACCTAACCCTAACCTCAGTAAAACTATGCTGACAGAAATTCTGCCGGAAAATGCTCTTACTCCTTCTGGAACAGATTCACTGTAGATGTAGCCATGAATCATCTTTACTGTAAACACCTGGTAAATATAAACACGGAGAAGAGAAATGTGATTGCCTAATGCCTTTTTCTCGGACACACTGGCTGCCAGGTTTGATTGATGTCATGGCTGGCTTCGTCCTCTGTGCATCAGTGGTGCTGCTTCTGTGCTGGACGTCTGTTAGCAGCGTGTCAGGTGAGTCACCGTTTCTAGACGTCGGGTCCAGGGACCACCAGGGGTCCAAATGGACCCTTACGGATTGGGAACTCTGAGAGAGTCACAGAGTTTTGGAACATATTATCATACATGTATGTTCCATTTGTACGCTCACAGAGTTAAACTAGAAAATGTGCTCCTCGGAGCACAAGTCTCCGCCAGCAGACCCTTGCTATTTTAATCAAATGAAATCACTTACCCTATCTTTAACCATAGTTTTCTGGGAATGTTCTAATTCTTACTTAAAATAGAACATGTTACTATATCATAGCAATTATATCGTCTTCGTTTTTTGTCATTTAGGGATTCTTTGTCTCTGTTTAGTGTTCTTTGTCTCCGTTTCTTAGCTTTGGCCTTCTGCGCCTTTGCTTCTTCATCAGGTTTCAGACGATGATTTGCTGCTTCTTCAGTTTGCGTAATGGGAGTTAGTTTCATTGTGTGATCTCAGCTGTGATCTCTGTTTGAACTGGAAAGTACTGTTCCTGTCTAAGCTATTTATATATTTATATTACATATTGTGATGTCACGTGAAACTTGACCAATGTTAGGTGTTCTCAGAGGCACACACACACGCACGGACGGACGGGTGATTTGTACTGGAAGGTACTATCAAGACTGATTGATCCTGTCTTACCTCACCTCAAAAAACATAAATGGCTTTTTGAAGTGACACACCTATTTATAGGATTTTATTTCGTCATACGTCTCGCTAGCCAATCAAAAGCATTGGTGACAACATATTGTCACGTGTCACGTGAAGCTTGACCAATGTTAGCTTGGCTAGGGGGGGGGGACACACAGCGGGACAGAACGAAAACATACTCTCCACCTCTGGCGGAGACAATCAACACCGAGGATTTTACATTGGTGTCCAAGAGATTAAAACAGGGGTCTGTGACCTAATTCATATCAAACTGGGGGTCTTTGAAATTAAAACGTTTGAGAATCACTGAGGTAAATACATGAGTGGTTCACAATCATAACTGGAAGCAGAAACCCATGCAGAAACCCATTGTTGCATGGGTTTCATATAAGGCCTTTCTTTGCTTTAGCTCCTAATGCCTTGACACAGCGTTTCACCCAAACTGGGGTCCTGGCTCTCCTCTTGGGGGCATTTTTACGTCATTATTATTGTCAAAACTAATCAACAAATTGTATTTATTTTTCAACATAAAAAGTTTCAAAATAGTGAAAATGGCAGATCCACAAGCTCACAACGTGTCACATATTGACACAATCAAAATGCCAACATCAAAATAATTTACTTTTTTTCTAAATTAAGACGCGTTTCATGATTCAAGAAGTTTTAATTTGTCACTGACTTATACAGGTACAAGCAGCGAAATAAGACGGTGACAAATAATAACTCCTTGAAATGTGAGGGTTGTGAGCTGGTCAATCTGCTATTTTCACTATATTTGAAATAGAGCACCGAAGTCCTGACGTGACTCGTTCATCCCCAGGTTTGCGGAAGTAATTTCTCTATGGAGAATAACATTGGGTCATCTTAGAATCGTCTCATATAAGAATTGTGGTCCAAAAATAAACACCGCGTGTCGGCGTTATTGTCAGGGAGGAGGTTCTTTATCGTTTATGATAGTCAGTCACTTATATTTGATACAGTCTGTTTCTGGCGAAAATGTAACTAATTCGGCGGAAGTAACATTAGCGTTTTCTCACCGTCAGTTGATGCTTCATATCCATAAGAGTCAACCCGCCGGGGTCATTTGTTTATTTTTGGAACACAGTTCTTATTTGACGCGATATTAAATACGTCTATGGGATTCAGAACGGGGGTGGAAAACTGCGAACCAGGTAGACAAACAAAGGATGTGTAAATGACGTCAGACTTCGGCGGTCTATAGCTAGGGCTTTTAAGTAATTCATTCATAATGTCCTTTTTCCGTTCCTAGAAGTGTAGTGGAGTCAAAAGTACAGTATTTGCCTTTGAAATGTAGTGAGGGTTAGGTATCCACAAATACAAACACTCAAGTAAAGCACAGATACAGTAGAAAATGTACAGTACTCAAGTAAATGTACTTTGTTACTGTTTCTTCCTGGCTGTGTCCAGTGTTCTCCAGTCGACCGGAGGCCCACGCGCTGCTGAGGGCCAAGCGGGCCAACTCCTTCCTGGAGGAGCTCAAACCGGGGAACCAGGAGCGGGAGTGTAATGAGGAGATCTGTGACTTCGAGGAAGCCAGGGAGATCTTCCAGACCAGGGAGGCCACAGTAAGACCTACCAGGCTTTCACTGTCTCACTTTTATTGAAGTCATTAGAAAGTTATTTTTGATTAATGGCGCTCGGGTGGCGTAGTGGTAAAGTCACTACCCACCACCACGGAGTTTGTGGGTTCAAATCCACCGTGGTGCATCCGGTTTTGTCGAGCATCTACACGAACACAATTGGCCCGTGTTCAGGGGAGGGTGATATTGGTCATTGCACGTACTCCTACGGGCTGGGGCGGCACCTGTCAGCAGGAAGTGTTGGGCGGGAGGAGTAGGATGAAGGCTCTCTACGTCCTCCTGGTGGGGGCTCCTCACTGGCAGGTGAGTCAGTAGGATACGACAGCAGTGGCAACACATAAATGTGTGTGGGGAGGAATCGATTGGCATAACGACTAAATTGGGGAGAAAAAGGGGTAAAAATGTATTATTGTCTACTCTACTTTTTTTTTTTTATACGTTATTTTTGATCATCTTTCACTAGTATATTTTTCCACAATAACCATTCCACATAAAAACATGTTTTTGACGACTTTTGACAACTAACCCCCAAATGCCTACTCCTACTCCTACCCTTGACCCCAACCCCCAACCAGACATTTTTATTCCCTTCAAAATGACCCTTTTCCTCATCGGGACATAATGAGTACCCTGTCTGAGGCCCCTTTTCCAGGCCTGGAATCGAACCTGGGGCAATGGACCCTTCGCTAAACCCCACCCCAAAATCAATTGTCCAATGCCAGCTTAGCAACCGTTGTTAGCCTGGCATAGGTCTGGCAAGCTTTCATCACCTGGCTGCCACAGCTGTCAATGTTATTTCGCCCGCAACCCATGGCCACGGATGTTACAATTATGCACAGGACTCTCAAAAGTACCCGTATATTCTGTATTGTTCAATAAAAAGCATTTTAATCCGATCAGTGGCCATTTTCTCATAATGTATCAGAGTGCAATTCACCTACCAACCGATATGGTCACTCAGTTGAAAGCAAATGGAGAAAATGGCCACCGATCAGATTAAAATACTTTTTATTGAACAATACGGATGATACGGGTACTTCTGAGAGCCCGTACATAATTGTAACATCCGTGGCCATGGGATAAGCACTTTATATTTGAAATATGAACATTTATGTAGATGTACGGGCCATAAATGGAGAAAGTGCAAACACCAGGTTGAAGTTCATCCATGACGGTCGTGACAGTCGACCGTCGCGTATCCATGGCTATTACTCCCTCTAACATTTCCCATGTTTTTAGTTTATTGAAAAAATGTCATGCACATTTGTCCAGTGCATAGCCTACTGCAGGCCTTGTTGACTAGATTTAGAAGAGATTTTGAAGCTCTTGCTCCTGAAATGATTGATTATTTTTAAGGGGAAAAGCCATCATTTAACATGCAAGTAAATGGGTGAGAAGCAGAGATTGCCAGGCGCTGCCAGGCCTGGGTGTGACTAACTTCGCACCACCAGTCACAGAGTGGAGTGGGTGAGGCTTAGCGAAGGGTCCATTGAAGACTCCTGCTCCTCAGGCGGGCTCTCTAACCGTTCAACTATTCACCTAAAACTGGTGCTTAAAACTGGTGGAAACGCAACCTGGTTCACAGCCAGTTCCGTAAAAGCACCACGGTTCCAAGGATCCAACTGATCCAACGGAACCAGTTCTAGAACCAAAGTTCTTTTGGTGGAAAGGGGGCCATATGAGGAACCAGTTTTTCTGGTTTCATTATCCTTTTGGGGTCCTAGGCAAGCCCCCAGAACTACGGTAGAACGTTGAAGCGGCCAAGCCTGGTGGTCAAATCTGAGAATGCACTTAAATGCTACTGCACGAGCGATTCCATTGGTTCGTATTGGTTCCATATTGGTTCCTATTCTTACTTCCGGGTGCTTCAAAACGCCACTGAGCACATTCATTGAAATGATAGCTGGGGGCGGGGCAATCCGCCCTCTAGTTATATTATACCTATACTATGGTCCTACGTGGGTAGTTAAACGAGTTTGTATTTACCATAACTTATAAGGTGCAAAAAAGATTGGTAAGTGAATGGTATCATATCCTTCAAAGGGAGGAAATGATTCACTGACTGTACATTTTGAATCCACAGCTGGAGTTCTGGACCCGCTACATAGGTAAGAAAAAGTTGTATGTATGAAAAAACACACTGAAATGCAGAACACTTAACATGCAGAACTCTTATTAAGTGGCTCGTGTTAAGTGGTCAGATGGTGGGCCGCGTGCATTTTCAGAGCATGGTTATTTTGATGGTCAATCAATCGATTGTGTTCTGGTTGGATCAATGAAACTAACATAGTATAATTATACATAGTATAGATCCTATTTATTGGTATGAAAACAATATTCCTTTTCTTCAAGGTTTTAAAGAAAAAAACATTAAAAAAAATGATATTCATGTATTATTATCATTAAAATGTTTTGCGAATTATTTGGGCGCCCACTTGCAATACCCTCACGGACCACCAGTTGGACCCAGTCCACTGACTTAAAATACCATATTGATCTCGTTGTGTTTCAGATGGGAACCAATGTCTTACAAACAGCTGTGCTCATGGGACCTGTGTTGATCAATACCAGAATTATGCCTGCAGCTGTGACCCGGGTTATGAGGGGAAGTACTGTGACCAGCGTGAGTAGCATTGCATTTACTACACTTGTGAGGGCCAAATGTCCCCACAAGTGTAATAGAAAATTCAAAATATTTTTTTGAGTTACGCCTACAATTAGGAAAAGATCCAGGTTGGGGGTTATAGTTTAGGATAAGGTTTTTAGAGGTTGGGGTTGGAGTTATGCCTGATTTATACTTAGTTCCGCGCCGGTGTCACACAGGTCACACATGTCCCATGATCACAGTGTGTGTCTGTGTGTGTGTGTGTGTGTGTGTGTGTGCGTGTGCGTGTGCGTGTGCGTGTGCGTGTGCGTGTGCGCGTGCGCGTGCGTGTGCGTGCGTGTGTGTAACATATATGAGTGTCTGTTTTTTTTTGTTTTGTTTTTGTAAATCAATGCCTTCATGATCAGATCTGACAATGCGTCGGAACTGTAGATCGTTTTGCAATTTTTTCCATAAAAAAAACAAAACAAAAAACAAACACTCTAAGTGGTTTAAGAAACATGGAACCATATAGGCTGATTTTGAAGTTTTTTGTTTTCCACTTCAGGTTAAAAACTACAGCAGGGTAAAAAAAAAAGAATCACTGCACTAATAGTATACAGTGACATAAGCAACACAGCTGCAGCTAATCCAATTAATAATGGGTGTGTGAGATTGTAGGTGTGCACTGTCTAGCATGCTTACACATTGGCATGCCCTTGCCACTGGACACACCTGTGAAATGTATTTGTTTGGTGCAGCTGTGTTGCTTAACCAGTCTGCCATGTTTTTAATCTGCTGTAGTTTTTAACCTGAACTGGAAAACAAACTACAAAATCAGCCTGGGGTTTCGTTCCCCTTTAAGTGTGTCTGTGGGTTTTTATAAATATTGAATCAATGAAAAGTATTTTCAAGAGCTTGTGACTAAATAATAACTATGTTGGGTCCATTGGACCTTTTTCTGGGAAATAACAGTTTTGGACGGTATAGGCTACAAGGTTTCCAAAATGTATTGTCTGTGTTCCTCAGCCAGCATGACCGCTAACTGCTCTGTTAACAACGGTGACTGCGACCATGACTGTACAGAGATCGAGGGCAGCCACCGACGCACCTGCAACTGCATCAAAGGTTACCGACTCGACGACAATGGCAAAACCTGTGCCCCTATTGGTGAGACAATTGCCTTAAATGTCTTTCTTTCTTTTTTAACCACTTAAACCCTCTATCAGTAGTCAAACGGATCTGAGTTACAGTACATGAACTTTTTTCCATTTACGCCCAAATCTCTTCACCAAAAATTGCCGATCTATAAGCTCACCAGAATACGGATGCAGGCCTCGACTGATTACATTTAGAGTGCTTGCCACTGCTGTTTTAACCCACTGGCTCCTCACCTGCTAGTGAGGAGCCAGCACCGGGAGGACGTAGAGCCTTCGTCGCCCTCCTCCTGCTCGATACTCCCCGCTGACAGGTGCCGTCCCAGGAGTACTGTACGTGCAGTGACAAATAACACCTTCCCCGCCCGGCTTCCCTCCCCCAAACACGGGCCAATTGTGTTTGGGGGATAATTTCCTTAGACTAAATCTGACTTTATGTTTTTTAGCAACCAGTCTAGTCATCCCCATGGCCAGTAGAGAGATGCAGGTTTAAAGTCACTTGCAAAGCTTCAGTTACAGTATATTCCTTCCGGAGAGTTGGCAAGTTGAAGTGGCCACCCTCTTTCTGTCTGTATCTCCTGTACAGGAAGATCCTCATGTGGTCAGCTTCTGATCAGCAGGACGTCATACGACGGGCCAGTGGAAGGCCTGCTTCCCTGGATGGTGGGAGGGGAGGTGGGCAAGAAGGGGGAGAGCCCTTGGCAGGTAAAACCTAACTTCACAGTATGTCACTTTATTAAAAAAGAACCTGTTGCCTCGGTACTCGTCATCATGTGAGCATATTATATAGTGTGTGTGCGTGTGTGTGTGTGTTTTAATAGGCTCTGTTACTGAATGCCAGAGGCAGGTTCCACTGTGGAGGCGTTCTGATAGATGAGAACTGGGTTCTGACTGCAGCTCACTGTCTGGAGAAGAGCCTCCGTTTCAAAGTGCGACTGGGTGAGCTATACGTTTCTTTACTCCAGGGTTTCTCAAAGTGTTTCATGCCAAGGACCCCCAAATTGATCGCGTGCGGTTAGGGTTAGGGTTAGGGTTAGGTATAGGGTTAGTAACCGTCGGAAAGGCGACATGTCGGAAAGCCGACATGTAACCCCCTTTCACGCATACTGGTCACTACAGTGGACAGCTATTAAAATGTCATTTTCTTTTATAAGAATAGGTTTGGCAGAGTTGCATATATGAGCCACCACAGTGGACTCTAAAGCATCACCCTATACACTGTCTGCTACACACTGGCCAGCCGTTGTAACTGCAAAATAATCTTGTCAATATCCAAGATGGCTGACAGAAATGTAAACAAGCCCAACAGCTCAGGAATATGGATTCCTTCTAAAGTAGGAGACCCTTGCAAGTATTGATTTTGTGTTGGGAGGAAATCATGATGACCATCTGTCCACTAAATTGGAAGTCATGCATGACACAATTTATACTATTGCTGCTACAGTTTGCTCTTGAAAATGCTTCATCTGCAGCAATGTTTTTGGATATAAATCAATGCATTGATATTATTAGAAAGTAACCTGCATTGTTTGTATCAAAAATAATATGTTGTGCATCATTATTTACGAGTACATTTATGTCTATTTATATTTTGTAGAGCTCAAGTGCAGCCTATTATAAAGCCCTATAGGAGAGTGGAGCAACTATCATATAAGTGAGGATGATGCTAGTGGCCAGTCGTGATCAATGGCTGCTAGAAAAAGAAGGATCAGCGAATGATAGCAGTGACCGTGGAGCTGTATAAAAAATATTAAAAATGTCCTAAACATTTTCGATATTTTTCTAATATTTAAAAAATAGCAGATGTACAAGCTCGCAGCACGGCACAAAGTGTCACGCTGTGAGCTTGTAGATCTGCTATTTTTCAACAGCCAACATAAATGGATAAAAAGGTAAAAATGATTGTGATGCTATGTTAACTACTTTTGCTGGACCCCCTGGAACACCCCCAAGGAACTGTGGGGGTCCCCGGACCCCACTTTGAGTACCAATGAGTATACAGTCGCAAATGCTTTACTTGCATCCACACAGAGGATAGGTGTATAATTTCAATAAGGGAATGAATCCCTATAGGCCTAGATTTTTGTTTTCCTGTTCAGGTCAAAAACTACAGAAGTGTGATGTAATATAATTAATAATATATGCTTTATTCGTTGCTGTCCGGCAGATACCAGCTAACTCATTTTTTACGCTTTTGCATTTTTTCCCCATAAATCATTGAACACCCTTTACGTCTGTGTTGGTAAGAAAAAAATTGTGCTAAATTCCACCGGAGTTGGCTGGTTTTGCTGACTCCAGGCTCCACCCCCTTTGACTCATTGTGAGCTTGGAGGTCCATTCAGCTGTTCTTATCAATGATGAACAAAACCTCCTAATTCCACTTTTTTTTTTCATTTCCTGAAAAATGAACATTTTGGAGTTAGCTGGTTTCTGCCGGACAGCAGAGATTTAGGTGTGCAAATGTGCCACAATGGAAACAAGCTTCAGCTTTTTTGTGACATTTCCATGTTGATGCTTTTGCATGTTGGCTATATTTGTAATTAAAGTATTCTATCTGTTCTATCTCTCTAAGTTGATAAAAAAGACATTGCATGGTTAAAAAGGTAAAGAAAAAACATAATTTAGCAACTGGGATATCATACAAATAACACCCGTCAGCCAACAATGGTGTAGATTTCCTCTTTGGCTTGGAAACTAGGTAGATTAACCAGTCACTCTGGCACGTGAAATAATTAGGAGCACACTTTTAATTTGCATACAATAAATAGCATCTGTTTTCTGCTTGGGATTCTACATCAATCAAGTGCTACTTTATAGATGTTGTAGCCACTTACATACAGTAGTACATGACTGTGTGTGTGTGTGTGTGTGTGTGTGTGTGTGTGTGGGTGTGGGTGTGGGTGTGGGTGTGGGTGTGACGTGTGGTTGTCCATGAATTCAAGGCTTCATGGGGTGTGTAATTGATAGAAAATAGGTAATTGTTTGGGTGAACTACTCCTTCAAGCATATGGCGTGAGATACTCGCTCCAACTTGCTGACGGACTATATCATGATAGTCAAATAGAAGCATTTACTAGACACAAATAAGAATTCATATTGATTGATGTAACTTCACATTAATTCCCAAACTCTGTCTGTCATAGAGGAGTGATATTAACCTTACATTTTGTCTTGTCACTTATTTTGGAAGGCTCACATCCTACAGTACCTGTGGTTTCCTGTTTTCTGCTGCCTTCCTTGCAAGTCAGTGCCTCTTTTCAGGCAACTTCCCTATTCTTGTGGTTTGTCCTCTGCTGACACTGCTGCCACGGTTACACTACTATTATCTTTTATTTTTTATATTTTTTACAGAGAGGTCAAAGGTCAAAGCATCGTACACTTTACCTCTCTAGCCCTGTGCTGATCACAGTTAACACATAACAACTCCTCGGTACAGACGGTGTGCTCTGTGAGGTGTACATACAGTACCTGCCTGTAAGGTTTACACACCTGTATATACAGTATTCAATACACAGTACTCTATGCCTTGGTACACATAGAAGTTGAGTCCATGATGAACCGCTTCAGTCTGCGGAGGAAGGAGAGCTGTTGTCTGGTGGGCGTGTGGTGTGACCAGCCTAGGTTCTTGCTGATGTGAACCCTGGTGGAACCTGGCACCACGATGGTCAGGGGTTTCACTTCCTCTCTGTACACCAGAGAGGAACCGTTTTTCATTCTCAAGGACCCCCAGTTATCCCCACTGACCATATATTTTATCTCTGGGACCCCAAACTACACTGTACAAGTGTTAATTTAACTCTGAGAGAGCACAAATCGACCCAAATAGAATCATTTGGAATGGTTTGGTTCCATGGAAGTTACAGGTCCATGATGTCCATTTGGACCCCTCTGGTGGTCCTCTGCTCTGACGATGAGAAACATTGGTGTAGACTCGGGTTTGATAAACTGGTGGAGTTTTTTATAGAGGAGGAATGTGGGCCACTGGCTATACTGGAGCTGCGGGATAAGAGGTGTGCATTGTCATCTCTGACGCATGGTTCGTGTGTAATAGCTACCCCTTTAAGAAAATGTACATTAACAGCCATAAAATTTGTATTGTGTGCGCACCGCGAAGCGCACTTTGTTCAGTGCGTGTATATGGTTCGATCGGTGAGTCGTGAAGGACGGGGATCGCGTGACCTGGTCAAGTCTATTTTGGGGGTCACCAGCCAAAAAGGTTGAGAACCACTGCTGTGTAGACCGGCTCATCGTTGTCTGTAATCAGGCTGATTGGCGGTGATGCTGTCAACGCTCCTTTTCCTGCTGAGGGCGGCTCAGGTCCTTTGATGTGTGCTGTCAGATGGTGCAGGTGTTTTACCAATCAACCGGTTGTCGCAAGTGTCTTATTTTATGCTGCAGTCTGCTGGGGAGGCAGCGTGACTGACAGGGATGCTGCCGAGGCTGGACAAGCTGGTGATGACGTCTGGCTCAGCGCTTCGCTGAATGCTGGACTCCCTGTGGAGCAGGGTTATTCAAGTTTAATAATTTTGGGGGTTTTTTTGTTAAAAATGTCAGTTTAGTTTTGATTAGCCTTTAAAGCGGGTTTTCTAGTTTAGTTTAGTCAGGGTCAGTGGAGATTTTCTCTGCCGTTCTATAGCCCATACATTGAACTTAGAGCTCCCCATCATATCGATAAGCAGAAATCTCTGATATTTTGGCTACGCAAGACTATAATAATGTCTCCTCGTGCTTTTAAACCCATCACTACTGCAGGTGACTACGAGCGCTTTAAGATTGAGGGAACGGAGGAAACCTTGGCGGTCGATCAGAACGGCATCTTCAAGCATCCCAACTACACTATGAGCAGCATCAAGGTGGACAACGACATCGCCTTGCTCCGCCTCGCCACCCCCGCCCCGCTCTCCAACTTCATCGTCCCCGCGTGCCTCCCGAGCCGCAGCATGGCCGAGCGCGTGCTCCACCTCAACGGCACGGTCACTGTGGTGACCGGCTGGGGCGAGGAAGGCGAGGATACCGGGAAGTTCAACTCGGCGCTCAACGTCATCAAGGTCCCGCTGGTCGACCACAGCACGTGCGCCAGCGCGATGACCCACAACATCACCGACAACGTGCTGTGCGCCGGCATCCTCGGCCAGGCTGTGGACGCCTGCAAAGGGGACAGCGGCGGCCCCATGGTCACTTTGTACAGAGACACGTGGTTCCTGGTCGGCCTGGTGTCGTGGGGCGAGGGCTGCGGCAAGAAAGACAAGCTGGGCATCTACACCAAGGTGTCCAACTACAACGACTGGATTGATCAAATACGTGAAGACTGGGACAAACGACCCCAAACGGTTTTCTTTCGTTTAGCTTAGAAAACTGCAAGAGATGAATGAATGATTGATTATAACCCACGTTTTGAAGAATATAGCATCACAAAGAAATGGAGTGTTGCAATTCTTGAGCAGATTTATTTTAAATTGTGGCCATGACATTTCAGTAAGTCCAGTTTTGATGTCAATATGTTCAAATAATGCGCAAATAAGTTTTGCTTCAATTCGGGAAGCTTAAATATTTTCGAAGGCATTTGGAAGGCCTTTTTAGAATCGGCCTCAGGTCTAACTGGGTTAACACTTTAAAGCTCAGCTGGTTCACTTAAAGTATGTCACCGTTGTATCTTTAAACATAGCAGTAGAATACATTCGTACCACCTTCTCTCATGACATATCCTCTGTAGTAACTCTAACCCCTTGGGGTACATGTACCCCCATTTGAGAAACAATGCACTAAGGCCCTGGTCTTCAAAGTCCGGGGTCGTCCAGCTAAATAGTTTGGTTGCATTTGTTCACTTTCAGAGTTAAATTAACAAGGATTTTACAGTAACTAGATCGCAGTCCCAGAGATAAGAAATCATATCAAATGGGGTCCGTGGGCTAATATATCAAACTGGGGGGGGCTTCCATTTAAAAAGGTTGCGAACCGCTGCACTAAGAAGCCCTCACACACATCCTAGCCATTTTCTACACCTTCTCCCTGTTTGATCTCACCAGTCCCAGAAGCAACTTAGGAAAAGACCTCCTACACGATAGAGATGTAAAACAGTTTTCTAATTAAAACAATTACTCTCTAAAAGGTATGTCTGTTTTTCTTTCCTGTTAATGCTGTCTTTATTCCATCACAAAGAGATTCACATATCTTGGAAACTACTTGCGAGATTTTCATGGAATTTGCTGAGCATGTTCAAGCTCTACTGAGGTTACCGATTTTAATGACTGCATGGCCTTTGCTCTAGTGTGCCACCCTTAGGCCAAATCCTCAAATGTAATTCTTCTGTTAGCCTGAATTCTTGTGAGCCTTTGACATTTCCTCCAGTGCCACCCTTATGCCACGATACAACTTGTTTTCTGTTTTAATGCACTTAGTAGTGTTTTAATCATATACTGTAGGTTAATGATTCAGAATAGTGTACAAAGCTGCCAGACTATTCTTGCACTAATATTTTTTTTCTTGCCCCAAAATGGCATAAAGCTGTTCCGGGTGGACTCTAGGGCTGCACCTGTATAATTTTCAGTCACTCTAAATTTAAAAAAATAGTTAAATGGCCAATATATACTGCAAATGAAGTAATGTTTGCTAGCAGTGTGAATGCAGAATAAGCCTTAGCCAGTCCAGTCCAGCCCCCCCCACACACACACACACACACAAACAATAAGAAATAAATAAACATACTAATGGACACACAACCTTTATTTGATTGTATTTCAAGACATACAATTGAGAAAATGACATCTGTTTTTGTCCACAACATAATAATGACATTTTTCTTATAAAGCCCTGATTATGAATTATGCAAATCACCTTTAGCACCACCTATTTTCAAGAAGGAAAGGCCAGTAATTAATACAGTTAATCCATAGATACACACTGGATATACTGTGACGCTATCAGGCCTTTATGCCTGTTAGCCCCACAAACGTATTCATTCTTAAACATTGTATGTAATTCAACAGGTGGACAGGCTGGTTAAATTATGACATTTGCTGGTTTTTTTATTTATTTATTTTACTTTTATTCATAGAGGTAATCTCATTGACACCAGATGTCTCATTCTCAAGAGACCTGGTCAGACAGTAACCCATGGTTATTCATGTGTATCTATGTTTAGCCTATATTCATACTGTTAGCTTATGCTTGCCTCTTCAAGCTTAGCAAGCTTGGTTCTTAAACTCTTTCATGTAAAAATTTGAGGTTCTTTTCTGATGGTTATTCAGTGGTTTAATGTTATAGGGCTGGGCGATATGAACTAAATAAAATATCATCTTGATTTTGACCAAATATCTTATCACTATTGTGACGACGATAACATGAAACCTTTTTATTTCATTATAAAATAAGACTCAAGTGATTATAACTAGGAAAAGACTTATGCCATATCACAATATTACGATGTCCAAAATCCCAGATGATATCTAGTCTCATATCACAATATCAATATAATATCTATATATTGCCCAGCCCTAGGTACATTACTATAAACATTCAAATCACTGCACAACAGCAGCAGAAGGTAAGGCCTGTGTTTACACATTATGCTGAAGACATACAGTATAACGCAAATCAGTAGAAGCTTATTGATCTATTGTAACTAGAATAGGTTATCAGCTACCTGGCTTTTTAAACTCTAAAAGTAAGCTCATATTTCACAGTATGCCGCGTAAATGTATCTGCCCACAGTAAGAGACAAACTAATTCAAAGGCAAAGACTATCTTGATTTTTTTCTAAACCATATTTCCTGGTCAGCCACTGTGGTCAGTGCTCTGCTCCTGTGTGCTAAAAATGAAATGACAGAAATATGTACGCCAAGCAGATTACGTCATTGCATAAATCTGTGTGTACCTTGAGCTATAGATACACGTAATCTGAATAAGTCTAGTCGAAACCAAACTTGTATATGGATCTACCACTATTATATCATTAAGCTGTATCTGATGGCTTGTGTACTAGTATTTACCTGAGTACAACGTATTGCTATAGTAGCTATTCCATGCATTTATCTAACAGGGGTTTTATATATTTGATGGCTCTTTGTACATATGTAGCGCTATACGCTATTGCGTATACCAATACATGGATAGTAGATCAAGTTCACCCATAGCTGCTGTAATGGCATCAATCTAGCATTTTAAGGACCTCATTCCAAAGCAATACTTTTCTCTGTTTTGGAAGAAAAAAGAGAGTTTGGCGACTTCTTTAGGTTCTATGCAGACATCTCTTTCATCAACTACATTGAGACCAGTGATTGTTTTTGTCAGAGAAGCAGTTGGGGTGTGTGACTTGTAATTAACCCATTAAGACCTTAGGCCGATTCTACAAATGTCTCCTAAATCCCAACAGTATTCTGAAAAGAAACGTATGTTTCTATATCAGTGGTGCTCAATCTTTTTCATGTCAAGGACCCCCAAAATGATATGTATTTGGCCACCGACTCCCATCTCAAAATATTTAATTCCAGGGACCCCCAGAAGCAAAGATTTGAGTAAAAAATGTTAGCATTAAAATAATATATATATTCAAAGATTTGCACACATTTTCACGATTTTTCAAAAATAGCAGATCTACAAGCTCGTAGCGCGTCGTCCTAGACGCTGCAAACAGAACCACGGCTGAAGGTCAAAACTAATAATGCTAATGGCTCCACAGTGTTCTGCCTAAACGCGTCATCATTCTGTAAAGGTGCTTCTATGCAGAGGTAAAAGCTGACACCGCTACGGTACAGCACAGCAATTACTCTGAAAGGCAAGGAGAGGGATAAAAAGACAATGACAAACAGCTGCGGTGAAGTCAATTCTGTGGTATGAGTAAAAAGAAACCCTCTTGGTCATCAGAGAATGATGAATCATTTTGTCAAGGCAAAGGTCAAGTTCTTCTACCCTACAGTATGTACTGTATTACGTTTCTCTCCCTTCATTTATGCTGTGTCACGGTGTGTTCCCACTGTCCCCTTGTTATGAAGACAAAGTTCTGCCTGGAGTGCTTTTTCTGAAAATGAAAGACATCCTCCACCTACATATATCTGCATATCACAACCGTCCAGGAGGTCCATCTGGACTAAGCTGGTTTGAAAGCTTTACTCCGGGCTATTAAAGGGACAATTTGAATACCTGTTGCGGAGGGTAAAGCCAGCAGTCTCGAGACAGCAGACACAGTTTATCGTGATTGGTCAGCTGTTAAAAAGCAGCCCACGTCATGTACACTGTACAGTATGTGCCTTTCTTAAAAAGTTAAACTATTCTCTCAACTTTTGAATACGCTCAGCTCTGCCAAAAAAAAAAGCACAACGACCAGCACCTTTTAGAGGTGGCCCCTGTTGCAGTATGCGGTCACCTTATAGTCATTTTTCATAGGCTTTAAGGTAAAAAGGCGGCGCCTATTTTTGTTTAGCGGAACTGGTACTGTGCTGCATCTTGGCGTGACAAGGTCAAACCAAACAAAATGCCATTTCGTTGTACACCCGCGCAGGTAAGGGGAACCCAGATATGTGCTTGCAAACACCGTCAACCTTCTCTTTAAGCACCTAGATGAAAAGCTGATTCCTTTATGGAGGTGAAGAGCACAGTTTGAGGAGGACAACATGGGAGGTCTTTTTCACATGGAAAAAGCCTGCAAGGTCGAAACGTCGTATCATTGCTGCTGTGCTGTGAATACAATTGGAGCATTTAAAAGTGAGTTGCGAGCCCCCATCTTGTTTTTCAGGTCCTTTAACTTGGACATCGTGTAGTAGGCTTTGGGTGAGCACACATGTTGGAAAAGAAGGTTTAGTAAGATTGTCTCTATAGGGGAGGAACATCCAAGCAGTAATCTCTGTGGATTTACTGGTTGGGTGCTGAATCCTATCTGTGTCTCTTTTTCAGCTCTTGTTCGTATCTCTCCAGCTGAGCCATGAAGCCAGGGTTGGGGTCGATCACATGACGAGCCGTCTTCACTTTCTGAAACAGAGGAAGGGATCAGTACATTGAGTTATTACTACTACCACTACCAGTGTCATGCCCATAGAAACAGAGACGGCATCTGCCCACTCTTCACGTTTGGGGTAAAAAATAATAATAATAAAACAATAGACTATTGTCTATTGTTTTTTTGTTACTCGCGACCCTTAAAAATTGAGGGCCTCCTGATCCCTAAGCACGGCCCTGGTCTTCAATAGTACATGATGTGTTCGAGAGTGTACAAACGGAACCAAATGGACCCGTCTTTCACATACTCATGCACATACTACTGGTGATTGATTGTACATTATACCGGTATCTCTATATTTATTCATATCTAACTTCTTATCTTATTTTAACTAGTGTTCCACTTGTGCTGTAGCCTACCTGTTCCCTTATAACTGACTGTATCTTTGTTTCATCCTTACTGTGGTGCTGCTATGACAACTGAATTTCACTTGGGTTCAAGTCTGTCTGTCTGTCTGTCTGTCTGTCTGTCTGTCTGTCTGTCTGTCTGTCTGTCTGTCTGTCTGTCTGTCTGTCTGTCTGTCTGTCTGTATGTCTATCTTGGAGTTAACACCGGTTTTACTGGGTAAAGTACACGTCTATCAAATAGTGTTGATTTTCTTAAACTACTTCAAGCTTTAATGTTAGCTGCAGATGCCCTTATCGTGGTCTTACTGTAGCCTACATCACTGTACGTCAGCAGAGGCCCGCCTCCAGATACATGATGAGTCAGCGGCCAGCGGGTATGTTCATTATTGAGGACACCTTGTGTCAGGATATATGGCTGTCATTGAGATCCAAACTATGACTTTGCATCATTACAGCACAGGCTTTCTAAGCCAGTGAGTTTTCAGCAGTGGTGGACAAAGTACTCTAATTTTTTTACTCAAGTAAATGTATCAATACCACAATCTAGGAATACTCTGTTACAAGTAAAGGTCCGGTACAAAAAATTTACTTGAGTAAAAGTACAAAACTATTGAGATCAAAATATACTTAAAGTACCAAAAGTAAAAGTACTCATTATGCAGAATGGCCCATTTCATATATTTATTAAATCTTTATTTACCAGGTAGACCTCACTGAGATATGCAATGTTTTCTTTTACGAGAGGGACCTGGCCAAGTGCCCTCTTGGCACAATAAAACCAATATACTCTACAATACATAGCCTACTGAATAAAAGAGGCAATTTAAGGCAAACAAATAAAATAGCAAGTCTTTCTGAAAGGTGTTCCATGCAAAGGGGGCAGCATATTTTAAAGCTTTTTTTACTTGGCTCAATTTGCTCATAATAAATTCTCACAATAGTGCAATGGCTCTCAAAATAGGGTGCACAATGATTCTCAGCATCACAATGTTTATGTTCAAATACAGAAATAAATGATTCCCCTAATACCTTATGTCAGTCCCTGATCCAGTGATGGAAAGTAACTAAGTCTATATTTACTCAATTAGGCTACTGTATTTACTTAAGATCAATTCTGAGGTGCTTTTTATTGGATATTTCAATTTCTCGATACTTCTACTCTACCACATTTCAAAGGCAACATTGTACTTTTGACTACACAACAGTTTTTTTGACAGGTTTAGATGTTGCAGATATTGATTCTGAATACAAAACATGAATTAAGTGATAAATAATGATGTATTACTATGTCAAATTGGCCAGTCTGCATGTTGAGTAGCCTATGTTTTCTTTTGGTTCTGTACATTTTGATGCCAACACATGCATCTGTCCTTTTACTCAAGTAACATTTTGAATACAGTACTTTTACATTTTTTGGTGTGAAAATGGGACATTCCACAGAATGAGTACTTTCAACTTTTGGTTCATTTTGACGTTGGTGAGTTCTATGTCTTCATTTGGTAGCCTACTGTATATTTTGATGCCAATACATGTATCTGTCCTACTAGGTATTTATTTCTACTTTAAAATCTGAGTAGACTACTTCATCTTCCACCACTGACCATCAGACAGCAGCTATTTGCATGATGGGGGTCCCTTGCCTGGACCACCACCAGAGCTCTCATGAGTCTCTCCCACCCTACCTGCAAAGCGTCCTTAAGCGACATCTGGCGGTGCTTCATGAGATAGGCCACACACACGGTGGCGGAGCGGCTGCGGCCGTTCTTGCAGTACACCACGCTGTGGCCGCCGCGCACCGCCTGAAGTGATTGATTGAAATACTTTATTTAGAAAGACATGGGAGAAAAAGTAAGCACATGGAAGTACTAGTCTAACAACGGTGGTTCTCAACAACACACCACCAGTGGTCCTTGGGGGGAGGGGGGGGGGGGGGGGGTCGCCAGCAAAATTAGTTAAAGGAGTAGTTCACCCAAAAGATTGCTTATTTTCTATCAATTGCACAACACATGAAGCCTTGAATTAATGATTTTTTTTCCCAAGTTTTTGTCGCATTCCTAAGCTAATAATTTGATTCCTGTCTCCTACCGGCTAATGTATCCAGTAGGAGACACAAAGTAGATTATTTGTGTCTCCTACCGGAAATACACCCAGTCATCAAATTATTGGCTTAGGAATGCGACAAAAACAAAAACAAATCCATGAATTCAAGGCTTCATGGGGTGGGCAATTGAAAGAAAATAAGTAACTCCTCCTTTAACATCCCGTTACAATCATTTTTACCACTCAGCTTTGGCTATTCAAAAATAGCAGATCTACAAGCTCATAGCGCGGCACCAAGTGCCGCGCTATGAGCTTGTAGATCTGCTATTTTTGAAAAATCTTGAAAATGTGTGCACATCTTTGAATATATATATATTTTTGAAGCGAACCATTTTTAACACATATCTTTGCTTCTGGGGGGGGGGGGGTCCCTGGAACAAAATATTTTCAGATGGGGGTCCGCGGCCAAAAATGTATATCAATTTAGGGGTCCTTGGCTTGAAAAAGGTTGAAAACCACTGGTTTACAATACAAGGTCATAAAAGCCCATAAAAGCCAACGGCTTGTTTCAAATGAGATCCCCAGGCTATACTCAAATCATGGTGACATTAAAAAAAAAACAGACAGATATACACCTCCTTCTGGATGGCGTCGGCGGAGCGGTCGAAGTGGCGGTACAGGTCCTCGTTGGGGTCGTCGTAGACGGGGATCCGAAGCGTCCCGACCACGGATGATGAAGATGATGATGATGATGTTGATGATGCTGATGCGGGGAACGGCTGCTTCTTGGAGACGTTGATGCAGAGTGTCACCGCCTCCTGCTGGAGAAGCTCGTCACTGCAGGCCGAGCGAGCGTTGCTGATGAACAGGTGCTTGGTCACCTTTTTGTGCACAGTGCAGTGGTGGTGTGGGGGAAAAGTACTCGCGTCATGTTTTTACTTAAGTAAAAGTATCGATACTGTCGTTTTCTACATCAATACAATGTAGAAATACACAATACACAAAGTAAAAGTCTGGAATTCTAAATTTACTTGAGTAAAAGTACAAAAGTATTGGTATCAAACTCAAAATTTACTTAAAGTAGAAAGTAGGCTACTCATTGTGCAGAATGTCCCGTTTCACATGTTTTCAATTGTATAAAAAATCTTTTGAAAATAGCAGATCTACTGTACAAGCTCACAATGCCTGTGAGCTTAGATCGGGCCATTTTCAAATGGCCGAAATCTATGTAAGGCTGAAGTGGTTAATGTATGTTTTGTAATAATAATCAAAATCTACAAAGTAACTTTAAAGTTTTCAAATAATTGTAGTGCCGTAAAAGTACAATATTTGCCTCTGAGATGCAGTGGAGTAGAAGTAAAAGTAGCCTACTGAAAATTAGCCTACATACTACTCCAGTAAAGTAAAAAGAAATACTTGTGCCTAAGTACAGTACTTGAGTAAATGTACTCAGTTACTTTACACCACTGACCTTGCACAGCTGCAGCATGGTGGTCCCGAACCGACTGCTTCTAATGTGAGCTGTCCGCTGATGTGACTGAGACAGCCAACTCTGGACCCCTATGTACGAGTGTCTTTTGGTCTAGAATCCAATGCTACTCTCTTGATCTTGTGTCTCCCTCTCAGCTGTCAAATTGTACTACTATACTATCAAAATAAAGGCAGAAAAAGCCAAAAATACAAAAGAAATGTCTATTTAAAATAGCCTACATTGTTTCCCCCTCATATATGGCTACTCTCACTAGGGACTCAATTAAATGTCCATCCCAAAAGGTTTAAGAGTATTTCTATGCCCACTTTGTCCATTCTTTTTTACAGTCTATGTTCTAATAGCACTAACTTCACATGCACTGTGTCACTCTACCAGACAGTCACATCACATCTGCCAAGCATATACAGTATCCCTGTAGGCTATGACCTGTCACACACATGCTATTTATGTATCATATATAAAGATATTGTACATATCTCCTCCAGCCTGTGAAATGAAGGGGTTGTTTAGTTAATCTGCTCCAGCCTGCCTCTAACCTCTGTGCCAAACAGTAAGCTGGCTATATTTACCATAGGAACAGGATAGGGTAGGCATTCCCTGGGTCTTAGTGCTAGCCTTGTTTAAAGGATATTTCACTTTCAAACATGTTTGGGGTCATTTTAACGTCTACTCTGGCTTTTGTGAGCACCCCGGAGAGTTTTTAAGTTGCTTGATTCAGTATTTAGATATTCATTAACAGGCACGCCCCCTTCCCATAACTTCAAACTCCATTTTAACCATGTTGGATTCATTGAAAACACCCGTCCTTGGTTCTGGTGACTGATATTGTCCTTCTAATGTGTGGGGAGACTATGTTTTTTCAATAAAAATGTTCATCTATTTTATTTAATTTTTTCATTATTCTTTTATTTTTTACATTAAAAAATATAAAAAATAAATTAAAGGAATAATTGAAACAACATGGTCTCCTCACTCATTAGAAGGGCAAAAACTGTCTGGGGTGCTCACAAAAGCCAGAGTAGACGTTAAAATTGCCCCAAACATTAACAACCAGTTAGTATTGTTTATGGGAAATTCCATGTTAACGGTTAGCGGTTTGCGCTAGCGTGCTATCACTAACAGCGACAAACAGGAGGGGCGGGCTGTTTTCCCTTCCGAGGCGACAATATGCATGACGTCAGAGTGGTTCGGTACTGAGACTAAATATGTCCCAAAGAGCGAATTCAAACACTTAACAGCTAAATTGTGTATGAAATTGGACACGTGGTCTGCTAGAACATAGCTACTACCCAGATGAGGGTCCTACCAAGGACGCAGAGAGCATTTTGGAACCAAAGGATGCGTTCCTTGCGTGTGCGCATTTGCGGGTTTTTTTACCAGGTTTGTTACTTTTTTGGGTGTTTTTGATACATTAAAGGTAGGGTAAGTGATATTTTTTGGTTAAAACAAAAAGTATTTTGTTAAAAGGTTAAAGCACCATATTCTGATAGTAATTGCATTGCTATAGACTGTTTGTTCAGTAACAAGAGTCTACATGTCTCTCCAGCTCTTAATAAACAGAAAATACATTTTCCGGTATGTGTCAAAATCTCAGCCAATCAGGAGAAAGTACCCATTTTTAAGCTTCATTTTTATAGTGTTCCAGTTCCAATTTTGCCTGCTCATTTCTTAGTGTCATCACTTCCAATTTCACTTGTTTAATCTATATCCTGATGAGTTCTCTATCCTGATTGGATAAAATTGGAAATGAAACTGAAACTGAAACGAAAATGCATTTTCTGTTTTATAAAGAGCTGGAGAGACAAGGAGACTCCTTTTACTGAACAAACACACTATAGCAATGAGTACTATCAGAATATAGAGCTATTTAACACTTATTTTAACCAAAGAAAATCACTTACCCTACCTTTAATTCGGTTAATTCGGTTAATTGTCTTATTATCTGTTTGTTATTATGCCTTAATAACGGAGTGATAGCCTATTTGAAGACTTTCCCTGTACCTTTATGAATTGATGTAGGCTATTTTCTTAAATGATATATAATAATAATGTAAATATAATATGTATTAATATTGCTTGTTTAAAATATATATATTTACCTATTTTTTGTAAGAGTTGTGCCATTTTTCTTAGTCTCATACAATCTATATATTTGTTGATGATTATGAGTGTTATCTTTGTTAGTTTATATGTTTTATATTTTTCTTCATTGCGATAAAAAATAAAATAATGTTCACCCGTGATGTCTGGTTTCTGCACGTGACACTATGAGTCTTTATCTGCTGCAAATTGTGTCTCTACTTGCACAAGATGCATTTCTGCCTAATTTATTTATATTTTTTACCATGTATATTTGACATATGACATTGTGCCTTTGTGACATGTTATCTCTTGTCATCTGATTCTGACTTTGTTTTCCTTGTTTCTTTCTTTGCTTTTTCATTAATAGCCTCACTAATTTCTTCAATTTCACCCACTCTTTCACACCCCAAAACCTGTGATGATGCATGTGAATGGATACAGGACAGGTGGGCACTAGGGACATCTGGGCACCTCGATGTAAAATTGGCTATTTTGTCCAAAATGTTAGAAATTGTAATATTGGAAAAATGGTCTTAAGTAGGCTAATGTAAGTATACATGATGTGAACTTGCACCATGCATCATTATCAGACTTAATTGTATCCTTCAACTTCTTGTTTATGCCCCAAAATGGTGGATAGGTACAGGTTTTGTAGAAATTTGTAGAAATATTAGACTTTAATTGTCGAATGTTTAAGCATGTTTTAATCATTTACTTTATTTTAAAACATTTTTCAAATATTGATTTTTTTAACATTTGGGGAGAAAAATAGGCAATTTAACACCGAAGTGCCCACTCTTTCTTGGTGCCAACCTATCCTGTTACCATGTAGAACGCTTCATTAAAAGTCGACGTTGTTCACTTTGAAGAAGAAAACTACATTTCCTGTAGTTGACGTCAGGACGTCATGACGCTCTCACGCTGTTGCCAGACGAAAGTCGACGTTGTTCACTTTGAAGAAGAAAACTACATTTCCTGTAGTTGACGTCAGGACGTCATGACGCACTCACGCTGTTGCCAGACGTACGGTCAAAAAAAAAATAGCAAAGAACATAAAGTTCCATGATGCATTGCGCTCAGTGAGGACAAGAAGCATCGAGGAGGAAGCGTCGACATGGAGTCCATAGCTGCGGGTGGCTAGAAAGTGGCAAATAAATTATAAACACTGACTTTTATATGGTTGTTCTTCAAAAAAAAAAATATATATACGAATATTTGTTTAAAGACAGAAGAACGTATCTCGCTAATTATTAGCTAAAACTCTGCATTGGAATATTGTTGGTGAGTTGTTGTAATCTTAGCAAGCGCGTTGTTGTTGTATAAATGACACTTCTTCCAACCGGGGCCGCCATTTATAAAATTGAACAAAAACAAAACACGGAACTGACCCAGGGTTCTATACCGACCCCAGGGTTAATGTAGGGTTTAAGTGGCTTTACACGGGGTCTCCTCTCCGGTCCACGGTGTCGTTGGGTTCGGTTAAATGGGCTTTTCCTTTCCCCCCAATCCTGGTTTAGCTACATGCTAATGCTAGCTACACACACACACACACACACACACACACACACACGGGGCTAAAACATGTTAGCATCAGCTACAACATGGTGGTGAAGGAAGAGAAACGTTCAAATCTAAACTCTTGAGGCTGTACAAATGGAAACAAAATGACCCTTAAGGCAGTGGCAAATTGATATGTTTTTGGCCGCGTAGACCCCATCTGATTGATTGATGTACTTTATTTAGTGAGACATGAGAACAACAGTACATGGAAGTGCAAATTCACAATACAAGGTCTACTAAACTGGAAGTCTCATAAAGCACTACTCTTGTTTAAAAGCACTGCCATGTGCACTGCACCAATGCCATAAGCTTGTTAATCTGGAAATGTTTTGTGCCAGGGGCAGGGACCCCCAAAAGAGATTTATGCAAAACAAAAACAAAATCAAGATTATTTCAAATCTGCTCATGTTTCGGAAATATTCCTAAAAATTGCAGATGTACAATCTTGCAGTGTGCTGTGAGCTTGTAGATCTGCTATTTTTTTAATGGACAAAGTATAAATGCATAAAGTGGTTTAAATGATTGTGATGCTACATTAACTACTTTCGCTGGGGACCCCCTGGTGTCCCCCCCCCCCCCCCCCCTCAATGACCCCTGGGGATCCCCGGACCCCACTTTGAGAACCAATGCCATAAGGGTCCATTTGTACAGCCTCAGAGTTACAGACCTGTTTTAGTTAAAACAAGACATGTAAACCATAGCCCTATGGGACACATTAGATTTTAACACTTAATTTGGGGGGCTGTCCATTTATTTATTAAGCTGCAACCTGTAACTTTTACAACCTACCCAGGGGGAGATTCGAACTCCACGTGGAAAACCAAACTTGCACAGCTCATGCAAGAAGCATGAGCATTATGAGCTTCAGACAGTACTGCACTTGTCAACCAGTAGGTGTCCTATCTGAGACCAGGGTCTGCATTTCTCAATGGAAGGATATGGAGACCACCTCCAACCACGGCAGATGTTCTAGTTCTATTAACTTACTTTCTGCCATGTAGATTGGCTACAATAACGATTTATTCATTAACATAAGTTACTGTTTGCAGCTTTAAATGAACATTTGGGCCAAGGAGAGGCTGTTTAGATAACCACTGTTGTGCTGGAGCAAAAACAGCCAGACTGAACATCCTAACGTTGCAGTGCGGTCTGGGAACATACTGTAACTTGCACTAGTATTGGCTTTAGGTAAATAAATACCCTAATTGACTGTCCACACCGAGCACAATAACTATGAATATATCCTTTTAAAAGTCGTTCTAACTCAAGTGGATGCCAAAGTATTTATATTGTCAGTGCTTGGTGTGGGCAGTAAATTTTTCACTAGTTAACACACTAGTCACACTGTACAGAACACCGATCATACAATGTAGTTTACGAATTACTAGTTAGGTACTTCGGTTACATTACACAGCAACGTAATAAACACAAGTTGGCCCTAGGTCCATTGAATTTCACTGTGTATAAGTAACATTGAAATTGTATGTTAAATTGTTTCCCTTCCTAATCGGGATGGAAAGAATGATTTAACTTCCTGATCATGTTCAAATGATAGTCTTTGTGCATTGTTTCTGGAACTAATTGTTTCTCAAAGTTATACTGTTTACTGTACCTTAAACGTGTCACTGTTTGATGTAACAATGCATTTTTTATGTCTTTTGATTATTGCATTGGTGATTGATTGTACAGTATGTTGTCATGCTTTTGTTGTGAAGGATTTGGCGCCGTCTAATAATCAGTTTTCTCTCAGGGATGATATGGGGCAGCTCAATACTTGGCATCAAAGACCACAAACTGCTACAGTGTAGAAGCAGTGCTTTACTTGTGGTGACAGCTTGCACTTAACAGCATGAACACCTTAGTTCCAAGTTCAAGGGTAGCCATCAGTCAAAGCCAACTTTCAGTTGATTGCCCCCTTTTTACGTTGTTGATAATTATAAACAAGCAGCTATACTGTGAAAAGTTGGATCCATGAAATGAAAAGTTGGATCCATGAATCTGTCTCTCAGTCTCAACTTTACTTAGTTCGAAACACGTTTGGTCAATGTTTTAAAAATGAAATGGCCTTGACCAGGGAAGGAATCCAACCTCTTTTTCACCACACATTTGCACTAGTGTACAAGCAAAATGGTGTTCATTAACCCATTCAATCCAGGAACGCATCTGTGTCGTTTTAGATTTCTTTGGCTGTTCAAAACAATAGCAGAGCTGCATGAGCTTGTAGATCTGCTATTTTTGAAAAAAATAAAATTGCAAATCTTTGAATATATATATATATTTTTAAAAGCGAACATTTGTAACTCAAATCTTTGCTTCATGGCGGTTCCTGGAACAAAACATTTTGAGATGGGGGGGGGGGGGGGTCCGAAGCCAAATGCATTTAAAAATCTTTTCTTAATCCTAACTGTATGTTGCTATATCAGTGATCCAACTTTTCCATGTCAAGGACCCCCGACATATTATGCATTTGGCCACGGACCCCATCTCAAAATATGTTGTTCCAGGGACCCCCAGAAGGCCAGATCAAAGTAAAATATGTTCGCTTTAAAACATATACAAATATGTATGTATTGTATACATTAAAAGATTTGCCAAAAAAATCCACGATAAGCTCTGCGCTATGAGCTTGTAGATCTGCTATTTTTGAATAGCCAAAGAAATATTTAAATGACACAGATGCGTTCCCGGTCTAAATGGATTAATAAGTCAAATAGCCTCTGAAGTATGTCTGGCTAGCTTCCAACATTTTTGCACGAGGAGCTCATCAGCCACAGTCTGAATGCAGGTGGCTGATTTCCCACCCTGGTGCCAATTACTGGTCCCCAGAAAGTCTCTGAACTTTTAGGTTGCGTATTTAAAATGTAGGCTAAATATTATTTAGTATTACTTGAGAGGTCCTTCTCAGCAGGCCCTAAATGTTGAATCACATGTTGTGATTAAACTTTTATATTGGCTGTCACTTTAACCACTTAAGCCAGCGAATATAGCTGATTTACAAGCTCTCACTGTGTTGGGATGCGCCACATTGTGAGCTTGTACTGTAGATAGGCTGTTTTCATTTTCTTTCTTTTTTTATGCTCATTGCTCACCTATGACATATTAAGGATGCCAAGTTGAAAGTGGTCGTTTTGATGCACCATCTTCCAAAATCACAATAGAGTTTGAATGGATTCTGGTTGATTTCCAGTTTTAGGTTTACCCAGAGCCGTATAAGAGAGAGTCACGTCAGGGCTGCTATGGGCTGTAGTTCCAAACATTGGAACTTATTGAGATAGGCGGAGCATTTCCGCATTCAATTCTTACAATGGGAGTCTATGCTAGTGACGTAACTCTCTTATACGGCTCTGGGTTTACCTTTTGTGATGCAGTGTAATTTCTTACTGCACACTGCAAACCTACCTGGCACCTTTATGCTAAGTTGTTGTATTTGATTAAATTCACAACCAGGCTACCAATTCTGATGTGTAAAAGTGGGTGGAGATTAAAATGATAGAAACACATTCTCTCCATATTGTATTAGGAGTAACAACAAAAATGTTTCCAATGAAATATATTCCATTTTGTTTCTCCTAACACAATACGATATTGATGTGAGAATGTGTGCTTTAGTACATTAATTCAGTCTTTGATATTGTTTCAACCAGGACCTTTTTAAACTTATTAAACCTGCCATCCCTATTTTGGGCATGCCACAGGTGAGATGTTATGAAAGATTTCCCTCAAAATGTGAAAGTAGCAGATGAGCTCAGCTTGTAGATCAACTATTTCCCCTATTCACCAGTCACAAAGTATAGGGATTAACTGTGATCAAGATAAAAGTGTTATTACTACGGTGGTGGTTTTCTTTAGCATTGGTACTGAATCATGTACTTTAACCACTTACAACCTGGTGTAAAATAGCATATCTACAAGCTCACAGTGCGTTACATGGCACCACATGCGTTACAAGCTTGCAGATCGGCTGTTTTCACTATTCTTCGTACAATGAAGTATATAGCTTTTAACACGCAACACGCCATGATGGAATCAGCTATGTGTTTGGGAAATAAGGACATGTGTTGGCAAATGCTATATGATAAATAACAGTGTATATTCATGTTTACAAATGTAACAAAATGGAGTCATTCAACTTTAGGATTTTATGCTAATTTGTCGTAACCTCCTCTACTGTATATGGGTATACATATACAGTATGGGTCTTTTAATTTGAAACATGAAACATTGCTTCTTCACATGGTTAAAATGTTTTATCCGTCTCACTGACTGAACATATGCAGTATATCTGTGCTGTTGGGCAGAAACCTCTTATTTCCAAATGTCAACTCTTGATTCATATCTTTTTGTAAATTAATGCTACCCCTACTTCTTCGTATGACAGTATCACGCAAAAGTAGTGAAAATATCTACAAGCACACAAAGAATCACGTTGTGATCTTGTAGATCGGCTATTTTAGCTTTGAATGGTTAACTTTGGGTTTTATGCATTTTCAACACCTGAAAAGTATGAAGTATTAACTTGTGACTAAATAACTACATTGGATCATTGGCACACAGCCCCCTCCCCCCCCCCCCTCCGCCATTTCCTGAAAAGTACAGTTTTTGGACTTAGAAGTTTTCCACCTGACCGCGACAATAATTACCATTATTATCAAAATGTTTTGAAACCTTTAACGATATTCACCTACATTGGCCAAAATAGAGGTGCCAGGGTTAAATGCTCTCAAAGTAGCTGAAAGGCCTCACTAAATACCACTCTTACTAAAAGTGATACAGATGGTCAGTAAAGCACCTTGAAATTCAGTTACTGTACGAAAGGTGGTCTGCAAATGAAATCATTTTTTTTAATTAAGTGAGATGTCTTCCATGCCACTTTGAGAGAAATGGTTCTAATCCCTGTTGGGTTGTAGTAGTGTTAATGAATGCTCACAGGAGCCTACTAAAAAGTACTTAATTCCAAAACTTAGAGTGATCCTAGTGATAAGGTTTTGTCTGGGGAGGAAAAAAAAGATATGAATAGAGTCTAAAATCTCCAGATAAGAATATTCCATTATGAACTAACAATTACTAATCTCCATCCAGAAATGTAGAATCTTTCTTGGTAGGTCTGAATTTAAATGTGATTGTGTTTTTAATACTAAAGTAAGGCATCCCTCTAGGCTGGCATGTTCCTTTTCATTTGTGGTTCTAGCTTTGATTTATGGATTTGCATTGTATACGAGTCTTATTTGTAATAGAAAATTGTGAAAGCAGTAAACCGACAATCTAAACAACCTTGTAAGAGTCAACATCTGGTTCACTCTTACAAGGTTGTTTATATTGTCGGTTTACCCTGTATATTTGATTCAATTGTTATCAAATGAAAGCAGGCACTAATAGAGTTCTTTTAATACTGTGTGAAAACCTGATCTTCTGTGCTCAAACCTTTGTTTTGTAACGCAGTGAGTCTGGCATGCTAGGCTTCTCCTGAGCATTATTTTTGGCCATATCAGTTCTGTAAACAACCTTTGAACAACACTAGGTGTGGCTCAGTTGATATCAGTGGCAGTATCACACAGTACAAACAAGCATGTGATGGCTGAACTTGAGCCTATAACTTTATACTTAGTTTACTTTTTTATATAAAGAAATGATCTGGTAATAGTGATGTTGTGGAAGCAAACAGTGAGATAACATTATTTGCCTCTCGTATACAGTGGGACATTTGATACTTCTGGATGTCTTCTTGTAACAGATCTGAAGTCATTATCTTATCGAAAGACTTACTGCAATGATTGTTTATTTTTTAACAAATTGTGTGAATTTTGTTCTAGAAGGCAGAGGATCTTATTCTAGTTTGGGAAACATGCACAACAAAAAGAACGTGCTTGAGACATTGGTTTAAAATGTAGCCTAATGTTGACCTCTTAACTTGAACCATTGCTGATTCTTCACCATGAGTTGTACTTGATTATGGAAAAACAAACAACTGGAACGTTCGACTAGTCTGTGGTGATGTACTTTACTTGTGTCCCCTGCAGTTTGATTGTGCTTTCGTTGTATGGACACAATATTACATGTTTATATCCCGTCCTATTATAATAACTTATCATGTTCTTTTCTAATCTAAACGACCCTTCTGGTTGCCATAGGGGATTCAGCCTGCGGTCACCATGGCGACAGACATCACCTCCCCGCCGCGGTTCTTCCACATGCCGCGGTTCCAGCACCAGGCTCCCCGGCAGCTCTTCTACAAGCGGCCTGACTTTGCCCAGCAGCAGGCCATGCAGCAGCTCACCTTTGATGGGAAACGCATGAGGAAGGCTGTCAACCGCAAGACCATCGACTATAACCCTTCTGTCATCAGA
Source organism: Gymnoscopelus braueri (assembly GCF_963280865.1). Taxonomy (NCBI): domain Eukaryota; kingdom Metazoa; phylum Chordata; class Actinopteri; order Myctophiformes; family Myctophidae; genus Gymnoscopelus; species Gymnoscopelus braueri. The sequence continues at coordinate 44,263,407 of NC_137611.1, forward strand.
TACCTGCAGGTACTGATCCTATGTCTTTCCTGTTGTAGTCTAAATGTGAAGTGTGCTTTGGAATGGTGGTGAGAATGGTCAGACTCAGTATCACTTATTATTAATAACAATAATAATAATAATAATATCTGGGATTTATATAGAGCTTTTCTAAGTACTCAAAGACGCTTGAGTTGTCATATTGTCATATTTGTGACTTATTTTATATCATTTTTATTTTATATATGTTTTGTCGTATGCCATGTAGTGCATTTGATAAATAATACGCTTGGACTTCACTTTTGAGAATGCTTTACAATGAAACTGCTTTTAAAATGTTTTTTTTTACACTAAACCTGTACTTAAGATTTTTGCAGCACAGTATAAGCAGGTTCAAATCAACGGCCAGGCATTTTGATCCCTGGTCTTGAGGTATTTGTTCATTATTTGTTCACCACAGAACCGGTTGTGGCAGCGAGACCATCGAGATTTCCGTGCCATCCAGCCTGATGCAGCATGTTATAATGATGTGAGTACAGTATTTACATGAAATGAAACGAAAATGAACTCTTGTCTTGTCTAAGTGGACAATTTTTGAAGGCATTCTATATTTGCATCATTAGGAAATTAACACTAGCCACCAGCAGCCTAGTGCTGGTATTCAGCCACTGTTGGCGGTAGACCTCAAAAAGCTTTCCCTTTCCCTAGTATGACACATTCATACTAGTTTGGGCAACTGGAAACAGTGGAAGATTAGCCTCAGAATGTGATTGGAAAACATATGAGCCTAATCTCAATGTGTTCTGGGAATTGTAGTCCTGTAGTGTTTGATAAAGCAGTCTGAAGTCTGTGTCTGTCCCTACAGTTGGTCCCTCCAGCCGGGATGCTCAACAACCCTATGAACGCTGTCACCACAAAGTTTGTCAGAACCTCCACCAACAAAGTCAAATGTCCTGTTTTTGTCATAAGGGTAGGTCTTTCTCTCTCTATGTATATATATATTATGCTGTCTGTGTCATAAAGAGATGTCTTTACATACTGTATATTATGCTGTCTGTTTCACAAGGGTAGGTCTTCTTATATATTGTAGTCTTTGTCATAAGGGTAGGTATTTATATATATCATCCTGTCTTTGTCATAAGGGTAGGTCTTTCCATACGTTAACATGTATGTAAAGTTATTTAGCTGATTCCCTTATACCAGAGTGGATTGGTATGACTGTAATGGTGCCGTTAGCTTGATTCTAGACATCACCATCATTACAAACAATAAAGGGCAAATTGATCAGATTAAATTATAGTAATTATCATGGACAACACCTTAGTTACTCCTACTCAAACTGCAAAGAACCTGCGCAGTGATCCGGTCATGTGACCGTTAAGACACACATTGCATAGCGATCACTCAGTCCTATAGGTTTGAACTCATTTCTAAATCCATTGTGTTAATTGACTCGTACCGACTGGATAATGATGAATTGGATCTCTTATCTTTCTCTGGTACCCTCCACTTCCTCCTCTCCTAGTGGACACCCGAAGGTCGCCGTCTTGTCACTGGGGCGTCCAGTGGGGAGTTCACCCTATGGAACGGACTCACGTTCAACTTTGAGACCATTTTACAGGTAAACCTGAAGAAATGATGGGCTCCTAGCCTCCTACATAGAAAATCAGTGCACCATATTTGTGAGGAATGTGTGATTGTAGTAGATTCCGCTATCATTTCAAACGGTGAGTCTAATTGGCTCAATTGCTGTCCATTTTGCCACTATCAGCATATAACAGGAGGACATATAAAATATTACCAAACTTCCCAGTGTTTTCTGTGTCTCGAGAGCTCATAGCGCGGCACCGAGTGCCGCGCTACGAGCTTGTAGATCTGCTATTTTTGAAAAATCTATTAAAAAATCTGTTAGGATTTAGAAAACATTTGTAAGAATCGCCTCGGGTCTTAATGGGTTAACAAGTTCTTACACTGTTACATAGTATATTAGAGCTTTCCTAGTTATGCATTGCTCCTCTTTCTGAAAATTGGTAATTCCCTGGTACTTCACGTTGGTTTCAGCTGGTACACAGAGTAGTGCAACTAGAACTCACAAGGTTGCTCTTCTCCTGTCCTCTGTCCTCTAGGCCCATGACAGTCCCGTGCGGGCGATGACCTGGTCTCACAACGACACGTGGATGCTGACGGCCGACCACGGAGGATACGTCAAATACTGGCAGTCCAACATGAACAACGTCAAGATGTTCCAGGCACACAAGGAAGCCATTAGAGAAGCCAGGTTTATACCCCATCTACCATTCTCTGTAGTTAAACCAAGTCTTATGTGGTTGTTATTATCACCCTCATTATTATTATTATTATTATTATTAATATTATTATTATTGCGGCCCTGCAGTGCCAAGGCCTAGCCACAGGGGTTCGTTTGTTCTTGCGGTTCCTGTGGCCGTGTGTTCTTTTATTGCTGTTATTCTTGTGGCTGCTGAACCGTTGTCTCTTGATGAATTATTTTCTCTCTACATAATTGCTGTGTACAGAAAAGGTTGATTTTCACGCTATTCTTGTTGAATAAAGTGATGTATTCTTCCATTTCACATACGTTAAAAAGAACCACTGGTTTCCAGTTGTAGGCCCAGAGTCGTGCAGTCTCACCAATAAAATTGAGTGGAAGGGATGTGATATTGATCAATAAAGTAAAGCCCAGAGTTTTTCTTAACACCCAATAAAGTTGAGTAGAGGGATTCTTAGCACCAACCAATAAAAATGGAGAGGATGGTTGCCATAATAAAGAAAAATAAAGTGAATATTACTGAGGTATGGAAACGACTCCTCAGGGGGTATTTTCCTTCACACATCCAATAGAAACCGTTTGGAACATGTAGTAGTCACTCTGTCTCAAAACAAAGTATTCTTTTGGCCTCAACATTACATTCTGCCATTTTACTGCTCCTAGACACCGTTTTTTAAATAAAGTTATCCTTTTTTTTTTCTTTACAAAAAATGCTGAACATGTCTCTCGGTGTGAGAGCAGTTGGCTAGCTGACGTTGACAATCCGAAGTGTCGCACACAAACTAAATGCTTTGGCCAGTCATGTTCACACCACGCACACAACGTTTCGCTGACCCATTCCCCCATGTTAACATTTGTTGTTTTTGGGGACGTGGCCTTTATCGAATAATAAAAGTTGCCTTTGGTTTTGATTTCTGCCCTTCTTGAGGTGGTCATCTTTGAGGGAATTTAGGGGAATGTTGAATAAAGTTTGATTTAAGTTCAGTTCAGTAACGAGATAAAAACCACCCCAGTAAGACATCTTAATGTCATCGCACACTAGCTCTCAATGACACCACTCACTTTGATTGACTGTGACATGGGATGCTTTACTTATTCATTAAACCTTCTTAAAATGCCTTTTTTTATTCAATTATTTTCCCCCCCCCGTTCATAAGTGTAGATCATAGGAGTTATTCTGTGTGGGGTTGATGTTTGGAGAACAGTAGTGATACATAGCTGATAATACATGAACATTTGCTTAACTGATGCTGTTGAGAGTTTAGAATATGCTTTGTTTTGACTCCTGTTAGCGGTTCACATGTAGTTGATTATTTATTTTTTTACTCTGCATTGGATTTCTGCCTGGCTTCATGATCACCTGTCATTACGCTGAAAGGCCTGCAGATGGGGCCATCTGCCCTGTTGTTACTGCTACAACCTCAGTTAAAAGTTGATTTATGTGATTGTGGTAGTTAATCAATAAAATTAGGCTATACTGCCCAATGTCATAATGTTATAGTCCTTCAATCACAGTAGCTGTTACACCCTCTCATTTACCAGGTTCACTGTGACCTGTTTACATGCCACAGTGGCTCCTTGTGGAACCACAGTCCAAACTGAATAGGATGTGTCCAGTAACAAACTGCCAGCATTATTTCTTGGGCAAAAAAATCTGCCTTCTCACACAATTTTCATCCAACTGTAATGTACACTACATAGATGGATACCAAGCAAGTCTATGTGCCTAATGGAGAACCGTGCTTTCTAGAGCTCTCCAGACTATGGCAAACTGTTACATCGACCACTTAAGCCTGATATGCTAAGTTGTACGAGGAATAGCAAAATTAGCCGATCTACAAGCTCCCGTGTCACGGTGCGACGTGCAGCGAGCTTGCAGGTCTACTATTCGCAGATTTTCTGAAATATTGAAAAACATCTTTTGCATTATTTGACATTTTTTTGCCTATAAATGGTATGCCCAAGATGGGGATCCCAGGTTGAAAGTGATTTAACCCATTCAGACGCATCTGTGTCATTTTTTGATTTCTTTGGCTATTCAAAAATAGCAGATCTACAAGCTCATATGAGCTTGTAGATCTGCTACTTTATTGAAAAATGATTTTTTTTTTTTGGCCAATCTTTGTATATGTATTTTTTAAGCGAACATTTTTAACTCAAATCTTTGCTTCTGGAGATTCCACAAATCTCTTCTAAATCCTAACAGTTTTTTGAAAAAACTGTTAGGATTTTTGCTATAATATCAGTGGTTCTAAAACGTTTTTCATGTCAAGGACCCCCAAACTTATATGAATTTGGTCGCGGACCCCCATCCCAAAATATGTTGTTCCAGGGACCCCCGGAAGCAAAGATTTTAGTTAAAAATCTATATTTTCAAAGATTTGCACATCTTAACGATTTTTCTAAAATAGCAGATCTACAAGCTCATAGCACTCGGTGCTATCAAAATAAATCTAAAATGACACAGATGCTTTCCCGGTCTTAATGGATTAAAGAGATGGGGAATGGTTAGAGTGCCGGTCAAGTCATCACAACTTCACCAGTTCAAGTCGTGGCTCGGGGGACCTGTGTTGCTGTTGCATGACCTCTGCCATTCGTCACTGTGCCATTTCAAATAGAAAAAGAGCCCCCACAAAGTCCAATTGTCCCATGTCGTTTAACCACCAGGTCCATCTGTACGGCATCCCTCTCAGCAAGCCACCTTAAAATGAGATAGTTATGAAGCTTTTCTGGAAGTTCTTAAATAGGTGTAATAGTTGTTTGGTCTGTCTAGATTTGTGCTTTTTTTTTTGGGGGGGGGGGGGGTATTGGCTTAGGTGTTTGTTACTGTCAGTAGCTTGCAATGTTGACAAGTTTGCAAATTGAATGATTAATATCACTGCTGTTGTGCAGAAACCTTGTATGGCCAAAAAACGTTACTTTTCAGGCAATGGAAAGAATAACCAGCGTTCCAGTGGATCCAATATCATTATTATTTAGTCACACAAGCTCTTAATACTTTTAATTAGTTAAATATTAATAAAAACCCACAGACAGACTTCAGCACTTTCAACTTGGTCATGTCATTAAAGGTGAAGATTTTCCAACTTTTTTCAACAATAGCTAAAATAGACAATCTCTAAGCCCATGCGTCACATTGCCATGCCTTGTGACTTTGTAGATCAGTTATTTACTTTTATGCCACACTCATAGGGCATTCATTTAGGAAAACACAAACGGATGAAACATGGAGATACAAGGTTTCTGCCCAACATTGATATGAAATCTAAATGTCGACATTTTACCAGCGTGTTGATGAGGGAGGTTGTCTGTTGCTTTGCCAGGTCAAGAATAGGTCTAGATTCAGAGTTGTTCATTTTATACAAGCTCACAGTATAGCTGAGTGTTCTTTTTCGGAATTGCTGCAGAAATATCCCTTGTCTAGGACTGTATGACAGGAAACACACATTGGAGTGATGGTTTGGTGGATATTGATCAACCTCAGTCGGTCTTCGTCTGATTCTTTTTTTTTTACGCTCATCTTTTGTACCAAGAACTGAGAGTCAGGAATAGCGATTCGAGTTCCCTGCCTCCTTGCTCATATTCTAAGTATTGGTAGAATCATGCCTTGAATTTTGTTCGTCCATAGATTGAAGAATGATTTTGGTTAGTGTTTGGGAAGTTGTGTTTTTGGATGGTATCTTTTTGTTCGATAAATACTGTTTACAGGCACCTTTTACTCATTTTTATCAGAGAGTGGATAGAGCCCTGTAGCTAGGCTGTAATAAGTTCAGACCGGGTCGTGGACATGTGCCGAGAACAGCTGTCATTCCCGCTGTGACACGAGCTGGAAATCGCTGCGTTGTTGAGCCAATAGGAGAGACGGCTGGCTGTGTGGTGGTGTCCTTGATGGTGGTCTGTATTAGCGCCAGCTGTGGTCCCTGGGAGTCTGTCTACCTGTGTGTTCCTGCAATGTTTGACTGTCTGCCTTTCCCCCCTGCCTGTGTCTTCAGTTTCTCACCAACGGATAATAAATTTGCCACTTGCTCAGACGACGGGACCGTGCGCATCTGGGACTTCATGCGATGTCACGAGGAGAGAATCCTCCGAGGTATGTTGTCTCTGTCTGTCCATCGATGGGACAGTGGCGGATGTACCAACTGCACCGCATTTCACTTCACTTCACCCTCAGACCCCTCTATCACACACACACAGGTGTTCAGGGATGCAGAAACCTAGTCTAGTTTTTCATTCATTCACTCGGATGTATTTTTATAGCTCTTATTCAAACATGAATACAAAGTGCTTCAAATACAAACACAATGTTGCTTGATAGATGACTATACAAATGTTACGAATAATAGAAAACGATGGTAGTCGTTGATAATTGACAGTAAAAATGTGTTAAAGATACAAAAATTAAGTAGAAATGTTTTAATGAGTTTTTGACAAATGGGTATAACCTATCAACAAGGTGGTGTGGAAAACCTCAAGCACGCTTAGCCTTATTCTCAGGAAATTGTTGGGATTGTACCAAAATGCTATTGACCTTACAGCTTTCGGCCGGACCGATGCCTTGGCAGCAGAGCTGTGTACCTTTATTACACTTTGCACTAAGGGTTCTTGTACTCAATGGAGGTCAGGAACTCGGCCAGAATAGAGTACTTTGCGTCAGCAATATTAAACTGATGTACGGCTGCACCAGTTAATCTAAAGCCGGGAACTCACTTAAAACGGATCTCAAGATCAATGGAATTGACAAAATAAGCTGTTCTCTGGTCATAGATGATGTATATTATTTCAAATTTTCACATTGTCCTCTCAATGGAATGATAGGATTTATGTTAGAAATTGGTGAAGTTGCCCTAAAGCAAACTAGGTGCTCTTTCAAAGCACCTATTTTCAGTTGATGGACACTAATTGATGACACTAATTGACTGATGTACTCAACATCTGAAAGCAGCACTGCATCTTTATAATGTAGGAATTCGCCACTGTCCAGTGATACTAATAGATAGATGTTTAGAACTCTCATACCAACAGAAGCACTCAACTACTGTAATCTGTAACTGTAACTGTAATCTAGCTATCCAGACACACAGGGACTCAGGGGATTGGTTGTAATAACCCAGTTGTGAACCAATCAGGAAATTACTGATTTTTACTTAAGGTTGAAGTCACTGGCAAGTTTCACTATTTACCAACAAGCTGGATGATAAGAATATAGACTCAATTAAAGTGGCAATCTGTATGTTTTGCCCTCAGTCAAGAAGGCGTCTCCATTAGGCCTGGGGAGATGGTGTGCTTATGAATGTCAGGCAGTACTACTTGTCACCCAGTAGGATTTCCCCCCCCTAACACAAGGGTCCAAATGTCTCAAATGGAAGAGTAGGAAGACCACCTCCACCCACTGCAGCTGCACTGGTTATATTGTATCAACAATCTCTACCATACAAATTGGTTAAAACAACGTTTTATTCATTAAAATAGGTTTGCTGCTTTAAATACATTTACCAGCCACATATTAAACTGAGCACCATTATAGAGAGTATAGGTGCAGCATATATGCATTTGGACTAGTAAAACTGCACTACAATATTACTAGCTTATATTTTAAAACAGTCATGCGGAAACCTTGTATGGCCATAACTGTTACTTTTCAGGAAATGGAAAAAAATAACCTGTGACAGACACCAAAATGGATCCAATATAGTTATTTAGTCACAAGCTCATGTTAACAGTTTTCATTCGTTAATACATTTAAGAAAAAATATGAAATATGGACTGGAGATGCAAGGTTTCTGCCTAACAGTGGCGCTATGTGAGTTGATGCCACCGTGACACTTTCCTTGATTGGTATATCATCAGGATCCAGCATTTATGTATTTATTTAAAATTTTAAAATGAAAGAATAAATGGTTGTCTGTTTGCTTAGAAACCAGTATGCGTTCCCAGGTAACTTGTTTTTCTGTTTACATCAATCCATACATTTAAATAACCTAACTTGAACACCATTTCCTGCAATAAGTACAGAGCGCTGTTCAACCAATTATAGTAATATTTCTATAGTGCGTGCATCACATATAGCACCCTTTACTTTGTGTCAACATAATTTATAGGCATTAAAATATTAAATACAAATTAATTTGTTTAAATAAATAAAACATGAAATAAAGACTGGTTCAATGAATAAAAAAGAGAATAAAATGTGTAAAGAATTCTAGGAATTCCTGCTGCTAAAAAAAGTGTTTTCAGAAGTAACAGAAAATATATTATGTATCCTGTTATTGCACAAAGTGTAAAATGTTTTTTTTTAAATTGCCACCCTTAACTCAAGTGATTGTTCAGAAGTTTGACCTGTACTTTTACAGCTGTTGATTTAACAAATAAAAATGTTTATCTTCTACAGTGAGAGACCTTAAGCTGATTTTATTCATGTTCTTAAACAAAGAGGCTTTATTTATCTAGACCATATCTCAAAAAATAATAATTTGAAGGACCCCCCAGTTATTATGCATTAGGCTATGGACCCCCACGTGATACAAGTATTTATCCCTGAGACCTCAATCTACACTGTGAAATCCCCAGTGTTAATCTACAGTAACCATGCGCTTGTGTAAATTGAACCAAATCAGGGGTCCATTTGGTTTCATTTGTAATAGCAGATATACAAGCTCATAGCGCTTTTTTTTTGAAAAATTGTTAGGATTTGGATTTTTTTTGACGCGGCCTCAGGTCTTAAGACCTGAGGCGATTCTTAAAAAAAATCTAAATCCTAACAGTTTTTTGAAAAAAATCAAAAACATTTTTTTTCGAGATTTTTCAAAAATAGCAGATCTACAAGTTCATAGCGCGGCACTCGGTGCCACGCTATGAGCTTGTATATCTGCTATTTTTGAATGGCCAAAGAAATCTAAAGTGACACAGATGCGTTCCAGGTCTTAAAGGGTTAAGGGTCCATATACCTAACTGCTTTGCTAGGTCAAGAATACAGTAGGTCTAGATTCAGAGTTGTTAATTTTATACAATGTCACAGTATAGTTGAGTGGGTTTGTTTTTCTTCGGAATGGCTGCAGAAATATGCCTTGTCTAGGACTGTACGTCTATATGTTGCACATATGTTCAATGTTTGTTTAAAAGTCAAATATATTGATCCTCTAATCCTGGTGTTAGGATGTATTGGATTGACCTCACAGAATCACTGCTCTGGACCAATGCAGTCAGACATATGCACCTTCCTTACAACTCTGAATACAGACTTGCATATAGAATTCATAACGATTAGAAACATGTGTGCACTTTTTTTTTTTTTTTTTACCTGACAAATTATTATTTCCTTGGGTCATTCTGTCTGACACACACACACACACACACACACACACACACACACACACACACACACACCAGCACTGGCTTGCCTAAAACACCCTTTTCCTCTGCAGGTCATGGAGCTGATGTGAAGTGCGTGGACTGGCACCCCACCAAGGCTCTGGTGGTCTCTGGGAGCAAAGACAGCCAGCAGCCCATCAAGTTCTGGGACCCAAAGACCGGACAGAGCCTGGCTACACTGTGAGTTCCTGTCAACATGCGACTGCAAACGGTTAACTTTGATCCAGAGTGTCTTACAATTTATGTCGCTGTCGGGTGGAAATCTTGTATGTTCAAAACTTTCCAGGAAATTGTAGAAAAATAGTCAGAAATGGTGCTAGGCACTCTTGTACAATGAAGTAGGGCATTAAGTGACGAAAAAAACATGAAAAGTTGAAATCTGGAGACATGAGGTTTCTGCCCGACAGCGACAGATCGAGTTTATTCTTTTATGTTCAGTATGTTGTCTGTCTCCTCAGAATTCTTGATGTCTGTAATGGCGCAACTTTCTTGGACACGTCTCTTAAAGGAGCACTTCGCGCATTGTCAACTTTATCTTCTCACTAATGCTCATTATTATGAGATGCCACAATTTCTGTCTACTCACTCACTGTGTCTCAGAGGTGGGTTGTGGGTGGTTCACAAACCCTGTGCAGTGTGCACCAATGACATCATCGGTGTGGAGTCCAAGCTAATGGAAACTACAGCTTTTCTCTCCCAGGACAATTGGCATGCTGAAATAGAAGACATTGGTCTTGCATCAATAACATCTGTAAAAAAAACATATATGAAGATGATGTTGAAAAAAGGTGAAATGTTCCTTAAACTGTCAGAACAAATCAGACAGCACACTGAGTCCTCAGTTAAACGGGTCATACAGATCAACTGTGATGGTTCCAGAGACGTGGAAAGTTTTAGACCCCGACAAGTTCCCTGTTGCTATGGGAACAACACCCCCAGACTGTGATTCATTCATTCAAGCTTTTATTTATTCTCACAATTACACTTGAGTAATTCAACTCATTTACTGTGTTGTTGAGTAAATGCAAATGCAAATACATTCAACATCATCATGGTGTTGATAAAACAGCAAAAAACATGAAATCCACATATTTAGAAATGACAGCTGTAAAACACAAATTTAAAACTAATAACATATAGTGGTGACTTGTTTGCTCACTAAGGTTCTAAAACAACCCATGGGCACCTGAGCAGTGGTTCTCAAAGTGGGGTCCGGGACCCCCAGAGGTCCTTGAAGGGGTTCCAAGGGGTCCCCAGCAAAATGAGGAACGGAAGCGATGTGAGCTTGTACATCGCCTATTTTTGAAAAGTCTTGACAAAACTTCTTATGGGGGTCCCTTGCACGAACCTTTTTCAAATAGTGATCCGTGGCAAAATCCATATCAATTAATATTCCATGAGAACTCACTCTCCCTCTTTCTTTCCCCCTCCACCCTCCATTGCCCCTCTCTCTCCTTAGCCACGCTCACAAAAACACAGTGATGGAGGTGAAATGGAACCTGAACGGTAACTGGCTGCTGACGGCGTCACGTGACCACCTGTGTAAACTGTTCGACATCCGCAACCTGAAGGAGGAGCTGCAGGTGTTCAGAGGGCACAAGAAGGAGGCCACAGGTCAGCCATCATGATGCTGTGTGGTCTAATTCTTTTTTATATTTATTTTCCATACTTATTTGTTATTTTGAACGAGAGTTGTTCTCAAAGTGGGGATCGGCGACCGGCAGGGGTCCTTGAGGGAGTTCCAGGGGGTGCCCAACAAAATGAGGAACGGTAACATTTTTCCGGCTAGAAGATGAGAGAACATATCGTCTCTGTCGGGTGGAAACCTCAAAATGTCCAAAACGTACTTTTCAGGATTCAAATTCAAAAGTAGCAGATCTACAAGCTCAAAACACGTCGCTTTGCACCGCATTTTGAGCTTGCGGATCTGCTACTTGTGATGCTTTTGTGTGACGCTGTAGTATGATCAAGTACGGTATTAATTTACAAAAAACTAAAAACTAAAAAATATGGAGATAAGAGGTTTCTGCGCGACAACAACGATTATCGATACTAGACCATACCCGTTGAAGGGCGCAGGCGAAAGTAGTTGCAAACTTGGTGTTATTGCACGTCCTGTTGCGCGGTTCCCCCCCCGTCCCGTCGTGGCGCCCCCCCTCCTCCCCCCCGCGGGTCCCGTCATGGCGCCCGTCGAGGTCACCCCTCCCCACGGGCATACCCCCCCCCCCCCCCCCCCGCCACGGCGTCGCGTGAACACACACACACACAGAGAGATCCGTAAGAATGTTTTCTGTGTACACGCGCGTAACTGATATCGTTGTGTCTGTTAAGTGGTTGTGTTGTGCTGTTGGTGTGCTGCGCTGAACGGAACGCAGTGAATGGAATGTGGCTCGGTGTTGCCATGTTTGCCTACTGTAAGCGGTTTAGGGGCAATATTGGTGGTAGTGTGTTTTTGGCGTTGGTTGTGAAAGTGCAGGTGGGTGTGGGGACGCGTTGTGAGCTTTTAGATCGGCTGTTTTCCAAGAGGCAATGTATATGTGTGAAGGCGCTTCGTTTGGCCTTCTTTTTCGATAGACCTTGTTGCTTATAGGGCCGCAGGCGAAAGTACAGACCTTGCTGCTTGTTTCTCGCGCGAAACCCGTGAACGTGGCAACCCTGCGCAGTGTGATGTCCCATTGTTTGACACATAAACGCTATTAATAAGCGGAGATTTGTTGAAATTGAAAAAAGGGCTTCGCAGTTGTGTTCAGATGGTAATGGTCAATGGCTGTGTGCAAAATCAGATCAAGTGCTCCAGCCAGTGAGGAGAAACGGGCACGCACCAAGGCCACACCAAGGCCACACCAAGGCCACACCAAGGCCACAGAGGTTACTAGAATTATAGGAGGATAAAGGCGATATAAATATGTGCTCCTTCCGACGTCTGAAAAACTTCTGGTTCGGACAGGCTTTCCGAACTAGTTCGTAGAGTCAGGACATCTGGGGCTGCATGAGTTCTGAGACCAGTTCTCAGACCGCCCATCAGAAGTTCTGAATGACATCAATTTGTAGTCATATAACCTCCCTTTCCGAAAGAAAAGTTTGGATGTCGGAAGGAGCGTGTATTGCCCCTGTGAAAGACTATTCAGATCTTAGGCTTCACTCTCTCGACTGTTAGTATAGGCAGGCGTAGCATTCTATACTAAATCTAATCTAATAACAAAAATCATCAAGTGGGTTCAGATCTTAGCCATGGCTCCTGAAGCCTGTCCTGGACAGGGGTCTCCGGACGTAAAAACAGATGATGATCTCTTACGGGGGTACCTGGCACAAAATCATTTCAAATGGTGGTACTGTATGGGGCTTATTGCATCAACCTGGGGTCCTTGATATGAAAATGTTTAACCCAAAAGTGCTGTAGAGAACTTTGCAATTCCATTAGTGGGAGTATGCCAGTACTTTCTCCTCCTGTTTCCAGCATGACACTATGCATTATAACAAAATATATATTTTTTTATATGCAGCATTTATAGTAATATTGGTAATAGTTGCATGATCATGTTGTGTGGTCTTTCCTCTAGCTGTAGCGTGGCATCCCATCCATGAAGGTCTGTTTGCTAGTGGAGGCTCTGATGGATCTCTACTATTCTGGCATACAGGGTAACTATAGCAACATTATAACAAAAGTGTCATTAAATGTATATTTGTGTACTGTGAATGACGTCTCACAAACATGTTGCTAGATGGCCAATTCAGGCTGGAATCTTGACTCTATTCATTGTCACACTGGGACCTGAACTGGCTGAACAAAATATGACAACAAAAAAATTTACAAACGTGATTACACCGAGTCATAACCATGTCAGCTAAGACATGCCCTCCCTTAGACCGAATTCACACCGCAACGCTGGCACGTTGAGCATTATGTCGAGTAAGTTTCAATGCAAAGTCTATGGAGACGAGCGTACGACGCTTTTCCCACAGTGTTGGGACGGCGAGACGGCAAAGGCGGCGTCAAAGTTGAGAAAACCTCAGCTAAATAACTTCATAGAGCGACGAACGGAGTGCACTGTGCTCTGAAGTAAGCGTGGAGTAGGCATATACACTATAATACCACCGAAAAAGACAAATGTACAGACGTTGAAAATATTGAAAAGTATTAAATTAGCAGTTTGTAGGTGTGAAGAATGTATCAGAATTGAGTAACTGTATATGTGAGCTTGTAGATCGAGAAGGAGGTGATATTTTTAGGTGTGCACTGACGATCTGCAGGGTGGAGAAGGAGGAGGTGATATATTTAGTTGTGTACTGACTTTATCTGCAGGGTGGAGAAGGAAGTTGGTGGTATGGAGATGGCTCATGAGGGAATGATCTGGAGTTTAGCCTGGCATCCTTTGGGTCACATCCTGTGTTCCGGATCCAACGACCACACCAGGTAAGGCAGCATCCAACACGTCACGGAACTCTAGATGGCTGTTTCACATCTAGTCTAGTCCAATCAAATACCCCAAGACATGGCAGTCTTGGTCTTACTAGTTATAAACTCTCTGACGGTACGCAACAAAACTTGTGTTTTGCAGTAAATTCTGGACCAGGAACCGCCCAGGAGACAAAATGAGGGACAGATACAACCTGAACCTTCTGCCGGGAATGTCAGAGGATGGTGTGGAATATGGTGAGTTCTCTTCAGTTGGTGTAGATATAGAGAGATGAGAATATAATACTAGTATCATTTAATACCGGTAGCATATGAGGATAATCAGTGGTATTATTACTGTAAATATTATATATACACTAGTATTATGCTATCACTAGTATTGGTATAGAGTGTTCACTTCACTTGGGTGGCATACAGACAAGCCCATGTTTATACTTACTTTTATAATAAACCAATATATTTTAGGAGAATAACTCTCAAATCAAAGTGCATCGATTCAGTATTACTCTGAAATTCAACATATACAGTAATATATATAATTCCAAGTTATAATGTATACATTTGTTTTAATTATCAGTAGTATATGTGTGTAAATGTATACATAAATGAGCCAATATAACAGCATAACCTTCATTTCTAAGGTTATATACAAAGATGACCGGCATTCACATCAAAGGTCATCTCTTTATGTCTCTTAGCAACATCACGGATATTGATGATGCTCCATTACTTTACTCATTGTTATTATAAATGTCTTTCTTTGCTGAGTGATTTAGATGGCATTTTCAGATGACATTTTGTCTTGTCTATGTTTTAAACAGGAGTATATTTTGATGTGTGTGTGTTTCTAGATGACATGGAGCCTAACAGCATGGCCTCCATCCCTGGTATGGGAATACCTGAACAGCTCAAGGTGGCCATGGAACAAGAACAGAGTGGTGAGTGATTGTACATGTACACACACACACACACACACACACACACTTTTTTGTATTTGCCAGTTGTATGTATTTGCACTGTAGGCACTTGATTGATAGTTTTAACTTTTGTTATTTGAAGTATTTAAAAGAGTTGCACTGACTGCACTCTGTTATTTGAAAATGCTATGTTACTACATAGCATTTTTTTGCTATGTAGCCTACTGTAAGTATCGGGTAATACCCGGTATCCAAATTCATATATCGGATCGGATTGAAATTGAAAAAAACCTGTATCGGTGCATCTCTAAGGTGCATCTCGCTTAGGAATGCGACAAAAACAAAAAATAATCCATGGATTCAAGGCTTCATAGGGTGTGCAATTGATAGAAAATAAGTAATTTTTTGGGTGAACTCCTCCTTTAACTCATTGAGTGCCAATGACGTCGCAGACGTCACGTTTTTCATAAGCCCAGAGTGCCAATGACGTCTGAGACGTCATAAAAAAAAAAAAAAAAAAAATTCTTTTTTTTTTTTTTTTTTTTTTTTGAAAAAAAAGGTTCAGAACCCAAGATATGATGATTTGAAGATTTGCTGCTCCATTCACTTCTTGTTTAACTTTTTACTGAAAAAGGCTGTATCTCGGCTCCTAAGCACTTTTTTTTTACAATGTATTTTTGGCCTTGGCACAGGGGTGATATAGCCAGAAATATTTTTGGCACTGAATGAGTTAAGTGACGTACGACACATTGCATTTTTCAAAGTGATGCATCTTAGGTGTTAAATGTGGCACGCAGTTGCTCAATCCAGATTTATTGCGCGGCTATACCAATATTTGCTATGTTCCATGGAGTTATATTGAAGTCTGTTTCAGTCGATCATGTGATCGTGCGCCCCTGTCCCCCTTCTTTTTATGTTTTATTTTTCAGCATGAAAAGCGTTCTAGACAGTGTTTTTTCCTTCATAAAAGGATACCCTTACCCTGTTTTGTTTTATCAGATTTAATCTAAACGGTCTCATTGTTCCCACTGACATCATAACGAGTGCATAAATGATGATGGTGTGTCCTCCAGGTAAAGACGTGGCTCCTGAGGTAGAGATGTCCATCCCGGGTCTGGACTGGGGTGTGGAGGAGGTCATGTCCAAAGACATGAAGAAGGTCCCTCAGAAGAAGGTCCCCTACGCCAAACCAATCCCTGCTCAGTTCCAACAGGTAGGACCACAAGATACAGACCAAACGCACACGTTCAAGGTTTCCATTCATCAAATGTACCACTTAAACCCCATACTTAATTGACTGGGGTCTGTTCTTGGCCCCTTCCTTTTTTCCCCTCTACAACAAGTCTCTTTGCTGAAAATAGCCCATCTACATGCTCGCAACGTGTTCTGAGCATATAGATCGGCTATTTTCAGCGAATGTTTTGTCCCTATTTTTTAGCCAATGTTAATCTATTATGACAAGCCCAGAATAGGGATGCAAGGGTTCCTGTGGTTAAAGAAGATGTCAGACATCAGAATCCGTTTCGTTGTGTGTGTATATAACATAACATGGCATGTGAAAAAAAAACGTTTGAAATTGTTCTGTATGTTTAGAGCGAGCGTGTCAGTAACTCTCCCTTTCTACCGCTCGTTCTTTGCTGCTGCAAAACACAGAAGTGAAGTCTGATGCAAGTAGCTGCTGAGTTCGCCTCAAAACTAGAGACCAGCACGAACACAAGACGCGGATGTAGTGAAATATTTTCATTACAGACACCAGTATGCCCGGAAATTAACACATTTTGGGTGATTTAGTGATCTTTTTGGTTGTGTATTTACTTGCCCCACCAGAACACAAAATTCATGATTGTTATTATAACACCATGTATTTGAGTACATAAGAGTACAATTATTTTGGTTTTTTTCATCAAAATTGTAGCAGCAAACAGTTGCTACCAAGTACGTACGATGAGTTCGGCAGCAGTCTAAACAAATTAATTTCATTCGATTTTGGTCAGAGATGTTCGCTGTGTTTGGAAACATTTTAAGGAAATTTTAAAGAATACCCCTTTAATAACTCACTCTCTCCTTCATTCCAGGCCTGGGCTGATAATAAGGTTCCTGCTATGCCCCCTGGTGGTGAGCTGCCCAAAGAGCGGATTAAGGTGGAGCAGAAGGTGGATGGAAAGAAGAGGACGCAGGCGGAGATGGAGCAGGAGATGGCATCTATGCAGTACACCAACCCCATGCTGCTGGAGGTCAGCACCTCTGCCTGCTCACTCATAGTCATTTAATGTTTACATTCACCACTTAAGCGCAATTAAAAGACAACATATAAAATGACATGCCCAACATAGGGACGCCATGTTTAATGTGATTAACCTCATTTAATTAATTGACCACATAATTAACTGGAAAGTAGTAGAATATTCACCAAAACATATATTGTAGTGGTTCTATATTTTGACCTATTGATACATAATATATCTTGATCCTGTTGATCCTGCAGCAAATGAAGATGGAGCGTATGAACCAGAACCCAGACAACAATATGGGCGCTCCACCGGGTCAGGGGCCCATGCCTCCATTCCCGGGGCCCGGAGGTATGGGGCCCCCTCCCCAGGGCTTCCCTCCAAACATGCCCCCCAACATGGGCGGCCCTCCTATGGGCCCTGGCGGCATGCAGCCCCCCTTCATGCCCCCGGGGCAGATGGGCCCTCCGTCAGGCCCCCCGCCCCCTCACCAAGGGCCCCCGCAGGGTATGATGGGCCCGCCAGACATGCACGGACCTCCCCAGGGAATGCAGAGACACCCGGGTCCTCGGAACATGGGGCCCAGGGGAATGCAGGGGCCCGGTGGGATGATGGGGCCCCCACCGCGAGGGATGGGCCCCCGAGATCCTCAGGGGCCGCCTCCCCAGGGCGGCATGATGCCCCCACAAGGGAACATGATGGGCCCTCAGGGGCCGATGCAAGGAGGCATGATGGGACCCCCTCCCAGGGCACATGGCAACATGCCGAACAATTACGGGATGGGAAACATGCAGGGGCCACCGCCAGGAGGGATGCATGGGCCCCCAGGCAACATGCAAGGACCCCCGGGTAATATGCAGGGGCCACCAGGAAACATGCAGGGGCCACCAGGAAACATGCAGGGACCCCCAGGAAACATGCAGGGACCCCCAGGAAATATGCAGGGACCCCCAGGAAACATGCAGGGCCCTCCTGGTAATATGCAGGGGGGTCCTTCATACATGCACAATCAGGTGTGTTACGTGCGTTACAAAAATAAACAAGTATTGACATTGACGTCATTTTATGTTCAAAGTATACTTAATTAGTCGCTTCAGATCGTTCATTCCACAAATGTATTTTGAAGTGAAAACGGGATGCATCAATATCACACACATGCATGTGCATTTGCACAGAAAGCCATGTTCTTTGTGCTGAAATACCCAATTAAAAAAAAATGGCATCTGAATGTTTTCTACGTTTCTTAACTTTAATGCCCCATATTTCTTACACAACAAATCTTAACGGCCCCCACCCCCAGCATAAGATCATAAAGCAGCTAATCACATAATGTATTCATACTTTTGTATTACATATAGCAGTAATAGTACAGACTGGGACAGGGCAGGTGTACCCGTAGCTCACAGACTATTGTTTGTTGCAGGGCCAAAACTCTGGACCCATGATGCACGGTATGGGACAGCAGGGACCCAATGGAAAAGGTAAGGAAACGAGGGTTCTAGGTCGGCTTCCTGTTCACACAACCATATGACGACGCGCATTGTTCCACGATAACACCTGTTTGATTGCATTGTGGCATCGAGAAGGCTTGAATATGGTTGGAAACAGGCTACCTGCTGTTGTTTAACCCATTAAGACCTGGAACGCATCTGTGTAACTTTTTGATTTGAGCTAAAAAGCTTTATTTTACACTTTGGCTATTCAAAAATAGCAGACCTGCAAGCACCGAGTGCCGCGCTACGAGCTTGTAGATCTGCTATTTTTGAAAAATCGTGAAAATGTGTGCAAATCTTTGAATATACAGTTGTTTTAAAGCGAACATTTTGAGCTCAAATCTTTGCTTCTGGGGGTCCCTGGAACAAAATATTTTGAGATGGGGGGGGGGGTTGGTGGCCAAATACATATAATTTTGGGGGTCCTTGACATGAAAAAGTTTGAGCTCCACTGATATAGAAACATACGTTTTTTCGGAATACTGTTGGGATTTAGAAGACATTTGTAGAATCGGCTTCAAGTCTTAATGGGTTAAATAAGTGCCACACTACAATGTAGAGCACTGGTTATCAAACGTTATCAAACATTTGTCATATCATGACCCCCAGATTGATATGTATTTGGCTGCGGACACCCATCTGAAAAGATGTTGTGCCAGGGACCCACATAAGAGAACATTTGTTGTAAAATAATTCAAAAATAGCGTTGTGATGCGACACATTGTGAGCTAATAAATGAAGTGTTAAACCAGGGGTCTTCAACGTTTTCAGGCTAAGGACCCCCTAGCTGAGAGAGAGATGAAGCAGGGACCCCCTCTGTATTTTATACAATTGTTTTTCAGATGAACTTTTTTTTGTTTACTTGGTCTGCTCTTTTTTCCCTCTACACCTATATCTCTTTGCCAAAGATAGCAGATCTACAAGCTCACAAGCTTGTAGATCTGCTATTTTTGGCTAAAGTTCTCCTCAGAATAAGGGATGCTAGGGTTCAAGTGGTTAATGTAAAACATAAAAATCATATCACACAAAGATTTGGTGGCCCCCCTGTAGTAACTCTGAGGACCCCCTAGGGGTCACGGACCCCCTGTGGAAGACCCCTGGTTTAAACTGTTCCTCATTTTGCTGGGGACCCACCGGCAACCCCCGTCATTGCCGCCAAGGCCCCCTTGGGGATCCCCAGACGCCACTTTGAGAACCCCCCGATAGAGGATATGAAACCCGGTCCGCTGTCTTTAACCTCGTGCCTCCGTCTGTCTGTTTGTTACCATCTCAAGGAGATTCTCGAGGGCCTCCGCCCAATCATCACATGGGGCCTCCGCCTCCCGACCGCCAGGGACCACCTGGTGGGGGGGGCCCGGGAGGACCCGGCGGCGGCGGTCCCGGGGGGGACCAGGGGAACTCTGGGAACTACTGGGGAGACAACCAGCAGCAGGGCCGTCGCGGGCCCCAGGACTTTGACGGGGGCCAGGACTTCCACGGCAGGGGAGGAGGAGGAGCAGGAGGAGGAGGAGCAGGAGGAGGAGCAGGAGGAGGAGGAGGCGGAGAGGAGAATTGGAGGCAGGGGTCTGGTCAGGGCTACCAGGGAGGAGGAGGAGGTGGAGGAGGACAGAGAGGAGGAGGTGGAGGAGGAGGAGGAGGAGGAGGAGGAGGAGGAGGGAACTGGGGCTCTGAGGAGAGGTTCCCTCGTGACGGAGGAGATTTCCGAGGGCACAGGGATGATAGGTGAGCTGGTTTCTGACCCTTCACGAGCACCGATATCTTACATGAATATGTGTGTAGTAGGGCTGGGCAATACAGCATTCGTCTTCGGATATTGTGAAGATAATAGCGTGTTGATGAAAATATGCATTTCCTTGTCGACACTGTGAAAAAACAGCGAAACAGCTCATCTACAAGCTCTAACTTGTTGCAACACGTTATCAAACAAGCTTGTAGATCTGCTATTTTCACTTTTTAGCCATAATCCCATACGATATCTACCGTAGTCACATATCACAGTATAATATCGATATATTTTGCCCAGTTCTAGTACAGTATGTAGCTTAGGAACATGTTTCAGGTTTTCACATTTTGTATGAAAAGAACATCTTCCTCATCTTCTGAAGACGGGCTTTGTCTTTTATACTTTGCTGTACGATGGTGTCACACAGTGAATATAGCCGATCCATAAGCTCACAATGCGATGTCACGCGGCTGTGAGCTTGTAGAGCTGCTATTTTTGCTTTTTAAAATGTTTATTTTTTGTTGCAATTTTAACTCATCTCAACGACACCACATTATTCCACCCAAATCTCCATCCTGGCTGAGCTCCTTTGTGGTTCTGTGTAAGAGCCTCACGTCCTTGTTTTATGCAGCTCACCTCACTAGTTTGTTTATGGGATGAAACGTTTGCTCATTAATTCTTCCTGCTGCTTACATTAACCTGCTTACTAACATCTTTGCTAGGTGTCTGGTTTAGCGACTGTTTGATAAAACTCTGTCAAACAACATAACTGCTCTTTTCCTTCTGGCCAAGCTGCAAAGCTACAACTCTTAAATTGACGTTGAACATTGCACCTTGTGTTACATAGCTACCAGGATATAATTCCAAAATATTGTAAATCATCTTTATCTGTTGCGTCTGTGATTGAAGTTGCAGACTAAACAGAAGCTTACTGTAGAACCAAACCTTAACAGACATGAAGAAAACAGACACGAAGAAAACTATCTGAAATCATTTCAGACTTTGCAGCTCGGTCCAGAAAGTAAGCAATCTGTGACTTTTCAACTTCTAAAACTTAACATCCTTCTGGGTGGTGCGTGCGTGCGTGCCGTGCGTGCGTGTGTGTGTGTGTGTATGTATACGTACGTGTGACAGGTATGATTATGATAGTTACGGAGGTCCAGGAGAGGAACACGACCCCAGACACAGAGACAGACTTCCTCCGAGACATGGCCACGACTCTGATGACATGTGGGTGTCACAGTCACACACTAATCAGCCAGTCAGCTTCGCTGCTGGGCCTTGGTGTCGGCCACTGTCCCAATTCCATATTACTAATTCTATCCGTGTTTTGAGAATGTAGTGCTTTCATACTGGAAAGAAAAACGAATATAAAATATAGTATACTTAAAAATAGCCCTATTTATTATAGTTAAACAACTTTGGCCATTTTCATTTTCTCCCAAATATGTCATTGCCATTTTCCCATGTGTGCTGTGCCAACCCACCCCATGCCTGGCCATGTCAGAGTCACCGCTGCTAGGAATCAAACCCAAGTCTCTGTTGTGGTGTACACTGACGGACCTAAATCGCTGGATCCTTAGGTGTTGTGGAAAAATTGACAATATTGTCTCACAATGCAACACACAGCAGAAGGGAGGGTTGATTCATAGCTGGAACAGCATGTCAGACTTGTCTCCTTGTTTTGTTTTGCTTTTCTATTGTAATGAACTGCTTGGAGCTCTTTTTCTACCTCATTTGTTGACTCCATGCTTCAGGCACACTACATCCGGTTGTTATTTTTACTGCTCGTTCCCATCCGCAGCACGCAAAGCAGGACTCGACAGTGTAAAGCATGCAATTGGGACGTTGATGTCCTACAGGCTTGTCACCTCTAGAGTTGATCTCCTTTCACACTAGCGAGCTGCTACCTTACTAACTTGCATGATTTAATTCCTAAAGTTACTAACTGCACCTCCTTTCAGAGGTTTCTCCTTAATTCAATCTCCAAAAGGCCAAAATCCGCTATTTGGTCCTTGAAATATATTGGCTCCCATAACGCAAATATATAGTTAGTTGTATATTATGTTTTTAACACATGTGTTTTAAATATGGGGTAGTCCTGGTTAGGTTTTCACTGTTCACTGTATCCTGACCTCAGGTACCGAGGTGGCGGTCCTGGGCGTTCTGGGGGGAGAGGTTACAACAATGATGAGTACGGGAGCCAGGAGGAGAACTTCGACGGCTCCGACGACATGGGCCAAGGAGGAGGAGGAGGAGGAGGAGGAGGAGGAGGATGGGACAACAGCGGACGGGGCCGAGGCCGTGGAGGAGGTCCTCCCAGAGGAGGAGGAGGAGGAGGAGGAGGAGGCGGAGGAGGCGGAGGAGGTGAGACAAGAGGGGGAGGTGGTGTTGGTGACGTAGACAGCTTTGCATTAACCCATTAAAGGGTCTACACCATGAAAATCACTTTTTTCTTGTTTTTTTGTATTTTTTGGGGTCCCCAGTGTCTCTTGTACCCCAAAAAATGTTTTTATTTTTAATTCAGTCATTCCTTCTCATTTCATGGATTTCCAGAAATGTTTATGAGGTCACAAACATTATTGATGGCAAACCCAATGTTAAATGAAAGGTGCCCGAATCGCTTCGAAACTTTTTCTACCCCCCCTAAGTGGGGGTCTACGAACAAATACTTCGGGCTCTGATTTTGGCTCCGCCCCCCGGAAGTGGGTGAAACAGGCACCTCAAACACTTGGTGGAATTGTTCAAAAATGTTCAAAGTGTTTTTTTTTCGATTTTGTATTTTTCTTAGATGCTTCTTTTTATGCAGAATTTTTCCATTTTTTTTATTAACAGACACAATTGACTTGGGATGAGTATATCTGAGTGATGATTTAGGCTCAAACTTTTGAAAAAGGTTTGAGGGACATACACCATATGATATTAAATATTTTAAAAAAAATTATCTGCATTAGGCCGCGGACCCCCATCTCAAAATATTTTGTTTCAGGGATCCTCAGAAGCAAAGATTTGAGTTAAAAATGTTCGCTTTAAAAAAAAATATATATATTCAAAGATGTGCACACATTTTCAAGATTTAAAAAAAAAAGAAGCAGATCTACAAGCTTTGTATATCTGCTATTTTTGAATAGCCAAAGTATAAAATAATGGTTAAAGTGTTTAAAATCGAAAATTACACAGATACTTTCCCGGTTTGAATGGGTTAAAATGATGTTGAACCTTGGGTTGAATAGTTACCCCATAGAACCATGGGCTGTAATAGTTATCTGAAAACTCACCTCTTCAGACTCCACCTCAGCCTGTAGCGCTTGACCGAGTTACGACGACCATGCAGACTTACCTTGGTGATTTGTTCTAATTTTTTTGTTACTTTGACTCGCCTTTTCTTGACCACAAACAAGGTTAAAATTTCGATAGCAGTTATTTGTTAGTATTTAGTTTAGACTGGTGCTAGGTTCTTGGTTTACCTGTGATCCTAGTTTACTGAGGCACTACACTGTCTCTTTGCATTTGATGTACAGTATGTATTAACCTTGCTTATTGTAAGTCGCTCTGGATAAGAGTGTCTGCTAAATGCCTACAGTAAATCATAGTCGCTGAGTCCCTGACAACCTGTGTGTGTGTGTGTGTGTGTGGGTGTGGGTGTCTCCCGCTCAGGTCATGAGGGGTACAGAGACAACCAACAGATGCATGACGGTTCGTCCCCGGCCAGCCGGGAGCGCCCGTCGTCCCTGCAGGGCATGGACATGGCATCCCTGCCCCCCCGCAAACGTCCCTGGCACGAAGGACCTGGCACCGGAGGAGACCCCCGAGACAGAGAGTCCCCTGGAGCAGGGCCTGACGGAGGAGGAGCAGGAGGAGGAGGAGGAGGAGAAAGAGGAGGAGGAGCAGGAGGAGGAGGAGGAGGTAACAGACTGTTTCACATGGTTCAACCCATTAAGACCTGAGGCCCATTCTACAAATGCCTTCTAAATCAGTAGTTCTCAGGCGTTTTTGTGCCAAGGACCCCCAAATTGATATGTATTTGGCCTTGGACCCCCATCTGAAAGTGTTTTGTGCCAGGGACCCCCAGAGGAGAAGATTTGTGTTAAAAAAATGCAAAATGATTCTATGTTTTTCAAACAGTTTAATATTGTTTTCTAAAATAGCAGATCTACGAGCTGACAGCGCATCGCGCTGTGATGCGTTGTGAGCTTGCAGATCGCTGTTGTCAGTGCAATACATGGCACACACAACCAAGTATAAATCAGGCATAACCCTAAATGTGGCTGATAATGTTGAGTGCTAGAGTAATAATGGATATTAAATGTATCATAAGATTAAACAGTATTTCAAATGGTTCAGAAGCATCTTCCATAAACCCTAATGGTCTCAGATATTTCAGCAAAGCTAAAAGCCTTTAACTTTAACTGGTTGGCTGCATGTAGAACAGCCGAGTCGTAACATGTTGTGCTAATTGAGGACTAAATACCTACATTTTTAACGAAACGTATTTTTTAGCTACTGTACACTGGTAGGCTTAGGCTTCATGCCCTCATGGGATTTGAATGTTATTAGACATCTTTTTAGTTAGTTTTATGCAAATGTTTACCATGTTTGTTGCACGTTGAGATTTGTTTCAAATGTAAAGTGCATTATAAATAATATGTATTATTATTATTCATTGTTTAGTAAACAGAGCACTAGTGTCAAATTGCTGTGGAATCAGAGATGTAAAACAACTGTCTTGTCTCCGGCTGTTTCTCTCTCTCTCTTTCTCTCATATGTGTCTAGGTCGTCCAGCACAGAGAGATGACGGGGGCTACGGCGGGCCCTCGGGTCGCGGAGGGCGGGGGGGCTGGGGGCCGGGAGGGGGAGGACCTCGAGGAGGACCTCGAGGAGGATCTAGAGGCGGGCCCCCGAGGGGGGGGGCGGGGGCGGCAATGATGAGGAAAGACTCTCCGCACTGTACCCCTCCTCCTCTCCCTCACCCTGCCACCTCCTCTCTCCTCCACGCCCATCCCTGGAACATCAAAACCACATGCTACGTGACGACGCCAAGGACCAACACAGCCACACAACCTTTCCATGCCATGCCCTGCTGGGCCGTGTCAGACCAGGCCCCTGGCAGGCGGTGGCGTTGGGATTGAACATGATAGTAGGGAGGTGTGCGAAGAGACAGAGGGATCGAATGAAGAGGAGAGATAAACTGTACACATTTGCGCTTCTACAACAGTGGTTCTCAAACCTTTTTTAATTTCAAGGACCCCCATAACTCTGAGAGTGTACTAATGGAACAGAATGGACCCCTCAAGGGTCCATTTGGTTCCATTTGTAAACTCTCAGAGTTTACAGACCTGTAAAAAGAACCCTGAGAGTCCCTGGAGCCCACTTTGAGAACCACTGTTATATAACCCTCCAGACAAACTGTTCCATTCACGTTTGTGTCTGATCACGACGACAATTCCCGCCCACGGAACTCTGGCTATCCCTGATTGGTCCTGATGGTTGGTTGGGGGGGGTGTTTATGGTTGACAGGGGAGATAAAGAATGACCTATTGGCTGTTAAGTGAGTTGAGTTTGTGGGGGTTAGTCACTATTGGGGATGTAACTTGACTTTATACCAGACAGGAGGACAGTTCATCTCCAAATTCACCTGGCAACTTCACTGTTCTACTTTGACACCTGGACGTTTAGAATAGGAGACCTAAACATGCCACTTTGTGTACAGGGCTGGAAACACCCCACAACTCATCTGTGACTTGCACAACGTTATCAGCCAATGAGATTTTTTATAAGATTGCAGCCCAAGTGAAACCACCAACTGACTATTGCTTACATGTGAAAGTGACTGATAAAGTAGGAGACAAACCTCCCAGGCAAGAATCAGCATTTTGAAGCTGTCGGGTAGAAACCTTATTATTTAGTGACAAGACTGGAGCACTTTCAAGCTTGAAGATCGGCAATTGTCATTACATTTGTGACACACTGTCATACGACAAAGATAAATAAAATTATAATAAAAATAATGATAATAAATTTAAAAAAAATATATGAAATACATAGGTTTCTGCCCGTCCCAGATGATCAATTATGTGGTAGGTGGCTTGAGGTCATTTTTACCTGACGTGGTTTCCACCACCGTATAGAAATAGATCATGTACATTGCTACATTTAGGATTCCTCTGCAACGTCTGGGCTCAGAGCTGGGAAGGTTCAAAATAAGGTAATACATACATAAATAAATTGGAATATTTCCCAAAGTTAGCAGCTTCAAATGTACAAAAAGAAATGCTAAAATATTCTTTCGGAAGAAACCAAAGTGAAATCAGGTCTCGTCTTTCCTTGTTTACTTGCACTGACTCAATTGTAAAAGCCTCCTTTATACTTCACTGTACGACAGAATCGCACACCGAAAATAGACGATCTACAAGCCCTGCATCGCGACATACTGTGAGCTTGTAGATATGCTGTTTCCAGAATGAAGAGCATCAGAGATGTGTATACAGTATATGCGAGTGTTGCCTCTCCTTCAGTGGAATGAAATGGCTGCGCCTGCATTTATCCAAACTGGACAACGTTCTGTGAAACCACAGACCTCAACTGATCACGGCACATTTGTAACTGGGGAAACCGTGGTCTGGTGTTGTCACAGAATGTACACTCCCCCATGTCCCAGAGTTCTCTTCTCTAGTGTCCCAGTAAAAGTACTGGCCATGTTTTTGGATCCTGACGCCAACAAGAAAAACAGAATGGGACTTTGAATGTGTCTCACACACACTCACCCTCTCAAGTCCTCAGAGCTCCATTTAAGTTAATTTTTAATGTCACAATAATGGAGAGAAGCATCACTGTCTCATAGCCGGGTACCTCTCAGGTTCAGGAGAGGCCTTTCCTTTTGTTTCTAGATGTACAGTTTGTCATGAGATTGTTGTTTTTTTGTCAATTTCTTTTTGTATGAAACTATAATAGAATTTGTGCAAAGTTTACCAAAGGATTGTCTCCAGCTGTTCTTTTGTGTGTTTTTACTGCTTACTGTTCATAGTGGGTTAACATACCCTGGGTTTCTTTAATTGGGAGAGAAGGATGGAAAACAGGGTGACTGAAGCTACCGTCAGTACATTAGAACTGGTATGGTCCAATCCTAGCCCAGTATTACTTACTGTAAGGTACTGATGTGGTCCAGAAACTGAAGGAAAAATCGTTGGAGCAACATGTCAACCCCCATCTGAAAGTCAAAATATTGTTTGGTCAGTTTTTGCACTTTAAATACTGTGGAGCAGTATGCCGTTGTGTGGATTTGAACTTGCTCAGTTAGTTGACTTGTTGAGCCATCAACAGCACTAAGGCGGATGTGCAGACTTTTCTTGAACGGTTCAATCCTATCCCACAATTTAAGGTCCATCTCAGTTCAGTACAGTGGATCGTCACTATTTAATGGTCACTTTGGTATTTAGTATCTTTTAGTCAGCTTTACATATAATGGTTCATTGGTTTCTAGTCGGAGACAGTTGGGAATGTTCAAACTTAACCTCAAGAAAACTCCACAGCAGCCTGCATTAACACGTGGCACCAAAAGGAACTCTTAAGGTCCTTACACACCGGCGAATGTGCGAATATACGCAAAATTCGGACTCGTTCCGAATAATTAAAAGACGCTTTTTCGCTTCGCTTTTTCGCGCCATGTACGCTTGCATTGACTTTATAAGGTTTTTAAAAAAAAGCGTATTATTTGCACGAAAAAATCGCCCCGGTGTGTAAGGACCTTTAATCCTGAGAAAAAAACTGATGTGACCATTACCGTTTACCATATTAACCCTGGCGTCCCTATTTTAGGCAGGCTATTTTAGGCCACTGTCGCACAGTGAAAATAGAATTTCAAGCTCAACGTGTTGCATCATGACACATTGTGAGCTTGTAGATCGCCTATTCTCATCTTTCCATCAGGTTTAAGTGATTGACATTATCCTAGTCTTGCATATCCAGACGATCAGATTGCCGCCTACTGATACATCTGGTGACATCTAAACTCAATAGATGCGTTGGAACAGCCACTGAGAAAGGACTGCCCCAAAGTATTTGCATTGGTTCTGTGATGCCGAATTGTTTCCAACATTTCTATTCCTACCTTGATACCATTACCAATTATATTTTTCAAATCAGTAAACGGATCTCTGGTCGGGCTGCGCAAGACTAACCTTAACCTGACATATCAGCCTATCCACACCAACACAGCTGTTACAATATCTATGCCATTTTATTTAAAGGAAAAACTCACTCCGAAACGGAATACTGGTATATCAGTGTATCTAATTTGGAACTATTATGGTGAATGAGATAACAGACTGGGAAGACAATGAGACATTAATCATGAAACCATCAAATTATATGGATTTAGCTGTTATCCAGACAGACAACACTGAGTCTACCACTAAAAAAAGCTTAAATGCCTAGAAAGCAGAAATCACAAGCATACACCAGTATAAGGAGCTGAAGTGTCAGAACCACAGCACCTTTCAGTAGAGGTAACAAAACAAATATTCTCTTGTCCCACTCCCTGGAATGTTCCTGTAGGTGTATGATGGAAGAGTTGGACATTTTGAGATGGTGCATTCCTCAAATTGTAATATGACCCACTTCACCTCAACTCATCCCCACACAGATCAAACAACATCTCTCCCACAGCTTTTAGTGACATAATATCTGTCTGTCACCACGAGAACATTTTATTGATGAAAATTACATTAGAGAAAAGCAACAAAAAAAACATTAGCTTCACATTTTTACAGACTGGAATTTACAGTTAAGTTTTTGTCAACGTTTGTAAAAAATAAAAACCAAGAAGGTTGTTTGGTCCCTTTTCAGAATCAGAACAACAGAGCACTTTGGAAATGTCTTTTTCACATTGAAGTCTGTCCTGCGCATCTCTAGATGGGTATCCGTCCAATCTACACAGAATCATCATTGTTAAAGCTGCAATCCGTAAGTGTCATGTCCTACCCAGAATTGAAACCCTGGCCGTCTCCTGCGTGGGAGACAAAACTTCGGAGAGATGTTGCGCTTGTGAGCTTCAGGCAGTACTGCTCGTCAACCAGTAGGTGTCCTACTTGACACAGGGGTAGGCAAGGAGGTAGACCACCACCTACAACCACTGCAGATGTGCTAGTTTGTATTAACATTACCATACAGATTGGTTAAAATAACGCGTCATTCATTAAAATAAATTCTGGATTGCATCTTTAATTCAATAGGCTCTATGCACAGCAGCCATATTATCACTTCCTTCACAGGTGTAACCAATGATACTAATGAAGGATCTGTTCCATTTAGTGTAGCACAGTAGTTCTCAGACGTTTTAATTTCCACGAACCCCATAACTCTGAGAGTGTACAAATGGACCCTTACGGGTCCATTTGGTTCCATTTGTACACAGATTTGTACTCAGAGTTGCACACCCGTAATGGACCACAATTTTAGACCCACTGGTGTAGCAAAGTGTTTCCAGTGAGCCAATATGAACAATATCAGCACCCTGACTGTTTGACCAGAATGGAACAGAGCTTTCATTAGCATCATTGGCAACACCTGTGAATTTCTTCACAATATGGCTGCTGTGAGTGTACACACGGAACCAGATGGTACCCAACAACAACAACACTCAGATCGGCATGGTTTTCCCAGTCACAGTCCTTTTGATGGCGGACGCCGCCAGTCCTCCCATGAACTTGATGCCGGCGCTCCCGCCGGGCAGCAGGGACACCACGTACCCAACGATGACCGCCACCTGCACCATGGCCCCCAGGGCGGTGAGCACGGTGCTGTGGAGGCTGAGCGCCGCGTACAGCGTGCCGCCCAGCGAGCACGTGTACACCGCAGCGCCGGGCGTCGGGAAGCCTATCATCCTGCTGGGTCCCCGGAGCACCGCGGCGCCCACGATGGCGAACAGCGAGCCCAGCGACCACAGCAGGGCGAACTTGCGCGCGTAGAGCAGCAGCAGCGGCGCGTAGAGCGCCGACAGTCCGAAGCACAGCGCCGAGAAGCAGATGCACACGCCGAACGCCACCAGCCGCTGGCGGCGGCTCATCCCCGGCAGACACGGGTCCGGCTCCGCAGACCACGGCCAGGAATAGCTGGACGAACTCTGCGCCGCCGAACCTCCTCCTAGGGCACGATTATGACATTTTATTTTACGATTAATCGTTGCTCAAATAATTGCGATTAACGATTTAATTGTGTTTCTGTGGTTGAACATTATGAATAAAAAAATCATTTCTGTTTGGCTTTGTAAACAAAAAAGGTGCACAGGGCGGATATTAGCCGCAAGCAACTCTTAGATTCTATTTTTAATATCTGGAATATAGAGTTGCAATACCAACCTTGTGTGCAAATCTTTGAAAATATATTCTTTTAAAGCTAACATTTTTAACTCAAATCTTTGCTTCATGGGGTTATATATAATATTTTGAAACGGGGGACGGCAGCCAAATACATGTAATTTTGGGGGTCCTTGACATGAAAAAGTTTGAGCACCACTGATACAGAATTGGCTTCAGGTCTACGGCTTCATAACATGTCTAAGATGGATTTTTATGAAACAAAAACTGCTGATAGAAAGAGGATAATCCAAGCTTTCCGTACAGCTGCAATGTTGGTGAGTTTAATACAATCTGATCGGACTTCTCTGTTTGAATGTATGGGCTGTCAAGGGTTGGTATTGCAACTCTAGATTCCAGATATTAAAAATAGTATCTATGAGTTGTTTGCGGCTCCAACATTATTGGAACATTATGAATCAAAATGACATTTCTGTATGGCTTTTAAAGGCTTCGTAAACAAAAAGGGCAGATAGGACAAATAACACATATCTAATTACTTAATAGTTAAAAAATAAACATTAATAGTGGAAATAGCCAATCTTGTAGATCTGCTATATCCACTATTTTGGATTTTTTTTTTGGAAAATATTGGAACATTTTTAACATGGAAATGATGACGATTATAACGATTATGAAAAAAAGATTATTGCGATTAATCTTAAATAATTGCGATTATAGGCGATCGTGTAATAATTGTGACAGGCCTATACCTCCTCGGCTCGACCACCTCCCGAACCAGCTGCCGGGCACCGGGTGATCGCTGTCCTTCATGTCTATGGACATGCTGCTGGAGGAGCCGGACTGGGAGATGGTCTTGGCCCCCCCGCCGCCGCCTTTGGACTGGGCCAGGTAGGCCTGGAGGTCTCGGTTCAAGTCCGCCATGGTGGTGGTGATCGAGTCCAACCTGAACCAAAACCAGCCAGCTGGCGTTTGTTGACAAATCTGCTCTTCCGGTTGCTGTCGGGGTTGCCAGATTCTGTGAAAGAAACAAGCAACCCCGGTCTAGGAAAACAAGCCCAAAAGAAGCAACTAGGCCGCATAGTTGCCGTGGCCTAGTCTAGGCCACATGAGACATTTTAAACATATAGCCTACTGCTATTGAAAATGTTCAAAAACTCTTGCAATAAAATGTGGAATATTTGGAATATTTTTGAAACACAACATTCTAACAACACCAATGCTCCCCTGGGCACAAAACATTTTCATGAAAATATATGAGAACCACTGGTTTAAAAAATAATGATGGAACAAGCCTAAATAAGCAAGTACACTTTAGAAACAATCCCAAAAAAATCGCAAGCCGCAACAACTACCAATTTTTACAAGCAACTTTACAGAAAAACAAGCCTAAAGTGCTTATAATAAACGAACATGGCAACACTGGTTGTTGTTGTGGAAGTACAAGGTATTTATTTTGCCTTGGATTTGTTGGGTAAGTGGGATATTTATGAAACTGGAGTAATGCATACCTTAATGTATCATGAATTAATATGTAGATGTTTTATAAATAGCAATTTTAGTGGAGTAGTATAGACATACTAAAAGGCATATTTCAACCACGGATATTCAAAATGGCATCTTCTGCTACAGGCAAAACAGCACTCTATGCGCGTTGGGACCCAGGCTTGGATATGGATGTGATGTCATTCCTTTTAAGCAGGATGTAGATGTGATGTCATTCCTTTTAAGCAGGATGTAGATGTGATGTCATTCCTTTTAAGCAGGATGTAGATGTGATGTCATTCCTTTTAAGCACGATGAAGATTTATTAAAAGAAAATAAAACAATGTTTACTTAAAACATGTTATACTAGGGGTGTATGTGTCACGTGCTGTGATTGGCTAGTGAGACACATGATGAAATTAATATAAAACCACTTTGATGTAACACTCGTATATATAACTTAGATGCTGTCCATTTCGTCTGATCATCCTTGAGATGGTTCTACACCTTCATTGGAATCCAGCTGTGTTTAATTATATTGATTGGACTTGATTGGGAAAGGCACACACCTGTCTATATAAGACAGTATATCTCATAGTGTATGTCAGAGCAAATGAGAATCATGAGATCGAAGGAACTGCCCGAAGAACTCAAAGACAGAATTGTGGCAAGGCACAGATCTGGTCAAGGTTACAAAAGAATCTCCGCTGCACTTAAGATTTCTAAGAACACAGTGGCCAACATAATCCGTTTGGCTAAACTGCGCAATGAGGGGAGAGGAGTCTTGGTGAGAGAGGTAAAGAATCGCTATGGCTGAAATGAGAAAAGAAGTAACCGATTTTGAGAACAAAATAGAAAATGATAGACCTTTTGAGCACAGAAAGATGCAACAAAAGAGGGGACCAAAGAAAATACAGCGAAATTAAGAATGTCTTCTTTCAATGAAAAAGAAGAGAGAAGACAGAGCTAGAGAAAAACGAGAGCAAAAGGAACTTAACCATAAGAAAAGAAGAGCTGAAATAACACATGAACAGACACAAGATGAGGACCAAAAGATGGAAGAAAATATTACTATGGTCAGATCAGAGCTTCCATCACTGTGATGACCACTGTGATGACCACACCGCCCACTTCACACTGGGTGTGATTTTTGACATTGTTATTGTTATTATTGTTGTTATTATTATTAGTATTATTATTTATTTTCATTTATTATTAATTAAATATTTTTTTGTTTTCGTTGAAAATATTATCAGGGGTAGGGCCTGACGAGCTTAATGCTTCTCCCTAAACCTTTTTCGGGGACTTGGACAATTATTATGAGTTAGATACTATGATTATTATATGATTATTATGAATATCTTACTACTTTAATTTAAATGCCCACGCTGTGGTGTACGTCCCGGGTTGGCCAGCACACTCCACTTGCCTCCAAACTTGCCACAGACTACATTGATCAGTGCTCTGGCTAATGCCTAGGCTTCTTTCCCCACCTTCAATGTACACATTGTACAGTTAATATAAAACTGCATTATTTTTATTCAGGCACATTTTAGCAACCTTTTTTGTGGCCGCTAGGCCCACCCTACCTCGCATGTATTAGGCGCGACAACTCCACTACACTACACTGTTACCAAGGTTTCCGATGCTTAGCGGCAAACCACCTAATTTGGAGCACGATGCCAGCTTGAAATTGCTTTAAGGGAGGATGGGCAAGCGGATCAGCCATAACCATATAAGGACTTCCCAATGCAGCTACCACTGCCAAATATGGACTGTTTTCTAACCTCAATGTGTCATCATGGCATCAGGCCCTAAC
Organism: Gymnoscopelus braueri; assembly: GCF_963280865.1. NCBI lineage: Eukaryota > Metazoa > Chordata > Actinopteri > Myctophiformes > Myctophidae > Gymnoscopelus > Gymnoscopelus braueri. The sequence goes on from NC_137611.1 coordinate 44,297,436, forward strand.
AAATCACTCAGCATATATGGCCTTAAACGGGACAAGGACTGACAGATAGAGATCTCCATATGTGCGGCCCATATCAACGGCCCATATCAACGGCCCGAACCTCTAGTTATTGTAAATATATTAACCAAATGAATTAATTACACATACATATTTGTATTTGTATACTTATCCAAAGGATCTGAAAATAAAACTGAACTGAACTGATGTGATGTCACTCCTTTTAAGCAGGATGTAGATGTGATGTCACTCCTTTTAAGCAGGATGTAGATGTGATGTCACTCCTCTTAAGCAGGATGTAGATGGGATGTCACTCCTCTTAATAATAAACTTTATTTATAATAGCACCTTTAATGACATGAATGCAGCTCAAAGTGAAGTTCATGTTCAACCTGAGCTCCTTCCAAATCACGGCAAGCTCTTTGTTGAACTTGTACATCAGATCCGTGCTCTTTCATTACGACTTAAGTGCCGAGCGGAAATGGACACGTTTGAAGAAATGGACACGTCAGAGGACGACTGGTCTTGGTTCTATCTGGCCGAGTGTGGACTTTGGCACATGTTAACAGCATGCTCTGTGACATCTGCTCAGATTGAACAGTATTACAGCAGGAACCAGAATGGTTTCATGGAATTGGACACATACAGGCTGGACTTCTCAGTTATGAAACTGATCAACATAAAGACAGGGAAGCAGCAGCAAATCAAACGCTCCCTCCACTCTGAAACTGACTTCAGGTTTATATGTGATAATAAAGCCTTGGAAACAATGAATAGTAATGTTCCCTATGAGCTCATCCAGCTAGACAGACAGACCTATGAGTTTGAACAAGTAGCCAGACTGTACAACAGGACAATGGTTCCCAGACATACCATCAAATCCATACAGAGGATTCAAAATATGGACTTATGGGAGTTGTTTTGCAGGAAGAAGATGCAATTAAGGAAAAACAAGCCTGAGCTGCACATTGAAGAGCGAATGCTGTTTCATGGCACCAGTGGCAGCAACGTAGAGGTTATATGCATGTATAACTTTGACGTGCGCCTAGCGGGGAGTAAAACTGGCTCGCGTCTTGGCAAAGGGACCTATTTTGCTAGAGACGCAATATATTCTAGCAAGTACTGCAATACAAACACACTGTACACCTCATCACAGTGTGGTGTGTCCTTTAGAGGCCCTACGATGTTCCTGGCCAGAGTGCTTGTAGGGGAATACACCCTGGGTCGTTCTCAGTACTGCAGACCACCTGAGGTCCAGAGACACCACAAGGGCATCCTGCAATTTTATGACAGCTGTGTGGATAATGTCGCAAACCCAAGTATGTATGTCATATTTGACAGCAATCAGATCTACCCAGAGTACCTGATTGAATTTGACTAATATTTGACTATATGCATGTCTCCCTGAGGTACAGTATGCTGAGCTGGATGGTGAGAAAAGGAAGTGGGCCCAAAAAAAGGACAGTCATATGTGATCAAGCTCAGGTTGCGGGACGTTTTACACGTGAGCAAGCTGCAGTATGATCGAGCAATTCTGCACCTTACATTCAAAGACCATGGAGTTGTGTATGAAAAGCAGACAACGCTTGAAGTATCAACGAGGACTGAGAGCAAAGACGGGGCCGATGTATCCTGAGTGAGGAGATAAAGAGCAAGCCATTTTTGCAAGCCAGGAGCCTTTCTCCCCAAATGTGTGTGGTGTCTTCTGTCTGTCTGCAGCACTGTAGCTGGCAAAGCACTGCACCGATCACATTTTGCAAGTGCGCGTATTATTCACATCTATCTACAAAGCTGGGATCTCTGACTGTGTATCTGTTTGTCTGTCCAGGGTTTATTCCCATTGCCCTTGCTCAAATATTGAGATTAGTGACGTCATAGCGGTCGCCCGTAGATGACGGGACGCAACGCACTAGTTTGGTGAATTCATAATCTCAGATCCGCTGTCCCTCCATATTTGGGCAAGAATGATGTCATCAACATAACGTATCATGACGTTACTGACGTATCAGAGATGCACAGGGAAGCCGGCCATTATTGTCTTGTTTTGATCATATTATTCAATTAATTAAAGAATAATTATATATCACTTAACCAAATCTATGGTAAACTAAAAAATTGAAAATGTATCTCAACCAACTGATTGAATATGTGCATAATGTCATCATGAAAAGTGTAATAGTCTCCAAAAGCCTAGCGACTGACATAGTTTGCATAGGTAGTGAACCGCAATCTGTTTTGGGATAATCGTGGGATGCTCTTTCTACACAAGCAGAACAGTCTGGATTTTGTTGCACTGTCATGATGCATAAAAAGCCTTTATTTAAAAATAAAAATAAAATCATCATCATCATTTGAACTTTACATTTTGAAGGGAGTTAGTCATTTGTGCTTGTCGTTTCTGTCGGGTGGAAGCCTCATATTTCCAAAACAGTTACTTTTCATGATTCAAATTTAAAAATAACAAAAGTAGCAGATCTACAAGCTCAAAACGTGTTGCTTCGCGCTGCGTTTCCAGCTTGCGTATCTGCTGCTTTTGTGTGACACTGTATGATCAAGTAGGGCAGTAATTTACGAAATAACATTAAAATATGGAGATAAGAGGTTAGCAATGTTGTGCATATGTGTGTGCATTTTAACCATGGGGTTTCTGACAGTGACTGCAGTGTTTGAACCAGCTGCTCTCCTGTCAGTCTAAAATTAATCAGTCCCATCTATTGGCTGGCCAGCTCATCCAAGCACAACCTTTTTAGGGTATGTGGGGGGTTGAAGTGTGTGTGTGTGTGTGTGTGTGTGTGTGTGTGTGTGTGTGTGTGTGTGTGTGTGTGTGTGTGTGTGCGCGTGCGTGTGCGTGTGTGCGTGTGTGCGGTGTGCGTGTGCGTGTGCGTGTGTGTGAGAGTGAGAGAGAGAGAGAGAGCTCATTCTCAAGACCACTCTCTGGATGGGATCAAACTGAAGGGACCAAAGACCAGGTAATCTACTCGGTCTCTCCGTGTCTCTCTCTCTATCTCTCTCTTTCTTTCTCTCTCTCTCTCTGAAACAGTACACAGCACAGTACCTGCATGTGTATAATCTAACACACACACACACACACTTAAAACTGCCTATCTTTCATTGCATTTGAGCTTGTATAGCCAGCATTAAGATGCATGGTGTCTGTTTGCACAGTTCTGCATACCTCGTGTTAAGTCTACTAAAAACGATAATCAGTCTCAGTAGTTTCATCCGTGCTCTATAAGGTTCATAACTTGTATGTTCAGTAGAACTATCTGCCGGTGCAGTGATTTAATGCACTCACTGCGGTGCATTCTGCACACCGCCTCAGTGTACACAGTGGCTGAATGTAATGTCGAGTGTAAAGTGATATGTCTAGTTGACTGCCTATCCTATGTCTGCTTGTTATGCATGCATGCATGCGTGTGTGTGTGTGTGTGTGTGTGTGTGTGTGTGTGTGTGTGTGTGTGTGTGTGTGTGTGTGTGTGTGTGTGTGTGTGTGTGTGTGGTGTGTGTGTGTGTGTGTCCGTATGCACTGTGTTACTGTATAATAAAGATGTTGATAATCACAGATATAACCAACCAATATAATCCTCTGCATTTATCAACAGTAATTCATGATCACTACATGTGCATTACGTGAACAGCAGCTTAATTTAGGGGACATAATGTAGCTATAGAGACACAGAGCATGAGTCATGATTTCACCAGTCGATAATGGAATCTAGGTTGCACAATAACAGAACGTCCAGTATTAGAAAGATGAGTAGCAGATAAACATGGTCACCAGTTGACATTGCGAAAGCCTTGTTTACTTTGTAAGTGACAACTAACATGCTCGGAGCATGACATCAACCACTGAATGGATGCAGTCATACAAAGCACATCACTTACTACAGTACTTACTTAATCCTCTTCGTCCCAGGTGGGACATAAGGCTTTAATGATCTGCCTCCATTGGGACCTGTCTTGTGCTGCATGTTGTGCCTCGCCCCATGTAAAGTTCATCTCCATTAGCTCAGCTGTCACAGTTCGTCGCCAGGCTGTTTTGGGCCGACCTTTCTTCCTTTTCCCTGCTAGGAGTCCATCCTAAAGCGACCTTTGGGATACGATCCTGGGCCCATCACAAGCACATCACATCACAGTAACCTGCATAATCTTTTGCACGGCTCGTCCCACTAAGAAATCATGCTTGAAGTCACTTTTCCATTGTGTGGAACTGGCTCCACTTGATTCAACTGTGCTCGCCTTTTTTCTGGTTTTCCATTGGGCAAAAGTACCTGGTACTTTTTTGCCAGACCCAGGGGGTCGGCCTACAGGAGGCTTTGTCGGTCGGTCTGTCGGTCTGTCGGTCGGTCGGTCGGTCGGTCGGTCGGTCCCTCTTTTCCTACCCAGCCATTCAGATTTCAACCACTAGGGGTCTGGCAGAACCAGAATGTCAATCCAAGTGAGTTGTTGTCAACAAAGCCAGCCAGGCTAGCATTATTATAGATCAGTGAGCAGAACTGAGGACGAAGTCGTCGCGTTCAACTCTCAGATTGCTAGCTGACCAGCTAGCAGCTATAGCTACAAACTTCACACATCAAGGACTTTTTCCTCCACTAACATTTAAAATAAACAAACACATGTCCAGCTAACAGCCAGATGTTTGCTTTTTAATCCATATGGAATTGTGTTGTTATCCAGAAACTCCAGTTAAATGATCCTCTCTTCCATCAGAGACCCAACCTGTTAGTTAACCTCCACACACTAGACATCTGCTGTTTAATAAATAAAACATAAATACCGACCGGTCTGTCGGTCGGTCGGTCTGTCCCTCTTTTCCTACCCAGCCATTCAGATTTCAACCACTAGGGGTCTGGCAGAACCAGGTCTCCTGGTCTTGTTTGGTGCTTCCTCCGACAAAGTTCCAAGCGAGCTGAGGCGATAGGGCTGTCACGATCATGACGTATTACTTGACCATGAATTGTCTCATGTTTCAAAATGTATGAACCTTTGTCGACATGGAAACAGTTATGACGATTCTGCAAAATAATTGAGATTATCTCAAATAATTGCGATTAGGCGATTATGTAATACATGTGACAGGCCTACCTACTACTGATTGGTCAAAGAGAATGGACACTATAGCTTCATTGCATTATAATGGACTCACCTACAGTAGGCTGTATTGCATTGATGGGGATGTTGTTGAAATAAAATGTTGTGTGTGTCCGTGCGTGTGTCCGTGCGTGCGTGCGTGTGTGTTCTCTCCACAGCCTCCATGTCGCTGTCTCAGATCACCCCCACGCTGTTCCTCAGCGGGGCCGAGGCTCCTCTCAACCAGGACCTGGTCTCCAAGAAGGGCATCACCCTCATCGTCAACGCCACGGTGAACCACGTGTGTCCGGTGTACCGGGGCGTGGAGTGCCTCCGCGTGCCCGTCTCCGACCTGCCCAGCGCGCGCCTCGGCGACCACTTTGACCGTGTGGCGGATCGGATCCACGGGAACCGGGACGGAGGGACGTTGGTGCACTGCGCTGCGGGCATGAGCCGCTCCCCTGCCCTGGTGATGGCCTACCTGATGCGCTACCGCGGGGTGACGCTGCGCCGAGCCCACTCCTGGGTGCAGGAGAGCCGGCCCCACGTCAGGCTGAACGCGGGCTTCTGGGACCAGCTGCTCCAGTACGAGAGACGACTGTACGGGAAAAACACGGTCAAAGTGGCGGCGCCGGGAGAGCCGTTGGCGAGTGGCGTCCTTCCCCCGCCACCCGGCACGCCGAGGATGGGCAGCAGGTCAGCGTTTACACAGCAACAGGTGCCCATGTCACCGTTACTGCCCCCCCGCTCCCCGTTTTTGGCCAGGTCACAGATGTTGACCCAAGCCAAGAGGACGAAAAGAGGGGCAAGGCACGGCAGTCTCAGATTTGGAATGATCTGAGGTTTACGGTTGTATGAAAATTTGTCGTTTGCTGTTTTATTGTTCTTCTTTTCATTGACTTCCGCTCAGCATTTAACCCAATCCAGCACCATCAGGCAATCAAGATTTGACAACTAACCACCCACCATTATTCTCAATACCGGCCGGTTCCACGGAGGTGCGTACTCAGTCCATTTCTCTAGACTACCCAAAGAAAGGCCCGTTTAGCAATTGCTTTGTTCCAGAAGCCATACAAGCTTTAAATCAGTGACCTCCTCTTACAGTTACCAAAAATCCAGTCTGAGGTGTGCAGAAAGTGTTCCTGTAAATCATGTATTTCTGTGTAATTCTGTACAATTCTGTGTTGTCTCATGTGTTTGTTATGTAAGCATCTCCACACTGTGGACAATAATTTCCTCCTTGAGGGCCCGAGCAGCATGTAGCCTACAAATGCATGACTTGTCAGGTCTAACTGTCTTACAGCAGTGGTTCTTAAACCTTTTCATGTCAAGGACCCCCAAATTGATATGTATTTGGCCGCGGACCCCCTTCTGAAAATGTTTTGTGCCAGGGACCCCCTGAAGAGAAGATTTGTGTTAAAATATATCAATATTTTTCAAAAGTTTTCAAAAATAGCAGCTGTACAAACGAAGTGACGTGCTTTGAACTTGTAGATACAGTATATGCTACTTTTGAATAGTCAACGTATAAATGGACAAAGTGATTAAAATGATTGTGATGCTATGTTAACTACTTTTGTTGGGGAGTACATGTAGGCTATAATGTGTAATGTGTTTTGTGCCAGTAGATGAGGATGATACTGTTGATGTTAATGAAGATGTGTATAGACTGGGCCCACATGATAAATTATATAGAAACAAACTTGCAACAGCTGACACAAGACTTGTTTAAGGGATGGATTTTAAATACGTCAGTCTATTCATAGCCAGACCATAATATACGTATGTCACAAAAACATTCACCGCTTTCCCATGAATTACTTAATTTATTCTTTTTTTTTAATTACTTGCACATGTTTACATTTTCTCCATATTAAGACATTAATGAACATACCAGAAATGTGATTGATAAATGTTATTTTGAACATGCACAAAAATATGTAAATGTTGGCTAAGCCTCACTAAACCTGTACTAAAATGCACTACAAAAAGTAACTTTGACAAAAAAAAACTAATGGTACAGCACAATGTTTTATTGGATTGTCTTGATCAAGCAAGTTTGAAATGAGAGTCATAGTCAATGGGCTAAACATACCAGACCGCTTGTATGGTCTTGTACCAACTTTCAACCTGGCGTCCCTATTATAGGCAAAGATGTTAATTTTGACATCTTCAAAAAGTTATTTTTTTCCCCTCCAAAACATCGAAAATAGCCATAGCCATTTTTATTCATCGCACAACAAAGTATTTACCGCCTAGCGCTTAAGTGGTTAAGTTCATGTAATTACTCTGCAGGTTCAACACTTGTTTTCCTCATGTTTTGTCTCATGTTTACAAGAGTGTCTGTGAACCACTGGGCTGGACCAATCAGTGCCAAAGGTCTTGTACACATGCTGCCAATAGGCCAGAAAATAAATGTGTAAAGTTTTGTATAATAATAATAATGTTGTAGTGTGTTTTGAAATATTTAACTTACATTTGATAAAGTGATAGGCTGAAAACTTGCCTGCATCATAGTGCTGCATCATGGATATTTCATAGACATATCTAGACATCATAGATGACTGACATCACAGGTTGGCCACTTGAAGTCTGAGATATACATTAGAGCCATGCCTTTTTCCCATGCAGATCCCTTAGATTTTCAACTACTGTATGCACATTTATTTTGTTCAGGAACATCTCAGACAGAGAATGCTCTGGTTTTGTAGAACTATGAAAGTTTAATATCACTCAGATTTGAAGTACAGTAGGTCCCTCTCATGTGGTAGGTGAAGTTAGGTCCTCCAGATCTATTTCTGCTGTGCAACACCGTCGTACCTCCAAGTGTAAAATAGGGCAATAAGGGGGTGTAAGTGATATGTCTTTGTTAAAAGTGTAAAATAATATTCAGATAGCAATTATTGCTGTGTAGAGTGTTTGTTCAATAACAGCGGTCTCCCCGTCTTGTCAGCTCTTTATTACACGGGGAAAAAAATACATTTTCATTGGGATGCCAATTGCAATAGGCTCTATTCACCTGTTTCCTAGGCTGTGTGTTTTCCACTTCCTGTCGATTTCATTGGATATCATTGGTCATCTGACCAGTTTAATTGGATTTCAATGGATCAAATCGACAGGAAGTGGAAAACACACAGCCCAGGAAACAGGTGAATACACAGCAGCCATAGTATCACTTCCTTCACAGGTGTTACCAATGATACTAATGAAGGCTCTGTGAAGGCTCTGTTCCATTTAGTGTAGCACAGTGGTTCTCAGACTTTTTAATTTCCACGACCACCATAACTCTGAAAGTGGACCCTTACGGGTCCATTTGGTTCCATTTGTACACTCTCAGAGTTACACACCCGTAAGAGGCCATTTGGAACCCCCTCAAGGAACCATGAGGGTCCCTGGACCACACTTTGAGACCCACTGGTGTAGCAGAGTGTTTCCAGTGAGAACAACATGCACGATATCAACACCCTGACTCTGTTTGACCAGAATAGAGCACCGAAGTCTGACGTAATTTACACATCCTACCTGGTTCGCGGTTTTCCACCCCCGTTCTGAATCCCCATAGACGTCTTTAATATCGCGTCAAATAAGAACTGTGTTCCAAAAATAAACGAATAAACGGTTTGACTCTTATGGATAGGCTATGAAGCATCAACTGACGGTAAGAAAACGATAATGTTACTTCCGCCGAATTAGTAAAATTTTCGCCAGAAACACACTGTATCAAATATAAGTGACTGACTATCATAAACGATACAGAACCTCCTCCCTGACAATATCGCAGAGACAGTTTGTTTATTTTTGGACCACAATTCTTATATGAGACGATTCTAAGATGACCCAATGTTATTCCCCATAGAGAAATTACTTTACGAACCAGGGGATGAACGAGTGACGTCAGGACTTCTGTACTCTATGTAACAGAGCCTTCAATAGTATCATTGGTAACACCTGTGCAGGAAGCGGCCCAATTTCTTTCCATTATGGCTGCTGTGCATAGAGCCTATTATATTGCAATCAGGAGAGAGAACTCATACAGGATACAGGACGAAGAAGTGAAATTGGAATTGATGAAACAAAAAACACAATGAGCAGACGAAAAGTTAAGATATGAGGTTTCTGCCTGACAGCGACAAATTGTGTTTATGGAGGTTTTTAGAAGTGCGATTCTTATGACTTGCTCTTCAAACAGATACTCAAATGACCCTGTTCTCTCCAGGGTCATATGAGTACTGTGTGCTTGTAGACACCCAATTAATGCAGTTAAAACACACACCCACATGTAAAACAAACTGCTGGAGCTAAAATAACTGCTACAGTATAGAAGCTGTGTCACAAACTGGAGAGAAATGAAAAAAAGAAACAGTTCTATACTCCTGGCTGACAACTTGGCACGCAATTATTACCTGACTACTGCTTGGAAACTATGACTGTGTGTGTGTGTGTGTGTGTGTGTGTGTGTGTGTGTGTGTGTGTGTGTGTGTGTAAGCCTGTGTTTACATAATGTGAGTGCTCTTAATTGTGTGTACGTGTGCACACACATGCATGCATGTCTATGTTAAAATGTATGTGCGTGTATGCTTACGCGCAAGTGTACAACTATCCAGTATATGGTGTGTGTGTGTGTGGGTGCGTGTGTGTGTGTGTGTGTGTGTGTGTGTGTGTGTGTGTGTGTGTGTGTGTGTGTGTGTGTGTGTGTGTGTGTGTGTGTGTGTGTGTTTCCAGAGGCCTTCGCGTGGTGAGGTCTGTGTGTTGAGATCTGTCATTATTCTGTCGGCACGCAGCTTGACAACGTACACACACCCCCAACCGCAGTGTGTGTGTGTGTGTGTGTGTGTGTGTGTGTGTGTGTGTGTGTGTGTGTGTGCGTGTGCATGCGAGTGTATGTGTGTAAGAAAGTTTGCATGATTCTGCAAATGTGTGTGTGTGTGTGTTTGTTTGAGACAGAGAGAGAGAGAGAGAGAAAGTCCATGTTTCTGCAAATGTGCACACGTGTATGTGGGTATGCCTCTGTGTGAGTCTATTTATGCTTATGCCTGTGTGTGCGTCTGTCTGTCTCTCTCTCTCTTTCTTTCTTTCTCTCTTTCTTTCTTTCTTTCTTTCTTCTCTCTCTCTCTCTCTCTCTCTCTCTCTCTCTCTCTCTCTCTCTCTCTCTCTCTCTCTCTCTCTCTCTCTGTGTGTGCGTGTGTGTGGCTCGGCGCCAAGTGTGAGGCGCCACTTTACGACCACGATGATCTCACCTCAATCCTTAGAACACTGTGTATATTCATCTGTGTGTGTGTGTGTGTGTGTGTGTGTGTGTGTGTGTGTGTGGGGGCTGCAGATTGAGTTGTATACATGTTGGATAATGGGGACAGATAGTGGATGACAGTGTGAATGTCTGTTTAGAGAAAAAGAAGTGTGTGAGTGTAAGAGAGAAAGAGAGAGATTATTCCATATCATGGCTGTTGGGCAGAAGCCTTGTATCTCCATATTTCATATCTTTATGTTTCTTTTTTAATTAATACCCTATTTTAAACTTTGTCACATGACAGTGTTGTGCAAAAGTAGTGAAAATATCCGCTCTACAAGCTGACAATGTGTCACGATGCGACACATTGTGAGCTTGTAGATTGGTTATTTTCTCTATTCTTAAAACATTTTGAGCAAAATTTCTGTTTGTGGGTTTTATAAATATTTAATGAAACACAAAAGCTTGTGACTAAATAATGACTACATTGTATCCATTGATACACAGGTTCTTTACTTCCATTTCCTGAAAAGTAATGGTTTTGGACATACAAGGTCTTCGCCCGACAACAAAGATATACTGTATTTATGCATGGCGCCAAAGAAAATGATTGGCCATGACTGCTTGTGTTATGGACAACTGTCTATAACACTGCTAATTAGAACAGCTTTGTAGAATGTTGGGGGAAAAGGGGGGGGGAGATATGATTATTATTATTATTATTATGATGTTCACAGCATCATAATGTACAATTTAATTCTAATTCATTAATGTAGTCCAATTAGTAATTAGCGACACCTGGTGACACAACCATGATACTGCAGCTGCATTGAATGAATGAATGAATGAATGAATGAATGAATGAATGAATGAATGAATGAATGAATGAATGAATGAGAACGAGAACCATGGAAGACATTTCTAATGGAACATTTAATTATTTTGGAAATGATGGAGACACCACTAGTTAACAGTGGTATAAGCGGGATAATGCACTTAGTTTAGTACTGCACCTTGCTGTCCTTCTAATATATTTTATTCTTATATTTTATTATGTTGTGATTAAGTTTTAATTTCTTCTTTGGCAAACCAACAAGCAAAATGAGCGCACGCCAACAGACTTTAAATTAAGAAAAAGGCTGCACTGCTCGTAGCCACGCCCACGATGCAAAACATTATTTTAATGAAAGACAACCAACGTTTCGACCAGATAAGGTCTTCTTCCAGAATCCTTGAAGAAGACTTCTAAAATGTTGGCTGTCTTTCATTAAAGAATAATGTTTGTATCATGGCTACGAGCAGTGCAGCGTTTTTTCTTCATTTAATGTCCTTTTTAACGAGTGGCCCAGGTCATTATTGTAAATCAGAACTGGTTCTTAATTAACATACCTGGTTAAAAAAAGATAACTAAATAAATAAATTAAGTGAGTGAGTCAGTTCAGAGAAAATAACCATATTCCAGGTTAGGGTTACACACACACACACACACACACACACACACACACACACACACACACACACACACACACACACACACACACAAATACACGGCCGATCTACACCAGAGAATTTTCGCACACACGCACACTTGCATACTGTATACGCACACACACACTTTTAGATCCAGTCCTATTTTAAAGTCTGCGTATGCAGGACTCGCGTATCCGCGTGCCTGGTGTAGCCGGTATCATTGATATGAATTGGATCTAAACAAACGCTCTGTAAGCGCCACGCATACGCTCACTTTGAAAAGTCTGGTGTAGATCGGCCGTAACGTGTGCTAGACATAATACTCATCAAATAACTTAATACGTTCAAACTGATAGAAATGTTTTATTACAAGCAAAAATATTCACAACTTCTCTTTTATTGCATACATATCACATACAAAGTGAATAAATATTATTTTTATTGCATGTTTTTTCATGGAGAGTAGCGTTAGAAAGAACGTCAGCTGCTGTTGACAAAATGGCCGCCCGTTCCCATGGCGACGTGCATGTGTAAGTTCCATGGGTTTTATTTGTTTATCATGTCAGAATGTTGATGAACTGTGTGTGTGTGTGTGTGTGTGTGTGTGTGTGTGTGTGTGTGTGTGTGTGTGTGTGTGTGTGTGTGTGTGTGTGTGTGTGTGTGTGTGTGTGTGTGTGTGTGTGGTCTCTGTCTGTCTCACACTCCCAGCAGTATTCCAGAGAACAGGGAGTCTTGCAGGACACTGATGGCTGATCCTGTCCCGTTGTCCACAAAGACAGACACATACTCCCCCGCCTGTACACACACGCACACGCACACGCACACGCACACGCACACGCACACGCACACGCACACGCACACGCACACACACACACGCACACGCACACACACACACACGCGCACACACACACACACACACACACACACACACACACACACACACACACACACACACACACACACACACACACACACACACACACACACACACACACACAAAGACATAACAAGACACAGTTAACTTTGTTGTGTCTTTTTCCAAGCTGAGTCCTATTTTTGGATCATTTTGGCTCATTTTGGCGGCCACAGGCTCAGAACAGTGAGGAGCTAGAGCAGCCTCTGTCATTTTAGATTTTCTCTGGCTATTCAAAAATAGCAGATATACAAGCTCATAGTGCAGCACCGAGTGCCGCGCTATGACCTTGTAGATTTGCTATTTTTGAAATATCTTGAAAATGTTTGCAAATATTTTTTTTTATTTTTTTTTTATTGAACATTTGTAACTCAAGTCTTTGCTTCTGGGGTCCCTGGAACTAAATATTTTACAAATGTTGGGTTTTGATTTGTACACATTTTCACGATTGTTCAAACATAGCAGATCTACAAGCTCATAGGTGCCACGCTATGAGCTTGTAGATCTGCTATTAAAAAAATATATAATCTTTGAATATATATATATTTTTAAAGCTAACATTTGCAACTCAAATCTTTGCTTCTGGGCGTCCCTGGAAGTAAATATTTTGAGATGTGGGTACTTTGTTCCTTATTTTTGGGGAATCAATCAATGACACACATCTTACAATTTCAGCTCATATACATAATACTATAATACAGGTAGGTTGTAACCACTTAAACCCTCTAGACTAAACTGACCCTGAGTTGTCTCTACTTTGACCACTGTTGTTCTGTCACCAAATCTCTTTGCCAAAAATAGCTAACGTTCCTCCCAGCATATGGATGCTGGGAATCAAGTGGTTAATGTAATATACAAAAACTGTATACAGTGAGATCTTTCTGGGGGTCTCTTATTTTTTCTTGGTAATAAGGGACGCCCCATGGTCACTGAACTAAATATTGGACCCAGTCGCCACAAACCACACACTATTCCAAGATGGCTTTTTCTGAGAGACAAATCAGGAGAAAATCGACCTTTATCTGTACCAGCAACATACTCTCGGGATCTAGCGCCAGTAAACATGTGGACGTTTGCAAGGTCTGCCGTCAGACGCCGGTGCACTTAGAAGACCATTTGTGGGCCTTGTGTACCGTTTCGCCTCTAGTGGCTCCAATCGGGACGGTCTATCTTCATAAATTAACCATCTTTGTTATGACCCAGGCAGCCTGTGTGTGCCTGCAAGGCCCCGCCTGCCACCTAGCTGTCACTCTGCACTCCACTCGTATTCCTGTCACTCTGCAGTCTTGTCACTCGGCACTCCACTCTTATTCCTGTCAGCAGGATGAGCTGGGCAGGCGGATAATTATGTATAATGGTACAAAGATATGGACTGATCTCTGACAGAGCTGAAAGACAAGTATGTCTGATTGCACACTGCGTGCGTGCGTGCGTGCGTGCGTGCGTGCGTGCGTGCGTGCGTGCGTGCGTGCGTGCGTGCGTGCGTGCGTGCGTGCGTGCGTGCGTGCGTGCGTGCGTGCGTGCGTGTGTGCGTGCGTGCGTGCGTGAATGCGCGGGTGTGTGTGTGTGTGTGTGTGTGTGTGTGTGTGTGTGTGTGTGTGTGTGCGCGTGCGTGTGTGCAGTGGTGGAAAAAGTACTCAAATGTTTTGCTTAGGTAAAAGTATCAATACTGCAATGTAGAAGTACTCGGTTACAAGTAAAAGTCTGGTATTAAACATTTACTTGAGTAAAAGTACAAAAGTATTCGTATCAAAATCTACTTAAGGTACTAAAAGTAAAAGTACTGAAATGTTTGAAAATGGTAGATCTACAAGCTCACAACGTGTCGAGATGCGACGCGTTGTGAGCTTGTAGATCGGCTATTTTCAAATAGCCTAGGTATAAAATAGGATGTGGTTAATGTATGTTTTTTTATTTATATCTGCAAAGTAACTAGTAACTAAAGTTTTCAAATAATTGTAGTCGAGTAAAAGTAAAATATGTACCTCTGAGATGTAGTGGAGTAGAAGTGAAAGTATTGGAAATGGGAAATACTCAAGTAAAGTACAAATACCTCAAAATTGTACTTAAGTACAGTACGAGTACATCTACTTAGTTACTTTCCACCACTGCGTTTGTGTGTGTGTGTGTGTTCCCAGCATGTGTATATATTTGTCTGTATGCGAGTAATTATGTGTACATGCAGTATATCTGTGCGTGTGTGTATGTGTTTGTACCTGTTCCAGCCAAATGTAACCACTTAAAACCCTATACTTGGGTTGACCGGAGTCCCTCAGGGCTCTATACTAGTGTATGTTTCTGTTTTCGTTCAACATTAAACATCTTTGTTCAAAATAGCAGATCTACAAGCTCACAGCGCGTCACGCTGCGACGTGTTGTGAGCCTGTGGATCGGCTTGATGTTCTCTGCTAAATTTCTCCCCGGATGCTGGGGTTTATGTGGTTAAGAGAACTAAGAACTCCCTGTGTCTGTTGTCAACAAAAACTACAATGTGTGTGTGTGTGTGTGTGTGTGTGTGTGTGTGTGTGTGTGTGTGTGTGTGTGTGTGTGTGTGTGTGTGTGTGCGTGTGCGTGTGTGTGTGTCTGTGTTGTACCTGTAGATATAACGTTCCTGTCAGAAGAATACTGAAGACTCCTCCATTACTCCCAAGTCCTGTTACTGATTCTACTGACCTACAGACAGACAGAAAGACAGACAGACGCGTCACTGTACTGATCGACGTACATACATACATACATACATACATACATACATACATACATACATACATACATACATACATACATACATACATACATACATACATACATACATACATACATACATACATACATACATACATACATACATACATACAGATACATTGGAAATAGAGGAACAATTGTGTGTATATTATGCACAGTATTTATGTGTATTAGGGCTGAACAATATGTATCGTTATCGCATCGTTATCGAGGTATGGAAACGTGACATATTAATAATCGCAAAGGGCAACAATTATGGACAATATAATCCCACCAGATGTTATTAGTATTTAGTTGGAGCCATCGTTTTAGGTAATTTTTAGTTCATTTTAGGCTTCACGCTGCATGGACAATATTAAGGACCCTTTCTCCCCAAACCGTTATTATTTAAGTTTAGTTTTGTCTTTCATGAAACCTATACGCTGTCAGAGTCAAAAGAGAAGACACCAGCAATCGTGTGTGTGTGAGTGTGTGTGTGTGTGTGTGTGTGTGTGTGTGTGTGTGTGTGTGTGTGTGTGTGTGTGTGTACTCACACGTTGCCCTGACAGAGAGATTCGATGCAGATGGAAGCTCTCACACTGTCTCTCTGCCTTGTATGAACCCTGTCACCAGCCTCTACACACACACACACACACACACACACACACACACACACGCGCACACACACACACACACACACACACCCACACACGCACACACACGCACAAATAGTGAGTGCATTTTCAGGAACTTCTCGCTCCCTCTCGGTCTCTCTCTCGCTCACACATTTCCACGCACGCACGCACGCACGCACGCACGCACGCACGCGCGCGCGCACGCGCGCACGCACGCACGCACGCACGCACGCACGCACGCACGCACGCACGCACGCACGCACGCACGCACGCACGCACGCACGCACGCACGCACGCACGCACACACACACACACACACACACACACACACACATACACACACACACAGAAAACCCCCTCACATCTCCACCCTGCTCACCCACCAACTGTGCCTGGTTTTATCTTGGCTCTAACATCCGATAGGTCAAGCCCTCTCACCGGCCATGTCTGATTGGCTTAAGACGTTTGCCCCGCCCCAACCCAAGAAACTGTTTTTGAAGGTCCATCTCAGCTGTAAGTAGACTGCACAGCACACAGCCTCTTAATTAACCGCAAATCTATCCAAATTTGGGACCAATAATAATCTTAATCTTACTCATTTAGGTTAATCAATTAATGCAGTGGTTCTCAACCTGTGGGTCGGGACCCCCAGGTGGGTCCCCACATGATTTCCAGGTGACAGTATAAGTGAACTTTTTAATACCAAACAAAAGAAGAAGACAAACTGATCAAACATTAGCCAAATTGTCAAA